>NW_027364043.1:0-335344 GCF_046119375.1 Phyllobates terribilis | reverse complement strand
TGCTAGGATTAGCAGAAAAAAGCAAAAAAATTTCAGATTGGCACCTTGCAATGCGGAGAAATTACTGTTTGTGCATTTACAATATTCATTGATTTTTGCCATTGAAAAACATCATGTTATTCATATACCAGAAATGTTTGAAGCTACTGACTGAATGAAAAGAGCTGGCATCTCACTCTCTTTGAATCTTCTTTATCATGCCAGGATTAGCAGGAAAAAGCAAAAAATTTCAGAATTGCACCTTGCAATGTGGAGATATTACTGTTTGTGCATTTATAATATTCATTGATTTTTGCCATTGAAAAATGTCCAGAAATGTTTGAAGCTACTGACTGAATGAAAGGAGCTGGCATCTCACTCTCTTTGAATCTTCTTTATCATGCTAGGATTAGCAGGAAAAAGCAAAAAATTTCAGAATTGCATCTTGCAATGCGGAGAAATTACTGTTTGTGCATTTACAATATTCATTGATTTTTGCCATTGAAAAACATCATGTTATTCATGTACCAGAAATGTTTGAAGCTACTGACTGAATGAAAGGAGCTGGCATCTCACTCTCTTTGAATCTTCTTTATCATGCTAGGATTTGCAGGAAAAAGCAAAAAATTTCAGAATTGCACCTTGCAATGTGGAGATATTACTGTTTGTGCATTTACAATATTCATTGATTTTTGCCATTGAAAAACGTCCAGAAATGTTTGAAGCTACTGACTGAATGAAAGGAGCTGGCATCTCACTCTCTTTGAATCTTCTTTATCATGCTAGGATTAGCAGGAAAAAGCAAAAAATTTCAGAATTGCACCTTGCAATGTGGAGATATTACTGTTTGTGCATTTACAATATTCATTGATTTTTGCCATTGAAAAACATCATGTTATTCATAAACCAGAAATGTTTGAAGCTACTGACTGAATGAAAAGAGCTGGCATCTCACTCTCTTTGAATCTTCTTTATCATGCTAAGAGGAGCAGGAAAAAGCAAAAATTTCAGAATTGCACCTTGCAATGTGGAGATATTACTGTTTGTGCATTTACAATATTCATTGATTTTGCCATTGAAAAACGTCCAGAAATGTTTGAAGCTACTGACTGAATGAAAGGAGCTGGCATCTCACTCTCTTTGAATCTTCTTTATCATGCTAGGATTAGCAGGAAAAAGCAAAAAATTTCAGAATTGCACCTTGCAATGCGGAGAAATTACTGTTTGTGCATTTACAATATTCATTGATTTTTGCCATTGAAAAACATCATGTTATTCATATACCAGAAATGTTTGAAGCTACTGACTGAATGAAAAGAGCTGGCATCTCACTCTCTTTGATCTTCTTTATAATGCTAAGAGGAGCAGGAAAAAGCAAAAATTTCACAATTGCACGTTGCAATGTGGAGATATTACTTTTTGTGCATTTACAATATTCATTGATTTTTGCCATTGAAAAACGTCCAGAAATGTTTGAAGCTACTGACTGAATGGAAGGAGCTGGCATCTCACTCTCTTTGAATCTTCTTTATCATGCTAGGATTAGCAGGAAAAAGCAAAAAATTTCAGAATTGCACCTTGCAATGCGGAGAAATTACTGTTAGTGCATTTACAATATTCATTGATTTTTGCCATTGAAAAACATCATGTTATTCATATACCAGAAATGTTTGAAGCTACTGACTGAATGAAAAGAGCTGGCATCTCACTCTCTTTGAATCTTCTTTATCATGCTAAGAGGAGCAGGAAAAAGCAAAAAATTTCAGAATTGCACGTTGCAATGTGGAGATATTACTGTTTGTGCATTTACAATATTCATTGATTTTTGCCATTGAAAAACATCATGTTATTCATATCCCAAAAATGTTTGAAGCTACTGACTGAATGAAAAGAGCTGGCATCTCACTCTCTTTGAATCTTCTTTATCATGCTGAGAGGAGCAGGAAAAAGCAAAAAATTTCAGAATTGCACCTTGCAATGTGGAGATATTACTGTTTGTGCATTTACAATATTCATTGATTTTTGCCATTGAAAAACGTCCAGAAATGTTTGAAGCTACTGACTGAATGAAAGGAGCTGGCATCTCAATCTCTTTGAATCTTCTTTATCATGCTAGGATTAGCAGGAAAAAGCAAAAAATTTCAGAATTGCACCTTGCAATGCGGAGAAATTACTGTTTGTGCATTTACAATATTCATTGATTTTTGCCATTGAAAAACATCATGTTATTCATATACCAGAGATGTTTGAAGCTACTGACTGAATGAAAAGAGCTGGCATCTCACTCTCTTTGAATCTTCTTTATCATGCTAAGAGGAGCAGGAAAAAGCAAAAAATTTCAGAATTGCACGTTGCAATGTGGAGATATCACTGTTTGTGCATTTACAATATTCATTGATTTTTGCCATTGAAATACGTCAGAAATGTTTGAAGCTACTGACTGAATGAAAGGAGCTGGCATCTCACTCTCTTTGAATCTTCTTTATCATGCTAGGATTAGCAGAAAAAGCAAAAAATTTCAGAATTGCACCTTGCAATGCGGAGAAATTACTTTTTGTGCATTTACAATATTCATTGATTTTTGCCATTGAAAAATGTCCAGAAATGTTTGAAGCTACTGACTGAATGAAAGGAGCTGGCATCTCACTCTCTTTGAATCTTCTTTATCATGCTAGGATTAGCAGGAAAAAGCAAAAAATTTCAGAATTGCACCTTGCAATGCGGAGAAATTACTGTCTGTGCATTTACAATATTCATTGATTTTTGCCATTGAAAAACATCATGTTATTCATATACCAGAAATGTTTGAAGCTACTGACTGAATGAAAAGAGCTGGCATCTCACTCTCTTTGAATCTTCTTTATCATGCTAAGAGGAGCAGGAAAAAGCAAAAAATTTCAGAATTGCACCTTGCAATGTGGAGATATTACTGTTTGTGCATTTACAATATTCATTGATTTTTGCCATTGAAAAACGTCCAGAAATGTTTGAAGCTACTGACTGAATGAAAGGAGCTGGCATCTCACTCTCTTTGAATCTTCTTTATCATGCTAGGATTAGCAGGAAAAAGCAAAAAATTTCAGAATTGCACCTTGCAATGTGGAGATATTACTGTTTGTGCATTTACAATATTCATTGATTTTTGCCATTGAAAACATCATGTTATTCATAAACCATAAATGTTTGAAGCTACTGACTGAATGAAAAGAGCTGGCATCTCACTCTCTTTGAATCTTCTTTATCATGCTAAGAGGAGCAGGAAAAAGCAAAAAATTTCAGAATTGCACCTTGCAATGTGGAGATATTACTGTTTGTGCATTTACAATATTCATTGATTTTTGCCATTGAAAAACGTCCAGAAATGTTTGAAGCTACTGACTGAATGAAAGGAGCTGGCATCTCACTCTCTTTGAATCTTCTTTATCATGCTAAGAGGAGCAGGAAAAAGCAAAAAATTTCAGAATTGCACCTTGCAATGTGGAGATATTACTGTTTGTGCATTTACAATATTCATTGATTTTTGCCATTGAAAAACGTCCAGAAATGTTTGAAGCTACTGACTGAATGAAAGGAGCTGGCATCTCACTCTCTTTGAATCTTCTTTATCATGCTAGGATTAGCAGGAAAAAGCAAAAAATTTCAGAATTGCACCTTGCAATGTGGAGATATTACTGTTTGTGCATTTACAATATTCATTGATTTTTGCCATTGAAAAACATCATGTTATTCATAAACCAGAAATGTTTGAAGCTACTGACTGAATGAAAAGAGCTGGCATCTCACTCTCTTTGAATCTTCTTTATCATGCTAAGAGGAGCAGGAAAAAGCCAAAAATTTCAGAATTGCACCTTGCAATGTGGAGATATTACTGTTTGTGCATTTACAATATTCATTGATTTTTGCCATTGAAAAACGTCCAGAAATGTTTGAAGCTACTGACTGAATGAAAGGAGCTGGCATCTCACTCTCTTTGAATCTTCTTTATCATGCTAGGATTAGCAGGAAAAAGCAAAAAATTTCAGAATTGCACCTTGCAATGCGGAGAAATTACTGTTTGTGCATTTACAATATTCATTGATTTTTGCCATTGAAAAACATCATGTTATTCATATACCAGAAATGTTTGAAGCTACTGACTGAATGAAAAGAGCTGGCATCTCACTCTCTTTGAATCTTCTTTATCATGCCAGGATTAGCAGGAAAAAGCAAAAAATTTCAGAATTGCACCTTGCAATGTGGAGATATTACTGTTTGTGCATTTATAATATTCATTGATTTTTGCCATTGAAAAATGTCCAGAAATGTTTGAAGCTACTGACTGAATGAAAGGAGCTGGCATCTCACTCTCTTTGAATCTTCTTTATCATGCTAGGATTAGCAGGAAAAAGCAAAAAATTTCAGAATTGCACCTTGCAATGCGGAGAAATTACTGTTTGTGCATTTACAATATTCATTGATTTTTGCCATTGAAAAACATCATGTTATTCATGTACCAGAAATGTTTGAAGCTACTGACTGAATGAAAGGAGCTGGCATCTCACTCTCTTTGAATCTTCTTTATCATGCTAGGATTTGCAGGAAAAAGCAAAAAATTTCAGAATTGCACCTTGCAATGTGGAGATATTACTGTTTGTGCATTTACAATATTCATTGATTTTTGCCATTGAAAAACGTCCAGAAATGTTTGAAGCTACTGACTGAATGAAAGGAGCTGGCATCTCACTCTCTTTGAATCTTCTTTATCATGCTAGGATTAGCAGGAAAAAGCAAAAAATTTCAGAATTGCACCTTGCAATGTGGAGATATTACTGTTTGTGCATTTACAATATTCATTGATTTTTGCCATTGAAAAACATCATGTTATTCATAAACCAGAAATGTTTGAAGCTACTGACTGAATGAAAAGAGCTGGCATCTCACTCTCTTTGAATCTTCTTTATCATGCTAAGAGGAGCAGGAAAAAGCAAAAATTTCAGAATTGCACCTTGCAATGTGGAGATATTACTGTTTGTGCATTTACAATATTCATTGATTTTTGCCATTGAAAAACGTCCAGAAATGTTTGAAGCTACTGACTGAATGAAAGGAGCTGGCATCTCACTCTCTTTGAATCTTCTTTATCATGCTAGGATTAGCAGGAAAAAGCAAAAAATTTCAGAATTGCACCTTGCAATGTGGAGATATTACTGTTTGTGCATTTACAATATTCATTGATTTTTGCCATTGAAAAACATCATGTTATTCATAAACCAGAAATGTTTGAAGCTACTGACTGAATGAAAAGAGCTGGCATCTCACTCTCTTTGAATCTTCTTTATCATGCTAAGAGGAGCAGGAAAAAGCAAAAATTTCAGAATTGCACCTTGCAATGTGGAGATATTACTGTTTGTGCATTTACAATATTCATTGATTTTTGCCATTGAAAAACGTCCAGAAATGTTTGAAGCTACTGACTGAATGAAAGGAGCTGGCATCTCACTCTCTTTGAATCTTCTTTATCATGCCAGGATTAGCAGGAAAAAGCAAAAAATTTCAGAATTGCACGTTGCAATGTGGAGATATTACTGTTTGTGCATTTACAATATTCATTGATTTTTGCCATTGAAAAACGTCCAGAAATGTTTGAAGCTACTGACTGAATGAAAGGAGCTTGCATCTCACTCTCTTTGAATCTTCTTTATCATGCTAGGATTAGCAGGAAAAAGCAAAAAATTTCAGAATTGCACCTTGCAATGCGGAGAAATTACTGTTTGTGCATTTACAATATTCATTGATTTTTGCCATTGAAAAACATCATGTTATTCATATACCAGAAATGTTTGAAGCTACTGACTGAATGAAAAGAGCTGGCATCTCACTCTCTTTGAATCTTCTTTATCATGCCAGGATTAGCAGGAAAAAGCAAAAAATTTCAGAATTGCACCTTGCAATGTGGAGATATTACTGTTTGTGCATTTACAATATTCATTGATTTTTGCCATTGAAAAACATCCAGAAATGTTTGAAGCTACTGACTGAATGAAAGGAGCTGGCATCTCACTCTCTTTGAATCTTCTTTATCATGCTAGGATTAGCAGGAAAAAGCAAAAAATTTCAGAATTGCACCTTGCAATGCGGAGAAATTACTGTTTGTGCATTTACAATATTCATTGATTTTTGCCATTGAAAAACATGTTATTCATATACCAGAAATGTTTGAAGCTACTGACTGAATGAAAAGAGCTGGCATCTCACTCTCTTTGAATCTTCTTTATCATGCTAAGAGGAGCAGGAAAAAGCAAAAAATTTCAGAATTGCACCTTGCAATGTGGAGATATTACTGTTTGTGCATTTACAATATTCATTGATTTTTGCCATTGAAAAACGTCCAGAAATGTTTGAAGCTACTGACTGAATGAAAGGAGCTGGCATCTCACTCTCTTTGAATCTTCTTTATCATGCTAGGATTAGCAGGAAAAAGCAAAAAATTTCAGAATTGCACCTTGCAATGCGGAGAAATTACTGTTTGTGCATTTACAATATTCATTGATTTTTGCCATTGAAAAACATCATGTTATTCATATACCAGAAATGTTTGAAGCTACTGACTGAATGAAAAGAGCTGGCATCTCACTCTCTTTGAATCTTCTTTATCATGCTAAGAGGAGCAGGAAAAAGCAAAAAATTTCAGAATTGCACCTTGCAATGTGGAGATATTACTGTTTGTGCATTTACAATATTCATTGATTTTTGCCATTGAAAAACGTCCAGAAATGTTTGAAGCTACTGACTGAATGAAAGGAGCTGGCATCTCAATCTCTTTGAATCTTCTTTATCATGCTAGGATTAGCAGGAAATAGCAAAAAATTTCAGAATTGCACCTTGCAATGCGGAGAAATTACTGTTTGTGCATTTACAATATTCATTGATTTTTGCCATTGAAAAACATCATGTTATTCATATACCAGAGATGTTTGAATCTACTGACTGAATGAAAAGAGCTGGCATCTCACTCTCTTTGAATCTTCTTTATCATGCTAAGAGGAGCAGGAAAAAGCAAAAAATTTCAGAATTGCACGTTGCAATGTGGAGATATCACTGTTTGTGCATTTACAATATTCATTGATTTTCGCCATTGAAAAACGTCCAGAAATGTTTGAAGCTACTGACTGAATGAAAGGAGCTGGCATCTCACTCTCTTTGAATCTTCTTTATCATGCTAGGATTAGCAGGAAAAAGCAAAAAATTTCAGAATTGCACCTTGCAATGCGGAGAAATTACTGTTTGTGCATTTACAATATTCATTGATTTTTGCCATTGAAAAACATCATGTTATTCATATACCAGAAATGTTTGAAGCTACTCACTGAATGAAAAGAGCTGGCATCTCACTCTCTTTGAATCTTCTTTATCATGCCAGGGTTAGCAGGAAAAAGCAAAAAATTTCAGAATTGCACCTTGCAATGTGAAGATATTACTGTTTGTGCATTTACAATATTCATTGATTTTTGCCATTGAAAAATGTCCAGAAATGTTTGAAGCTACTGACTGAATGAAAGGAGCTGGCATCTCACTCTCTTTGAATCTTCTTTATCATGCTAGGATTAGCAGGAAAAAGCAAAAAATTTCAGAATTGCACCTTGCAATGCGGAGAAATTACTGTTTGTGCATTTACAATATTCATTGATTTTTGCCATTGAAAAACATCATGTTATTCATATACCAGAAATGTTTGAAGCTACTGACTGAATGAAAAGAGCTGGCATCTCACTCTCTTTGAATCTTCTTTATCATGCTAAGAGGAGCAGGAAAAAGCAAAAAATTTCAGAATTGCACCTTGTAATGTGGAGATATTACTGTTTGTGCATTTACAATATTCATTGATTTTTGCCATTGAAAAACGTCCAGAAATGTTTGAAGCTACTGACTGAATGAAAGGAGCTGGCATCTCACTCTCTTTGAATCTTCTTTATCATGCTAGGATTAGCAGGAAAAAGCAAAAAATTTCAGAATTGCACCTTGCAATGTGGAGATATTACTGTTTGTGCATTTACAATATTCATTGATTTTTGCCATTGAAAAACATCATGTTATTCATAAACCAGAAATGTTTGAAGCTACTGACTGAATGAAAAGAGCTGGCATCTCACTCTCTTTGAATCTTCTTTATCATGCTAAGAGGAGCAGGAAAAAGCCAAAAATTTCAGAATTGCACCTTGCAATGTGGAGATATTACTGTTTGTGCATTTACAATATTCATTGATTTTTGCCATTGAAAAACGTCCAGAAATGTTTGAAGCTACTGACTGAATGAAAGGAGCTGGCATCTCACTCTCTTTGAATCTTCTTTATCATGCTAGGATTAGCAGGAAAAAGCAAAAAATTTCAGAATTGCACCTTGCAATGCGGAGAAATTACTGTTTGTGCATTTACAATATTCATTGATTTTTGCCATTGAAAAACATCATGTTATTCATATACCAGAAATGTTTGAAGCTACTGACTGAATGAAAAGAGCTGGCATCTCACTCTCTTTGAATCTTCTTTATCATGCCAGGATTAGCAGGAAAAAGCAAAAAATTTCAGAATTGCACCTTGCAATGTGGAGATATTACTGTTTGTGCATTTATAATATTCATTGATTTTTGCCATTGAAAAATGTCCAGAAATGTTTGAAGCTACTGACTGAATGAAAGGAGCTGGCATCTCACTCTCTTTGAATCTTCTTTATCATGCTAGGATTAGCAGGAAAAAGCAAAAAATTTCAGAATTGCACCTTGCAATGCGGAGAAATTACTGTTTGTGCATTTACAATATTCATTGATTTTTGCCATTGAAAAACATCATGTTATTCATGTACCAGAAATGTTTGAAGCTACTGACTGAATGAAAGGAGCTGGCATCTCACTCTCTTTGAATCTTCTTTATCATGCTAGGATTTGCAGGAAAAAGCAAAAAATTTCAGAATTGCACCTTGCAATGTGGAGATATTACTGTTTGTGCATTTACAATATTCATTGATTTTTGCCATTGAAAAACGTCCAGAAATGTTTGAAGCTACTGACTGAATGAAAGGAGCTGGCATCTCACTCTCTTTGAATCTTCTTTATCATGCTAGGATTAGCAGGAAAAAGCAAAAAATTTCAGAATTGCACCTTGCAATGTGGAGATATTACTGTTTGTGCATTTACAATATTCATTGATTTTTGCCATTGAAAAACATCATGTTATTCATAAACCAGAAATGTTTGAAGCTACTGACTGAATGAAAAGAGCTGGCATCTCACTCTCTTTGAATCTTCTTTATCATGCTAAGAGGAGCAGGAAAAAGCAAAAATTTCAGAATTGCACCTTGCAATGTGGAGATATTACTGTTTGTGCATTTACAATATTCATTGATTTTTGCCATTGAAAAACGTCCAGAAATGTTTGAAGCTACTGACTGAATGAAAGGAGCTGGCATCTCACTCTCTTTGAATCTTCTTTATCATGCTAGGATTAGCAGGAAAAAGCAAAAAATTTCAGAATTGCACCTTGCAATGCGGAGAAATTACTGTTTGTGCATTTACAATATTCATTGATTTTTGCCATTGAAAAACATCATGTTATTCATATACCAGAAATGTTTGAAGCTACTGACTGAATGAAAAGAGCTGGCATCTCACTCTCTTTGAATCTTCTTTATAATGCTAAGAGGAGCAGGAAAAAGCAAAAAATTTCACAATTGCACGTTGCAATGTGGAGATATTACTTTTTGTGCATTTACAATATTCATTGATTTTTGCCATTGAAAAACGTCCAGAAATGTTTGAAGCTACTGACTGAATGGAAGGAGCTGGCATCTCACTCTCTTTGAATCTTCTTTATCATGCTAGGATTAGCAGGAAAAAGCAAAAAATTTCAGAATTGCACCTTGCAATGCGGAGAAATTACTGTTAGTGCATTTACAATATTCATTGATTTTTGCCATTGAAAAACATCATGTTATTCATATACCAGAAATGTTTGAAGCTACTGACTGAATGAAAAGAGCTGGCATCTCACTCTCTTTGAATCTTCTTTATCATGCTAAGAGGAGCAGGAAAAAGCAAAAAATTTCAGAATTGCACGTTGCAATGTGGAGATATTACTGTTTGTGCATTTACAATATTCATTGATTTTTGCCATTGAAAAACATCATGTTATTCATATCCCAAAAATGTTTGAAGCTACTGACTGAATGAAAAGAGCTGGCATCTCACTCTCTTTGAATCTTCTTTATCATGCTGAGAGGAGCAGGAAAAAGCAAAAAATTTCAGAATTGCACCTTGCAATGTGGAGATATTACTGTTTGTGCATTTACAATATTCATTGATTTTTGCCATTGAAAAACGTCCAGAAATGTTTGAAGCTACTGACTGAATGAAAGGAGCTGGCATCTCAATCTCTTTGAATCTTCTTTATCATGCTAGGATTAGCAGGAAAAAGCAAAAAATTTCAGAATTGCACCTTGCAATGCGGAGAAATTACTGTTTGTGCATTTACAATATTCATTGATTTTTGCCATTGAAAAACATCATGTTATTCATATACCAGAGATGTTTGAAGCTACTGACTGAATGAAAAGAGCTGGCATCTCACTCTCTTTGAATCTTCTTTATCATGCTAAGAGGAGCAGGAAAAAGCAAAAAATTTCAGAATTGCACGTTGCAATGTGGAGATATCACTGTTTGTGCATTTACAATATTCATTGATTTTTGCCATTGAAATACGTCCAGAAATGTTTGAAGCTACTGACTGAATGAAAGGAGCTGGCATCTCACTCTCTTTGAATCTTCTTTATCATGCTAGGATTAGCAGAAAAAGCAAAAAATTTCAGAATTGCACCTTGCAATGCGGAGAAATTACTTTTTGTGCATTTACAATATTCATTGATTTTTGCCATTGAAAAATGTCCAGAAATGTTTGAAGCTACTGACTGAATGAAAGGAGCTGGCATCTCACTCTCTTTGAATCTTCTTTATCATGCTAGGATTAGCAGGAAAAAGCAAAAAATTTCAGAATTGCACCTTGCAATGCGGAGAAATTACTGTCTGTGCATTTACAATATTCATTGATTTTTGCCATTGAAAAACATCATGTTATTCATATACCAGAAATGTTTGAAGCTACTGACTGAATGAAAAGAGCTGGCATCTCACTCTCTTTGAATCTTCTTTATCATGCTAAGAGGAGCAGGAAAAAGCAAAAAATTTCAGAATTGCACCTTGCAATGTGGAGATATTACTGTTTGTGCATTTACAATATTCATTGATTTTTGCCATTGAAAAACGTCCAGAAATGTTTGAAGCTACTGACTGAATGAAAGGAGCTGGCATCTCACTCTCTTTGAATCTTCTTTATCATGCTAGGATTAGCAGGAAAAAGCAAAAAATTTCAGAATTGCACCTTGCAATGTGGAGATATTACTGTTTGTGCATTTACAATATTCATTGATTTTTGCCATTGAAAACATCATGTTATTCATAAACCATAAATGTTTGAAGCTACTGACTGAATGAAAAGAGCTGGCATCTCACTCTCTTTGAATCTTCTTTATCATGCTAAGAGGAGCAGGAAAAAGCAAAAAATTTCAGAATTGCACCTTGCAATGTGGAGATATTACTGTTTGTGCATTTACAATATTCATTGATTTTTGCCATTGAAAAACGTCCAGAAATGTTTGAAGCTACTGACTGAATGAAAGGAGCTGGCATCTCACTCTCTTTGAATCTTCTTTATCATGCTAAGAGGAGCAGGAAAAAGCAAAAAATTTCAGAATTGCACCTTGCAATGTGGAGATATTACTGTTTGTGCATTTACAATATTCATTGATTTTTGCCATTGAAAAACGTCCAGAAATGTTTGAAGCTACTGACTGAATGAAAGGAGCTGGCATCTCACTCTCTTTGAATCTTCTTTATCATGCTAGGATTAGCAGGAAAAAGCAAAAAATTTCAGAATTGCACCTTGCAATGCGGAGAAATTACTGTTTGTGCATTTACAATATTCATTGATTTTTGCCATTGAAAAACATCATGTTATTCATATACCAGAAATGTTTGAAGCTACTGACTGAATGAAAAGAGCTGGCATCTCACTCTCTTTGAATGTTCTTTATCATGCTAAGAGGAGCAGGAAAAAGCAAAAAATTTCAGAATTGCACGTTGCAATGTGGAGATATTACTGTTTGTGCATTTACAATATTCATTGATTTTTGCCATTGAAAAACGTCCAGAAATGTTTGAAGCTACTGACTGAATGAAAGGAGCTGGCATCTCACTCTCTTTGAATCTTCTTTATCATGCTAGGATTAGCAGGAAAAAGCAAAAAATTTCAGAATTGCACCTTGCAATGTGGAGATATTACTGTTTGTGCATTTACAATATTCATTGATTTTTGCCATTGAAAAACATCATGTTATTCATAAACCAGAAATGTTTGAAGCTACTGACTGAATGAAAAGAGCTGGCATCTCACTCTCTTTGAATCTTCTTTATCATGCTAAGAGGAGCAGGAAAAAGCAAAAAATTTCAGAATTGCACCTTGCAATGTGGAGATATTACTGTTTGTGCATTTACAATATTCATTGATTTTTGCCATTGAAAAACGTCCAGAAATGTTTGAAGCTACTGACTGAATGAAAGGAGCTGGCATCTCACTCTCTTTGAATCTTCTTTATCATGCTAGGATTAGCAGGAAAAAGCAAAAAATTTCAGAATTGCACCTTGCAATGCGGAGAAATTACTGTTTGTGCATTTACAATATTCATTGATTTTTGCCATTGAAAAACATCATGTTATTCATATACCAGAAATGTTTGAAGCTACTGACTGAATGAAGAGAGCTGGCATCTCACTCTCTTTGAATGTTCTTTATCATGCTAAGAGGAGCAGGAAAAAGCAAAAAATTTCAGAATTGCACGTTGCAATGTGGAGATATTACTGTTTGTGCATTTACAATATTCATTGATTTTTGCCATTGAAAAACGTCCAGAAATGTTTGAAGCTACTGACTGAATGAAAGGAGCTGGCATCTCACTCTCTTTGAATCTTCTTTATCATGCTAGGATTAGCAGGAAAAAGCAAAAAATTTCAGAATTGCACCTTGCAATGCGGAGAAATTACTGTTAGTGCATTTACAATATTCATTGATTTTTGCCATTGAAAAACATCATGTTATTCATATACCAGAAATGTTTGAAGCTACTGACTGAATGAAAAGAGCTGGCATCATACTCTCTTTGAATCTTCTTTATCATGCTAAGAGGAGCAGGAAAAAGCAAAAAATTTCAGAATTGCACGTTGCAATGTGGAGATATTACTGTTTGTGCATTTACAATATTCATTGATTTTTGCCATTGAAAAACGTCCAGAAATGTTTGAAGCTACTGACTGAATGAAAGGAGCTGGCATCTCACTCTCTTTGAATCTTCTATATCATGCTAGGATTAGCAGGAAAAAGCAAAAAATTTTAGAATTGCACCTTGCAATGCGGAGAAATTACTGTTTGTGCATTTACAATATTCATTGATTTTTGCCATTGAAAAACATCATGTTATTCATATACCAGAAATGTTTGAAGCTACTGACTGAATGAAAAGAGCTGGCATCTCACTCTCTTTGAATCTTCTTTATCATGCCAGGATTAGCAGGAAAAAGCAAAAAATTTCAGAATTGCACCTTGCAATGTGGAGATATTACTGTTTGTGCATTTACAATATTCATTGATTTTTGCCATTGAAAAATGTCCAGAAATGTTTGAAGCTACTGACTGAATGAAAGGAGCTGGCATCTCACTCTCTTTGAATCTTCTTTATCATGCTAGGATTAGCAGGAAAAAGCAAAAAATTTCAGAATTGCACCTTGCAATGCGGAGAAATTACTGTTTGTGCATTTACAATATTCATTGATTTTTGCCATTGAAAAACATCATGTTATTCATATACCAGAAATGTTTGAAGCTACTGACTGAATGAAAAGAGCTGGCATCTCACTCTCTTTGAATCTTCTTTATCATGCTAAGAGGAGCAGGAAAAAGCAAAAAATTTCAGAATTGCACCTTGCAATGTGGAGATATTACTGTTTGTGCATTTACAATATTCATTGATTTTTGCCATTGAAAAACATCCAGAAATGTTTGAAGCTACTGACTGAATGAAAGGAGCTGGCATCTCACTCTCTTTGAATCTTCTTTATCATGCTAGGATTAGCAGGAAAAAGCAAAAAATTTCAGAATTGCACCTTGCAATGCGGAGAAATTACTGTTTGTGCATTTACAATATTCATTGATTTTTGCCATTGAAAAACATCATGTTATTCATATACCAGAAATGTTTGAAGCTACTGACTGAATGAAAAGAGCTGGCATCTCACTCTCTTTGAATCTTCTTTATCATGCTAGGATTAGCAGGAAAAAGCAAAAAATTTCAGAATTGCACGTTGCAATGTGGAGATATTACTGTTTGTGCATTTACAATATTCATTGATTTTTGCCATTGAAAAACGTCCAGAAATGTTTGAAGCTACTGACTGAATGAAAGGAGCTGGCATCTCACTCTCTTTGAATCTTCTTTATCATGCTAGGATTAGCAGGAAAAAGCAAAAAATTTCAGAATTGCACCTTGCAATGCGGAGAAATTACTGATTGTGCATTTACAATATTCATTGATTTTTGCCATTGAAAAACATCATGTTATTCATATACCAGAAATGTTTGAAGCTACTGACTGAATGAAAAGAGCTGGCATCTCACTCTCTTTGAATCTTCTTTATCATGCTAAGAGGAGCAGGAAAAAGCAAAAAATTTCAGAATTGCACCTTGCAATGTGGAGATATTACTGTTTGTGCATTTACAATATTCATTGATTTTTGCCATTGAAAAACGTCCAGAAATGTTTGAAGCTACTGACTGAATGAAAGGAGCTGGCATCTCACTCTCTTTGAATCTTCTTTATCATGCTAGGATTAGCAGGAAAAAGCAAAAAATTTCAGAATTGCACCTTGCAATGCGGAGAAATTACTGTTTGTGCATTTACAATATTCATTGATTTTTGCCATTGAAAAACATCATGTTATTCATATACCAGAAATGTTTGAAGCTACTGACTGAATGAAAAGAGCTGGCATCTCACTCTCTTTGAATCTTCTTTATCATGCTAGGATTAGCAGGAAAAAGCAAAAAATTTCAGAATTGCACGTTGCAATGTGGAGATATTACTGTTTGTGCATTTACAATATTCATTGATTTTTGCCATTGAAAAACGTCCAGAAATGTTTGAAGCTACTGACTGAATGAAAGGAGCTGGCATCTCACTCTCTTTGAATCTTCTTTATCATGCTAGGATTAGCAGGAAAAAGCAAAAAATTTCAGAATTGCACCTTGCAATGCGGAGAAATTACTGATTGTGCATTTACAATATTCATTGATTTTTGCCATTGAAAAACATCATGTTATTCATATACCAGAAATGTTTGAAGCTACTGACTGAATGAAAAGAGCTGGCATCTCACTCTCTTTGAATCTTCTTTATCATGCCAGGATTAGCAGGAAAAAGCAAAAAATTTCAGAATTGCACCTTGCAATGTGGAGATATTACTGTTTGTGCATTTACAATATTCATTGATTTTTGCCATTGAAAAATGTCCAGAAATGTTTGAAGCTACTGACTGAATGAAAGGAGCTGGCATCTCACTCTCTTTGAATCTTCTTTATCATGCTAGGATTAGCAGGAAAAAGCAAAAAATTTCAGAATTGCACCTTGCAATGCGGAGAAATTACTGTTTGTGCATTTACAATATTCATTGATTTTTGCCATTGAAAAACATCATGTTATTCATATACCAGAAATGTTTGAAGCTACTGACTGAATGAAAAGAGCTGGCATCTCACTCTCTTTGAATCTTCTTTATCATGCTAAGAGGAGCAGGAAAAAGCAAAAAATTTCAGAATTGCACCTTGCAATGTGGAGATATTACTGTTTGTGCATTTACAATATTCATTGATTTTTGCCATTGAAAAACGTCCAGAAATGTTTGAAGCTACTGACTGAATGAAAGGAGCTGGCATCTCACTCTCTTTGAATCTTCTTTATCATGCTAGGATTAGCAGGAAAAAGCAAAAAATTTCAGAATTGCACCTTGCAATGTGGAGATATTACTGTTTGTGCATTTACAATATTCATTGATTTTTGCCATTGAAAAACATCATGTTATTCATATACCAGAGATGTTTGAAGCTACTGACTGAATGAAAAGAGCTGGCATCTCACTCTCTTTGAATCTTCTTTATCATGCAAAGAGGAGCAGGAAAAAGCAAAAAATTTCAGAATTGCACGTTGCAATGTGGAGATATCACTGTTTGTGCATTTACAATATTCATTGATTTTTGCCATTGAAAAACGTCCAGAAATGTTTGAAGCTACTGACTGAATGAAAGGAGCTGGCATCTCACTCTCTTTGAATCTTCTTTATCATGCTAGGATTAGCAGGAAAAAGCAAAAAATTTCAGAATTGCACCTTGCAATGCGGAGAAATTACTGTTTGTGCATTTACAATATTCATTGATTTTTGCCATTGAAAAACGTCCAGAAATGTTTGAAGCTACTGACTGAATGAAAGAAGCTGGCATCTCACTCTCTTTGAATCTTCTTTATCATGCTAGGATTAGCAGGAAAAAGCAAAAAATTTCAGAATTGCACCTTGCAATGCGGAGAAATTACTGTTTGTGCATTTACAATATTCATTGATTTTTGCCATTGAAAAATGTCCAGAAATGTTTGAAGCTACTGACTGAATGAAAGGAGCTGGCATCTCACTCTCTTTGAATCTTCTTTATCATGCTAGGATTAGCAGGAAAAAGCAAAAAATTTCAGAATTGCACCTTGCAATGCGGAGAAATTACTGTCTGTGCATTTACAATATTCATTGATTTTTGCCATTGAAAAACATCATGTTATTCATATACCAGAAATGTTTGAAGCTACTGACTGAATGAAAAGAGCTGGCATCTCACTCTCTTTGAATCTTCTTTATCATGCTAAGAGGAGCAGGAAAAAGCAAAAAATTTCAGAATTGCACCTTGCAATGTGGAGATATTACTGTTTGTGCATTTACAATATTCATTGATTTTTGCCATTGAAAAACGTCCAGAAATGTTTGAAGCTACTGACTGAATGAAAGGAGCTGGCATCTCACTCTCTTTGAATCTTCTTTATCATGCTAGGATTAGCAGGAAAAAGCAAAAAATTTCAGAATTGCACCTTGCAATGTGGAGATATTACTGTTTGTGCATTTACAATATTCATTGATTTTTGCCATTGAAAAACATCATGTTATTCATAAACCAGAAATGTTTGAAGCTACTGACTGAATGAAAAGAGCTGGCATCTCACTCTCTTTGAATCTTCTTTATCATGCTAAGAGGAGCAGGAAAAAGCAAAAAATTTCAGAATTGCACCTTGCAATGTGGAGATATTACTGTTTGTGCATTTACAATATTCATTGATTTTTGCCATTGAAAAACGTCCAGAAATGTTTGAAGCTACTGACTGAATGAAAGGAGCTGGCATCTCACTCTCTTTGAATCTTCTTTATCATGCTAGGATTAGCAGGAAAAAGCAAAAAATTTCAGAATTGCACCTTGCAATGCGGAGAAATTACTGTTTGTGCATTTACAATATTCATTGATTTTTGCCATTGAAAAACATCATGTTATTCATATACCAGAAATGTTTGAAGCTACTGACTGAATGAAAAGAGCTGGCATCTCACTCTCTTTGAATCTTCTTTATCATGCCAGGATTAGCAGGAAAAAGCAAAAAATTTCAGAATTGCACCTTGCAATGTGGAGATATTACTGTTTGTGCATTTACAATATTCATTGATTTTTGCCATTGAAAAATGTCCAGAAATGTTTGAAGCTACTGACTGAATGAAAGGAGCTGGCATCTCACTCTCTTTGAATCTTCTTTATCATGCTAGGATTAGCAGGAAAAAGCAAAAAATTTCAGAATTGTACCTTGCAATGCGGAGAAATTACTGTTTGTGCATTTACAATATTCATTGATTTTTGCCATTGAAAAACATCATGTTATTCATATACCAGAAATGTTTGAAGCTACTGACTGAATGAAAAGAGCTGGCATCTCACTCTCTTTGAATCTTCTTTATCATGCTAAGAGGAGCAGGAAAAAGCAAAAAATTTCAGAATTGCACCTTGCAATGTGGAGATATTACTGTTTGTGCATTTACAATATTCATTGATTTTTGCCATTGAAAAACGTCCAGAAATGTTTGAAGCTACTGACTGAATGAAAGGAGCTGGCATCTCACTCTCTTTGAATCTTCTTTATCATGCTAGGATTAGCAGGAAAAAGCAAAAAATTTCAGAATTGCACCTTGCAATGTGGAGATATTACTGTTTGTGCATTTACAATATTCATTGATTTTTGCCATTGAAAAACATCATGTTATTCATAAACCAGAAATGTTTGAAGCTACTGACTGAATGAAAAGAGCTGGCATCTCACTCTCTTTGAATCTTCTTTATCATGCTAAGAGGAGCAGGAAAAAGCAAAAAATTTCAGAATTGCACCTTGCAATGTGGAGATATTACTGTTTGTGCATTTACAATATTCATTGATTTTTGCCATTGAAAAACGTCCAGAAATGTTTGAAGCTACTGACTGAATGAAAGGAGCTGGCATCTCACTCTCTTTGAATCTTCTTTATCTTGCTAGGATTAGCAGGAAAAAGCAAAAAATTTCAGAATTGCACCTTGCAATGCGGAGAAATTACTGTTTGTGCATTTACAATATTCATTGATTTTTGCCATTGAAAAACATCATGTTATTCATATACCAGAAATGTTTGAAGCTACTGACTGAATGAAAAGAGCTGGCATCTCACTCTCTTTGAATCTTCTTTATCATGCTAAGAGGACCAGGAAAAAGCAAAAAATTTCAGAATTGCACCTTGCAATCTGGAGATATTACTGTTTGTGCATTTACAATATTCATTGATTTTTGCCATTGAAAAACGTCCAGAAATGTTTGAAGCTACTGACTGAATGAAAGGAGCTGGCATCTCACTCTCTTTGAATCTTCTTTATCATGCTAGGATTAGCAGGAAAAAGCAAAAAATTTCAGAATTGCACCTTGCAATGCGGAGAAATTACTGTCAGTGCATTTACAATATTCATTGATTTTTGCCATTGAAAAACATCATGTTATTCATATACCAGAAATGTTTGAAGCTACTGACTGAATGAAAAGAGCTGGCATCTCACTCTCTTTGAATCTTCTTTATCATTCTAAGAGGAGCAGGAAAAAGCAAAAAATTTCAGAATTGCACGTTGCAATGTGGAGATATTACTGTTTGTGCATTTACAATATTCATTGATTTTTGCCATTGAAAAACGTCCAGAAATGTTTGAAGCTACTGACTGAATGAAAGGAGCTGGCATCTCACTCACTTTGAATCTTCTTTATCATGCTAGGATTAGCAGGAAAAAGCAAAAAATTTCAGAATTGCACCTTGCAATGCGGAGAAATTACTGTTTGTGCATTTACAATATTCATTGATTTTTGCCATTGAAAAACATCATGTTATTCATATACCAGAAATGTTTGAAGCTACTGACTGAATGAAAAGAGCTGGCATCTCACTCTCTTTGAATCTTCTTTATCATGCTAAGAGGAGCAGGAAAAAGCAAAAAATTTCAGAATTGCACCTTGCAATGTGGAGATATTACTGTTTGTGCATTTACAATATTCATTGATTTTTGCCATTGAAAAACGTCCAGAAATGTTTGAAGCTACTGACTGAATGAAAGGAGCTGGCATCTCACTCTCTTTGAATCTTCTTTATCATGCTAGGATTAGCAGGAAAAAGCAAAAAATTTCAGAATTGCACCTTGCAATGTGGAGATATTACTGTTTGTGCATTTACAATATTCATTGATTTTTGCCATTGAAAAACATCATGTTATTCATAAACCAGAAATGTTTGAAGCTACTGACTGAATGAAAAGAGCTGGCATCTCACTCTCTTTGAATCTTCTTTATCATGCTAAGAGGAGCAGGAAAAAGCAAAAAATTTCAGAATTGCACCTTGCAATGTGGAGATATTACTGTTTGTGCATTTACAATATTCATTGATTTTTGCCATTGAAAAACGTCCAGAAATGTTTGAAGCTACTGACTGAATGAAAGGAGCTGGCATCTCACTCTCTTTGAATCTTCTTTATCATGCTAGGATTAGCAGGAAAAAGCAAAAAATTTCAGAATTGCACCTTGCAATGCGGAGAAATTACTGTTTGTGCATTTACAATATTCATTGATTTTTGCCATTGAAAAACATCATGTTATTCATATACCAGAAATGTTTGAAGCTACTGACTGAATGAAAAGAGCTGGCATCTCACTCTCTTTGAATCTTCTTTATCATGCTAAGAGGAGCAGGAAAAAGCAAAAAAATTCAGAATTGCACGTTGCAATGTGGAGATATTACTGTTTGTGCATTTACAATATTCATTGATTTTTGCCATTGAAAAACGTCCAGAAATGTTTGAAGCTACTGACTGAATGAAAGGAGCTGGCATCTCACTCTCTTTGAATCTTCTTTATCATGCTAGGATTAGCAGGAAAAAGCAAAAAATTTCAGAATTGCACCTTGCAATGCGGAGAAATTACTGTCAGTGCATTTACAATATTCATTGATTTTTGCCATTGAAAAACATCATGTTATTCATATACCAGAAATGTTTGAAGCTACTGACTGAATGAAAAGAGCTGGCATCTCACTCTCTTTGAATCTTCTTTATCATGCTAAGAGGAGCAGGAAAAAGCAAAAAATTTCAGAATTGCACGTTGCAATGTGGAGATATTACTGTTTGTGTATTTACAATATTCATTGATTTTTGCCATTGAAAAATGACCAGAAATGTTTGAAGCTACTGACTGAATGAAAGGAGCTGGCATCTCACTCACTTTGAATCTTCTTTATCATGCTAGGATTAGCAGTAAAAAGCAAAAAATTTCAGAATTGCACCTTGCAATGCGGAGAAATTACTGTTTGTGCATTTACAATATTCATTGATTTTTGCCATTGAAAAACATCATGTTATTCATATACCAGAAATGTTTGAAGCTACTGACTGAATGAAAAGAGCTGGCATCTCACTCTCTTTGAATCTTCTTTATCATGCCAGGATTAGCAGGAAAAAGCAAAAAATTTCAGAATTGCACCTTGCAATGTGGAGATATTACTGTTTGTGCATTTACAATATTCATTGATTTTTGCCATTGAAAAATGTCCAGAAATGTTTGAAGCTACTGACTGAATGAAAGGAGCTGGCATCTCACTCTCTTTGAATCTTCTTTATCATGCTAGGATTAGCAGGAAAAAGCAAAAAATTTCAGAATTGCACCTTGCAATGCGGAGAAATTACTGTTTGTGCATTTACAATATTCATTGATTTTTGCCATTGAAAAACATCATGTTATTCATATACCAGAAATGTTTGAAGCTACTGACTGAATGAAAAGAGCTGGCATCTCACTCTCTTTGAATCTTCTTTATCATGCTAAGAGGAGCAGGAAAAAGCAAAAAATTTCAGAATTGCACCTTGCAATGTGGAGATATTACTGTTTGTGCATTTACAATATTCATTGATTTTTGCCATTGAAAAACGTCCAGAAATGTTTGAAGCTACTGACTGAATGAAAGGAGCTGGCATCTCACTCTCTTTGAATCTTCTTTATCATGCTAGGATTAGCAGGAAAAAGCAAAAAATTTCAGAATTGCACCTTGCAATGTGGAGATATTACTGTTTGTGCATTTACAATATTCATTGATTTTTGCCATTGAAAAACATCATGTTATTCATAAACCAGAAATGTTTGAAGCTACTGACTGAATGAAAAGAGCTGGCATCTCACTCTCTTTGAATCTTCTTTATCATGCTAAGAGGAGCAGGAAAAAGCAAAAAATTTCAGAATTGCACCTTGCAATGTGGAGATATTACTGTTTGTGCATTTACAATATTCATTGATTTTTGCCATTGAAAAACGTCCAGAAATGTTTGAAGCTACTGACTGAATGAAAGGAGCTGGCATCTCACTCTCTTTGAATCTTCTTTATCATGCTAGGATTAGCAGGAAAAAGCAAAAAATTTCAGAATTGCACCTTGCAATGTGGAGATATTACTGTTTGTGCATTTACAATATTCATTGATTTTTGCCATTGAAAAACATCATGTTATTCATAAACCAGAAATGTTTGAAGCTACTGACTGAATGAAAAGAGCTGGCATCTCACTCTCTTTGAATCTTCTTTATCATGCTAAGAGGAGCAGGAAAAAGCAAAAAATTTCAGAATTGCACCTTGCAATGTGGAGATATTACTGTTTGTGCATTTACAATATTCATTGATTTTTGCCATTGAAAAACGTCCAGAAATGTTTGAAGCTACTGACTGAATGAAAGGAGCTGGCATCTCACTCTCTTTGAATCTTCTTTATCATGCTAGGATTAGCAGGAAAAAGCAAAAAATTTCAGAATTGCACCTTGCAATGCGGAGAAATTACTGTTTGTGCATTTACAATATTCATTGATTTTTGCCATTGAAAAACATCATGTTATTCATATACCAGAAATGTTTGAAGCTACTGACTGAATGAAAAGAGCTGGCATCTCACTCTCTTTGAATCTTCTTTATCATGCTAAGAGGAGCAGGAAAAAGCAAAAAAATTCAGAATTGCACGTTGCAATGTGGAGATATTACTGTTTGTGCATTTACAATATTCATTGATTTTTGCCATTGAAAAACGTCCAGAAATGTTTGAAGCTACTGACTGAATGAAAGGAGCTGGCATCTCACTCTCTTTGAATCTTCTTTATCATGCTAGGATTAGCAGGAAAAAGCAAAAAATTTCAGAATTGCACCTTGCAATGCGGAGAAATTACTGTCAGTGCATTTACAATATTCATTGATTTTTGCCATTGAAAAACATCATGTTATTCATATACCAGAAATGTTTGAAGCTACTGACTGAATGAAAAGAGCTGGCATCTCACTCTCTTTGAATCTTCTTTATCATGCTAAGAGGAGCAGGAAAAAGCAAAAAATTTCAGAATTGCACGTTGCAATGTGGAGATATTACTGTTTGTGTATTTACAATATTCATTGATTTTTGCCATTGAAAAATGACCAGAAATGTTTGAAGCTACTGACTGAATGAAAGGAGCTGGCATCTCACTCACTTTGAATCTTCTTTATCATGCTAGGATTAGCAGTAAAAAGCAAAAAATTTCAGAATTGCACCTTGCAATGCGGAGAAATTACTGTTTGTGCATTTACAATATTCATTGATTTTTGCCATTGAAAAACATCATGTTATTCATATACCAGAAATGTTTGAAGCTACTGACTGAATGAAAAGAGCTGGCATCTCACTCTCTTTGAATCTTCTTTATCATGCCAGGATTAGCAGGAAAAAGCAAAAAATTTCAGAATTGCACCTTGCAATGTGGAGATATTACTGTTTGTGCATTTACAATATTCATTGATTTTTGCCATTGAAAAATGTCCAGAAATGTTTGAAGCTACTGACTGAATGAAAGGAGCTGGCATCTCACTCTCTTTGAATCTTCTTTATCATGCTAGGATTAGCAGGAAAAAGCAAAAAATTTCAGAATTGCACCTTGCAATGCGGAGAAATTACTGTTTGTGCATTTACAATATTCATTGATTTTTGCCATTGAAAAACATCATGTTATTCATATACCAGAAATGTTTGAAGCTACTGACTGAATGAAAAGAGCTGGCATCTCACTCTCTTTGAATCTTCTTTATCATGCTAAGAGGAGCAGGAAAAAGCAAAAAATTTCAGAATTGCACCTTGCAATGTGGAGATATTACTGTTTGTGCATTTACAATATTCATTGATTTTTGCCATTGAAAAACGTCCAGAAATGTTTGAAGCTACTGACTGAATGAAAGGAGCTGGCATCTCACTCTCTTTGAATCTTCTTTATCATGCTAGGATTAGCAGGAAAAAGCAAAAAATTTCAGAATTGCACCTTGCAATGTGGAGATATTACTGTTTGTGCATTTACAATATTCATTGATTTTTGCCATTGAAAAACATCATGTTATTCATAAACCAGAAATGTTTGAAGCTACTGACTGAATGAAAAGAGCTGGCATCTCACTCTCTTTGAATCTTCTTTATCATGCTAAGAGGAGCAGGAAAAAGCAAAAAATTTCAGAATTGCACCTTGCAATGTGGAGATATTACTGTTTGTGCATTTACAATATTCATTGATTTTTGCCATTGAAAAACGTCCAGAAATGTTTGAAGCTACTGACTGAATGAAAGGAGCTGGCATCTCACTCTCTTTGAATCTTCTTTATCATGCTAGGATTAGCAGGAAAAAGCAAAAAATTTCAGAATTGCACCTTGCAATGCGGAGAAATTACTGTTTGTGCATTTACAATATTCATTGATTTTTGCCATTGAAAAACATCATGTTATTCATAAACCAGAAATGTTTGAAGCTACTGACTGAATGAAAAGAGCTGGCATCTCACTCTCTTTGAATCTTCTTTATCATGCTAAGAGGAGCAGGAAAAAGCAAAAAATTTCAGAATTGCACCTTGCAATTTGGAGATATTACTGTTTGTGCATTTACAATATTCATTGATTTTTGCCATTGAAAAACGTCCAGAAATGTTTGAAGCTACTGACTGAATGAAAGGAGCTGGCATCTCACTCTCTTTGAATCTTCTTTATCATGCTAGGATTAGCAGGAAAAAGCAAAAAATTTCAGAATTGCACCTTGCAATGCGGAGAAATTACTGTTTGTGCATTTACAATATTCATTGATTTTTGCCATTGAAAAACATCATGTTATTCATATACCAGAAATGTTTGAAGCTACTGACTGAATGAAAAGAGCTGGCATCTCACTCTCTTTGAATCTTCTTTATCATGCTAAGAGGAGCAGGAAAAAGCAAAAAATTTCAGAATTGCACCTTGCAATGTGGAGATATTACTGTTTGTGCATTTACAATATTCATTGATTTTTGCCATTGAAAAACGTCCAGAAATGTTTGAAGCTACTGACTGAATGAAAGGAGCTGGCATCTCACTCTCTTTGAATCTTCTTTATCATGCTAGGATTAGCAGGAAAAAGCAAAAAATTTCAGAATTGCACCTTGCAATGCGGAGAAATTACTGTTTGTGCATTTACAATATTCATTGATTTTTGCCATTGAAAAACATCATGTTATTCATATACCAGAAATGTTTGAAGCTACTGACTGAATGAAAAGAGCTGGCATCTCACTCTCTTTGAATCTTCTTTATCATGCTAAGAGGAGCAGGAAAAAGCAAAAAATTTCAGAATTGCACCTTGCAATGTGGAGATATTACTGTTTGTGCATTTACAATATTCATTGATTTTTGCCATTGAAAAACGTCCAGAAATGTTTGAAGCTACTGACTGAATGAAAGGAGCTGGCATCTCAATCTCTTTGAATCTTCTTTATCATGCTAGGATTAGCAGGAAAAAGCAAAAAATTTCAGAATTGCACCTTGCAATGCGGAGAAATTACTGTTTGTGCATTTACAATATTCATTGATTTTTGCCATTGAAAAACATCATGTTATTCATATACCAGAGATGTTTGAAGCTACTGACTGAATGAAAAGAGCTGGCATCTCACTCTCTTTGAATCTTCTTTATCATGCAAAGAGGAGCAGGAAAAAGCAAAAAATTTCAGAATTGCACGTTGCAATGTGGAGATATCACTGTTTGTGCATTTACAATATTCATTGATTTTTGCCATTGAAAAACGTCCAGAAATGTTTGAAGCTACTGACTGAATGAAAGGAGCTGGCATCTCACTCTCTTTGAATCTTCTTTATCATGCTAGGATTAGCAGGAAAAAGCAAAAAATTTCAGAATTGCACCTTGCAATGCGGAGAAATTACTGTTTGTGCATTTACAATATTCATTGATTTTTGCCATTGAAAAACGTCCAGAAATGTTTGAAGCTACTGACTGAATGAAAGAAGCTGGCATCTCACTCTCTTTGAATCTTCTTTATCATGCTAGGATTAGCAGGAAAAAGCAAAAAATTTCAGAATTGCACCTTGCAATGCGGAGAAATTACTGTTTGTGCATTTACAATATTCATTGATTTTTGCCATTGAAAAACATCATGTTATTCATATACCAGAAATGTTTGAAGCTACTGACTGAATGAAAAGAGCTGGCATCTCACTCTCTTTGAATCTTCTTTATCATGCCAGGATTAGCAGGAAAAAGCAAAAAATTTCAGAATTGCACCTTGCAATGTGGAGATATTACTGTTTGTGCATTTACAATATTCATTGATTTTTGCCATTGAAAAATGTCCAGAAATGTTTGAAGCTACTGACTGAATGAAAGGAGCTGGCATCTCACTCTCTTTGAATCTTCTTTATCATGCTAGGATTAGCAGGAAAAAGCAAAAAATTTCAGAATTGTACCTTGCAATGCGGAGAAATTACTGTTTGTGCATTTACAATATTCATTGATTTTTGCCATTGAAAAACATCATGTTATTCATATACCAGAAATGTTTGAAGCTACTGACTGAGTGAAAAGAGCTGGCATCTCACTCTCTTTGAATCTTCTTTATCATGCTAAGAGGAGCAGGAAAAAGCAAAAAATTTCAGAATTGCACCTTGCAATGTGGAGATATTACTGTTTGTGCATTTACAATATTCATTGATTTTTGCCATTGAAAAACGTCCAGAAATGTTTGAAGCTACTGACTGAATGAAAGGAGCTGGCATCTCACTCTCTTTGAATCTTCTTTATCATGCTAGGATTAGCAGGAAAAAGCAAAAAATTTCAGAATTGCACCTTGCAATGTGGAGATATTACTGTTTGTGCATTTACAATATTCATTGATTTTTGCCATTGAAAAACATCATGTTATTCATAAACCAGAAATGTTTGAAGCTACTGACTGAATGAAAAGAGCTGGCATCTCACTCTCTTTGAATCTTCTTTATCATGCTAAGAGGAGCAGGAAAAAGCAAAAAATTTCAGAATTGCACCTTGCAATGTGGAGATATTACTGTTTGTGCATTTACAATATTCATTGATTTTTGCCATTGAAAAACGTCCAGAAATGTTTGAAGCTACTGACTGAATGAAAGGAGCTGGCATCTCACTCTCTTTGAATCTTCTTTATCATGCTAGGATTAGCAGGAAACAGCAAAAAATTTCAGAATTGCACCTTGCAATGCGGAGAAATTACTGTTTGTGCATTTACAATATTCATTGATTTTTGCCATTGAAAAACATCATGTTATTCATATACCAGAAATGTTTGAAGCTACTGACTGAATGAAAAGAGCTGGCATCTCACTCTCTTTGAATCTTCTTTATCATGCTAAGAGGAGCAGGAAAAAGCAAAAAATTTCAGAATTGCACCTTGCAATGTGGAGATATTACTGTTTGTGCATTTACAATATTCATTGATTTTTGCCATTGAAAAACGTCCAGAAATGTTTGAAGCTACTGACTGAATGAAAGGAGCTGGCATCTCACTCTCTTTGAATCTTCTTTATCATGCTAGGATTAGCAGGAAAAAGCAAAAAATTTCAGAATTGCACCTTGCAATGCGGAGAAATTACTGTCAGTGCATTTACAATATTCATTGATTTTTGCCATTGAAAAACATCATGTTATTCATATACCAGAAATGTTTGAAGCTACTGACTGAATGAAAAGAGCTGGCATCTCACTCTCTTTGAATCTTCTTTATCATTCTAAGAGGAGCAGGAAAAAGCAAAAAATTTCAGAATTGCACGTTGCAATGTGGAGATATTACTGTTTGTGCATTTACAATATTCATTGATTTTTGCCATTGAAAAACGTCCAGAAATGTTTGAAGCTACTGACTGAATGAAAGGAGCTGGCATCTCACTCACTTTGAATCTTCTTTATCATGCTAGGATTAGCAGGAAAAAGCAAAAAATTTCAGAATTGCACCTTGCAATGCGGAGAAATTACTGTTTGTGCATTTACAATATTCATTGATTTTTGCCATTGAAAAACATCATGTTATTCATATACCAGAAATGTTTGAAGCTACTGACTGAATGAAAAGAGCTGGCATCTCACTCTCTTTGAATCTTCTTTACCATGCCAGGATTAGCAGGAAAAAGCAAAAAATTTCAGAATTGCACCTTGCAATGTGGAGATATTACTGTTTGTGCATTTACAATATTCATTGATTTTTGCCATTGAAAAATGTCCAGAAATGTTTGAAGCTACTGACTGAATGAAAGGAGCTGGCATCTCACTCTCTTTGAATCTTCTTTATCATGCTAGGATTAGCAGGAAAAAGCAAAAAATTTCAGAATTGCACCTTGCAATGCGGAGAAATTACTGTTTGTGCATTTACAATATTCATTGATTTTTGCCATTGAAAAACATCATGTTATTCATATACCAGAAATGTTTGAAGCTACTGACTGAATGAAAAGAGCTGGCATCTCACTCTCTTTGAATCTTCTTTATCATGCTAAGAGGAGCAGGAAAAAGCAAAAAATTTCAGAATTGCACCTTGCAATGTGGAGATATTACTGTTTGTGCATTTACAATATTCATTGATTTTTGCCATTGAAAAACGTCCAGAAATGTTTGAAGCTACTGACTGAATGAAAGGAGCTGGCATCTCACTCTCTTTGAATCTTCTTTATCATGCTAGGATTAGCAGGAAAAAGCAAAAAATTTCAGAATTGCACCTTGCAATGTGGAGATATTACTGTTTGTGCATTTACAATATTCATTGATTTTTGCCATTGAAAAACATCATGTTATTCATAAACCAGAAATGTTTGAAGCTACTGACTGAATGAAAAGAGCTGGCATCTCACTCTCTTTGAATCTTCTTTATCATGCTAAGAGGAGCAGGAAAAAGCAAAAAATTTCAGAATTGCACCTTGCAATGTGGAGATATTACTGTTTGTGCATTTACAATATTCATTGATTTTTGCCATTGAAAAACGTCCAGAAATGTTTGAAGCTACTGACTGAATGAAAGGAGCTGGCATCTCACTCTCTTTGAATCTTGTTTATCATGCTAGGATTAGCAGGAAAAAGCAAAAAATTTCAGAATTGCACCTTGCAATGCGGAGAAATTACTGTTTGTGCATTTACAATATTCATTGATTTTTGCCATTGAAAAACATCATGTTATTCATATACCAGAAATGTTTGAAGCTACTGACTGAATGAAAAGAGCTGGCATCTCACTCTCTTTGAATCTTCTTTATCATGCTAAGAGGAGCAGGAAAAAGCAAAAAATTTCAGAATTGCACGTTGCAATGTGGAGATATTACTGTTTGTGCATTTACAATATTCATTGATTTTTGCCATTGAAAAACGTCCAGAAATGTTTGAAGCTACTGACTGAATGAAAGGAGCTGGCATCTCACTCTCTTTGAATCTTCTTTATCATGCTAGGATTAGCAGGAAAAAGCAAAAAAATTCAGAATTGCACCTTGCAATGCGGAGAAATTACTGTTAGTGCATTTACAATATTCATTGATTTTTGCCATTGAAAAACATCATGTTATTCATATACCAGAAATGTTTGAAGCTACTGACTGAATGAAAAGAGCTGGCATCTCACTCTCTTTGAATCTTCTTTATCATGCTAAGAGGAGCAGGAAAAAGCAAAAAATTTCAGAATTGCACGTTGCAATGTGGAGATATTACTGTTTGTGCATTTACAATATTCATTGATTTTTGCCATTGAAAAACGTCCAGAAATGTTTGAAGCTACTGACTGAATGAAAGGAGCTGGCATCTCACTCTCTTTGAATCTTCTTTATCATGCTAGGATTAGCAGGAAAAAGCAAAAAATTTCAGAATTGCACCTTGCAATGCGGAGAAATTACTGTTTGTGCATTTACAATATTCATTGATTTTTGCCATTGAAAAACATCATGTTATTCATATACCAGAAATGTTTGAAGCTACTGACTGAATGAAAAGAGCTGGCATCTCACTCTCTTTGAATCTTCTTTATCATGTGGGAAGGGAAACAAAAGGCCAGAAAAAGCCATACAGCTGACAAATACTATTGAGATCTCTGCTACTGGAAGTGGAAAGGAAGAACAAAGACAAAACAATTTAAATAATAAAAATATGGGAGGAAGAGAAACCAATCACAAACTAAAATGTTTTTATACAAATGCACAAAGCATGGGCAACAAACAAGGAGAATTGGAACTACTAATGCAGGAAAAGGAATATGATGTAATTGGAATCACTGAAACTTGGTGGGACGATACACATGATTGGAATAAAAGGCTAAAAGGATACAACTTATTTGCAAGAAACAGACTTGATAAACGAGGAGGAGGTGTTGCATTGTATGTTAGAAAAGCGTATATCTGCACAGAGATTGAAGCTTCAGAGACTGGGAGTTCTGTGGAAACTGTTTGGGTAAGAATACAAGGAGAGAACAACGGAAAGGACACCATTGTAGGCATTTACTACAGGCCACCTGGGCAAGCTAAAGATATGGATGAACTCTTTATGTATCAAATGACCAAGTTCTCCAAAAAATATGACGTAGTGGTCATGGGAGATTTCAACTATCCAGACATTTGTTGGGAATCTCTCTCAAGTAAAACTAACAGGTCAAGCAAATTCTTATCCTCTCTTGCTGACAACTTTATCTTCCAAAAGGTAGGGGAGAAAACAAGGGGATCTGCTACTTTGGATCTAATCCTTATAAACAGGGAGGAATTGGTTGAGGAGGTAAAAGTGGCTGGGACCCTAGGAGGCAGCGACCATGCTATTATAGAATTTTGGATAACTAGAGGAGGAAGACATGTGAAGACTCAAACTTCAAGGTTAGATTTTAGAAAGGCAGATTTTAAGAGACTCAGAAAGAGAATAGGAGGGATCCAATGGCTGGATGTCCTTAAGGACAAAAATGTCCAGGAAGGATGGGAAATTTTTAAAAATGAGATTCTCAAAGCACAATCGTTAACAATCCCGAAAAGTAGAAAGAATGGGAAGCATTTAAGGAAACCAGGATGGATGAACACAGAACTTAAACACATGCTAAAAAGAAAGAAAGAAATGTTTATTAAATGGAAAGAGGGAGGCATATCTAAAAAAGATTATAATGCAGTCTGCAGATCCTGCAGGGCACGTATCAGGTTAGCTAAAGCTGACAATCAATTAAGGCTTGCAAGAGATGTCAAAAGCAATAGAAAAGGATTTTGGGGGTATGTCAAAAGTAAAAGAAAAGTCAAAGATGCTATAGGATTTTTACAGGATGAAAATGGAGAAATGGTAAGAGAGGATGTTGAGAAGGCCGAACTTTTTAATTCCTATTTTGCATCTGTTTTCTCTCAGAAAGAAAATGTAACATCAACTGATCTTCACTGTCCTTTTAAAGGAATAGAGGAATCCAAGTTATCTGTAAGCAGAAAGATTGTGAGGGAATATTTAGCTAACATAAATGAGTTCAAGTCTCCAGGTCCAGATGAATTACACCCCAGAGTACTGAAGGAGATCGTAGAAGAAATTTTAGAACCACTCTCCATAATCTTTGAAAATTCTTGGAGAACAGGAGAAGTCCCAGAAGACTGGAGAAGAGCAAATGTTGTTCCTATCTTCAAAAAGGGGAAGAAGGTGGACCCAGGGAACTATAGGCCGGTGAGTCTGACTTCTATACCAGGAAAGATCTTTGAACAAATTATTAAACAACATGTATGTAAGTACATGGATAAGAATGAAGTGATTAACCAGAGTCAGCATGGGTTTGTAACTAACAAGTCATGTCAGACTAACTTAATTTCCTTCTATGACAGAATCACTGACTGGGTGGATCAGGGAAATGCTGTAGATATAGTATATCTTGACTTCAGCAAAGCATTTGACAAAGTATCTCACACCATCCTTATTGAAAAAATGACCAAGTATGCAATGGACCAGGCAACTGTTAGGTGGATTCATAACTGGCTTAGTGATCAGACTCAAAGGGTGGTTGTAAATGGCTTCACATCCAGCTGGATGAATGTCTCAAGTGGGGTACCACAGGGCTCCGTCCTGGGACCTGTATTGTTCAACATCTTTATCAATGATTTAGATGAAGGAATTGAGGGTAAACTGATTAAATTTGCTGATGACACAAAGCTAGGAGGGATAGCTAATACTAGAGAAGAGAGAGAGAGGATTCAAAAAGACCTAAATAAACTGGAGCAGTGGGCAGCAACCAACAGAATGGTTTTTAACAGGGAAAAATGCAAAGTACTACATCTGGGCAATAAAAATGAAAAAAGCATATACAGAATGGGAGGAATAGAGCTAAGCAACAGTACATGTGAAAAAGACTTAGGTATACTAATAGATTATAGACTGAACATGAGTCAACAGTGTGATGCAGCAGCAAAAAAGGCAAATACAATTCTGGGATGTATTAACAGAAGCATACAGTCTAGATCACGTGAAGTCATTATCGGTCTTTACTCCTCTTTGGTCAGACCTCATCTGGAATACTGTGTACAGTTTTGGGCACCACATTTTAAAAAAGACATAGACAAACTGGAGCAAGTTCAGAGAAGAGCGACCAGAATGGTGACTGGTCTGCAAACCATGTCCTATGAGGAACGGTTGCAGGATTTGGGAATGTTTAGCTTGCAAAAAAGTAGACTGAGAGGAGACTTAATAGCTGTCTACAAATATGTCAAGGGCTGTCACATTGTAGAAGGATCATCTTTATTCTCATTTGCACAAGGAAAGACTAGAAGCAATGGGATGAAACTAAATGGGAGGAGACACAGATTAGATATTAGAAAAAACTTTTTGACAGTTAGGGTGATTAATGAGTGGAACAGGCTGCCACGAGAGGTGGTGAGTTCCCCTTCAATGGACGTCTTCAAACAGAGGCTGGACAGACATCTGTCTGAGATGATCTAGTGAATCCTGCTTTGAGCAGGGGGTTGGACCAGATGACCCAGGAGGTCCCTTCCAACTCTACCATTCTATGATTCTATGATTCTATGATTCTATGCCAGGATTAGCAGGAAAAAGCAAAAAATTTCAGAATTGCACCTTGCGATGTGGAGATATTACTGTTTGTGCATTTACAATATTCATTGATTTTTGCCATTGAAAAATGTCCAGAAATGTTTGAAGCTACTGACTGAATGAAAGGAGCTGGCATCTCACTCTCTTTGAATCTTCTTTATCATGCTAGGATTAGCAGGAAAAAGCAAAAAATTTCAGAATTGCACCTTGCAATGCGGAGAAATTACTGTTTGTGCATTTACAATATTCATTGATTTTTGCCATTGAAAACATCATGTTATTCATATACCAGAAATGTTTGAAGCTACTGACTGAATGAAAAGAGCTGGCATCTCACTCTCTTTGAATCTTCTTTATCATGCTAAGAGGAGCAGGAAAAAGCAAAAAATTTCAGAATTGCACCTTGCAATGTGGAGATATTACTGTTTGTGCATTTACAATATTCATTGATTTTTGCCATTGAAAAACGTCCAGAAATGTTTGAAGCTACTGACTGAATGAAAGGAGCTGGCATCTCACTCTCTTTGAATCTTCTTTATCATGCTAGGATTAGCAGGAAAAAGCAAAAAATTTCAGAATTGCACCTTGCAATGCGGAGAAATTACTGTTTGTGCATTTACAATATTCATTGATTTTTGCCATTGAAAAACATCATGTTATTCATATACCAGAAATGTTTGAAGCTACTGACTGAATGAAAAGAGCTGGCATCTCACTCTCTTTGACTCTTCTTTATCATGCTAAGAGGAGCAGGAAAAAGCAAAAAATTTCAGAATTGCACCTTGCAATGTGGAGATATTACTGTTTGTGCATTTACAATATTCATTGATTTTTGCCATTGAAAAACGTCCAGAAATGTTTGAAGCTACTGACTGAATGAAAGGAGCTGGCATCTCACTCTCTTTGAATCTTCTTTATCATGCTAGGATTAGCAGGAAAAAGCAAAAAATTTCAGAATTGCACCTTGCAATGCGGAGAAATTACTGTTTGTGCATTTACAATATTCATTGATTTTTGCCATTGAAAAACATCATGTTATTCATATACCAGAAATGTTTGAAGCTACTGACTGAATGAAAAGAGCTGGCATCTCACTCTCTTTGACTCTTCTTTATCATGCTAAGAGGAGCAGGAAAAAGCAAAAAATTTCAGAATTGCACCTTGCAATGTGGAGATATTACTGTTTGTGCATTTACAATATTCATTGATTTTTGCCATTGAAAAACGTCCAGAAATGTTTGAAGCTACTGACTGAATGAAAGGAGCTGGCATCTCAATCTCTTTGAATCTTCTTTATCATGCTAGGATTAGCAGGAAAAAGCAAAAAATTTCAGAATTGCACCTTGCAATACGGAGAAATTACTGTTTGTGCATTTATAATATTCATTGATTTTTGCGATTGAAAAACATCATGTTATTCATATACCAGAGATGTTTGAAGCTACTGACTGAATGAAAAGAGCTGGCATCTCACTCTCTTTGAATCTTCTTTATCATGCTAAGAGGAGCAGGAAAAAGCAAAAAATTTCAGAATTGCACGTTGCAATGTGGAGATATCACTGTTTGTGCATTTACAATATTCATTGATTTTTGCCATTGAAAAACGTCCAGAAATGTTTGAAGCTACTGACTGAATGAAAGGAGCTGGCATCTCACTCTCTTTGAATCTTCTTTATCATGCTAGGATTAGCAGGAAAAAGCAAAAAATTTCAGAATTGCACCTTGCAATGCGGAGAAATTACTGTTTGTGCATTTACAATATTCATTGATTTTTGCCATTGAAAAACATCATGTTATTCATATACCAGAAATGTTTGAAGCTACTGACTGAATGAAAAGAGCTGGCATCTCACTCTCTTTGAATCTTCTTTATCATGCCAGGATTAGCAGGAAAAAGCAAAAAATTTCAGAATTGCACCTTGCAATGTGGAGATATTACTGTTTGTGCATTTACAATATTCATTGATTTTTGCCATTGAAAAATGTCCAGAAATGTTTGAAGCTACTGACTGAATGAAAGGAGCTGGCATCTCACTCTCTTTGAATCTTCTTTATCATGCTAGGATTAGCAGGAAAAAGCAAAAAATTTCAGAATTGCACCTTGCAATGCGGAGAAATTACTGTTTGTGCATTTACAATATTCATTGATTTTTGCCATTGAAAAACATCATGTTATTCATATACCAGAAATGTTTGAAGCTACTGCCTGAATGAAAATAGCTGGCATCTCACTCTTTGAATCTTCTTTATCATGCTAAGAGGAGCAGGAAAAAGCAAAAAATTTCAGAATTGCACCTTGCAATGTGGAGATATTACTGTTTGTGCATTTACAATATTCATTGATTTTTGCCATTCAAAAACGTCCAGAAATGTTTGAAGCTACTGACTGAATGAAAGGAGCTGGCATCTCACTCTCTTTGAATCTTCTTTATCATGCTAGGATTAGCAGGAAAAAGCAAAAAATTTCAGAATTGCACCTTGCAATGCGGAGAAATTACTGTTTGTGCATTTACAATATTCATTGATTTTTGCCATTGAAAAACATCATGTTATTCATATACCAGAAATGTTTGAAGCTACTGACTGAATGAAAAGAGCTGGCATCTCACTCTCTTTGAATCTTCTTTATCATGCCAGGATTAGCAGGAAAAAGCAAAAAATTTCAGAATTGCACCTTGCAATGTGGAGATATTACTGTTTGTGCATTTACAATATTCATTGATTTTTGCCATTGAAAAACGTCCAGAAATGTTTGAAGCTACTGACTGAATGAAAGGAGCTGGCATCTCACTCTCTTTGAATCTTCTTTATCATGCTAGGATTAGCAGGAAAAAGCAAAAAATTTCAGAATTGCACCTTGCAATGCGGAGAAATTACTGTTTGTGCATTTACAATATTCATTGATTTTTGCCATTGAAAAACATCATGTTATTCATATACCAGAAATGTTTGAAGCTACTGACTGAATGAAAAGAGCTGGCATCTCACTCTCTTTGAATCTTCTTAATCATGCTAAGAGGAGCAGGAAAAGCAAAAAATTTCAGAATTGCACGTTGCAATGTGGAGATATTACTGTTTGTGCATTTACAATATTCATTGATTTTTGACATTGAAAAACGTCCAGAAATGTTTGAAGCTACTGACTGAATGAAAGGAGCTGGCATCTCACTCTCTTTGAATCTTCTTTATCATGCTAAGAGGAGCAGGAAAAAGCAAAAAATTTCAGAATTGCACCTTGCAATGCAGAGAAATTACTGTTTGTGCATTTACAATATTCATTGATTTTTGCCATTGAAAAACATCATGTTATTCATATACCAGAGATGTTTGAAGCTACTGACTGAATGAAAAGAGCTGGCATCTCACTCTCTTTGAATCTTCTTTATCATGCTAAGAGGAGCAGGAAAAAGGAAAAATTTCAGAATTGCACGTTGCAATGTGGAGATATCACTGTTTGTGCATTTACAATATTCATTGATTTTTGCCATTGAAAAACGTCCAGAAATGTTTGAAGCTACTGACTGAATGAAAGGAGCTGGCATCTCACTCTCTTTGAATCTTCTTTATCATGCTAGGATTAGCAGGAAAAAGCAAAACATTTCAGAATTGCACCTTGCAATGCGGAGAAATTACTGTTTGTGCATTTACAATATTCATTGATTTTTGCCATTGAAAAACATCATGTTATTCATATACCAGAAATGTTTGAAGCTACTGACTGAATGAAAAGAGCTGGCATCTCACTCTCTTTGAATCTTCTTTATCATGCCAGGATTAGCAGGAAAAAGCAAAAAATTTCAGAATTGCACCTTGCAATGTGGAGATATTATTGTTTGTGCATTTACAATATTCATTGATTTTTGCCATTGAAAAACGTCCAGAAATGTTTGAAGCTACTGACTGAATGAAAGGAGCTGGCATCTCACTCTCTTTGAATCTTCTTTATCATGCTAGGATTAGCAGGAAAAAGCAAAAAATTTCAGAATTGCACCTTGCAATGCGGAGAAATTACTGTTTGTGCATTTACAATATTCATTGATTTTTGCCATTGAAAAACATCATGTTATTCATATACCAGAAATGTTTGAAGCTACTGACTGAATGAAAAGAGCTGGCATCTCACTCTCTTTGAATCTTCTTTATCATGCTAAGAGGAGCAGGAAAAAGCAAAAAATTTCAGAATTGCACGTTGCAATGTGGAGATATTACTGTTTGTGCATTTACAATATTCATTGATTTTTGCCATTGAAAAACGTCCAGAAATGTTTGAAGCTACTGACTGAATGAAAGGAGCTGGCATCTCACTCTCTTTGAATCTTCTTTATCATGCTAGGATTAGCAGGAAAAAGCTAAAAATTTCAGAATTGCACCTTGCAATGCGGAGAAATTACTGTTAGTGCATTTACAATATTCATTGATTTTTGCCATTGAAAAACATCATGTTATTCATATACCAGAAATGTTTGAAGCTACTGACTGAATGAAAAGAGCTGGCATCTCACTCTCTTTGAATCTTCTTTATCATGCTAAGAGGAGCAGGAAAAAGCAAAAAATTTCAGAATTGCACCTTGCAATGTGGAGATATTACTGTTTGTGCATTTACAATATTCATTGATTTTTGCCATTGAAAAACGTCCAGAAATGTTTGAAGCTACTGACTGAATGAAAGGAGCTGGCATCTCAATCTCTTTGAATCTTCTTTATCATGCTAGGATTAGCAGGAAAAAGCAAAAAATTTCAGAATTGCACCTTGCAATGCAGAGAAATTACTGTTTGTGCATTTACAATATTCATTGATTTTTGCCATTGAAAAACATCATGTTATTCATATACCAGAGATGTTTGAAGCTACTGACTGAATGAAAAGAGCTGGCATCTCACTCTCTTTGAATCTTCTTTATCATGCTAAGAGGAGCAGGAAAAAGCAAAAAATTTCAGAATTGCACGTTGCAATGTGGAGATATCACTGTTTGTGCATTTACAATATTCATTGATTTTTGCCATTGAAAAACGTCCAGAAATGTTTGAAGCTACTGACTGAATGAAAGGAGCTGGCATCTCACTCTCTTTGAATCTTCTTTATCATGCTAGGATTAGCAGGAAAAAGCTAAAAATTTCAGAATTGCACCTTGCAATGCGGAGAAATTACTGTTAGTGCATTTACAATATTCATTGATTTTTGCCATTGAAAAACATCATGTTATTCATATACCAGAAATGTTTGAAGCTACTGACTGAATGAAAAGAGCTGGCATCTCACTCTCTTTGAATCTTCTTTATCATGCCAGGATTAGCAGGAAAAAGCAAAAAATTTCAGAATTGCACCTTGCAATGTGGAGATATTATTGTTTGTGCATTTACAATATTCATTGATTTTTGCCATTGAAAAATGTCCAGAAATGTTTGAAGCTACTGACTGAATGAAAGGAGCTGGCATCTCACTCTCTTTGAATCTTCTTTATCATGCTAGGATTAGCAGGAAAAAGCAAAAAATTTCAGAATTGCACCTTGCAATGCGGAGAAATTACTGTTTGTGCATTTACAATATTCATTGATTTTTGCCATTGAAAAACATCATGTTATTCATATACCAGAAATGTTTGAAGCTACTGACTGAATGAAAAGAGCTGGCATCTCACTCTCTTTGAATCTTCTTTATCATGCTAAGAGGAGCAGGAAAAAGCAAAAAATTTCAGAATTGCACGTTGCAATGTGGAGATATTACTGTTTGTGCATTTACAATATTCATTGATTTTTGCCATTGAAAAACGTCCAGAAATGTTTGAAGCTACTGACTGAATGAAAGGAGCTGGCATCTCACTCTCTTTGAATCTTCTTTATCATGCTAGGATTAGCAGGAAAAAGCTAAAAATTTCAGAATTGCACCTTGCAATGCGGAGAAATTACTGTTAGTGCATTTACAATATTCATTGATTTTTGCCATTGAAAAACATCATGTTATTCATATACCAGAAATGTTTGAAGCTACTGACTGAATGAAAAGAGCTGGCATCTCACTCTCTTTGAATCTTCTTTATCATGCTAAGAGGAGCAGGAAAAAGCAAAAAATTTCAGAATTGCACCTTGCAATGTGGAGATATTACTGTTTGTGCATTTACAATATTCATTGATTTTTGCCATTGAAAAACGTCCAGAAATGTTTGAAGCTACTGACTGAATGAAAGGAGCTGTCATCTCAATCTCTTTGAATCTTCTTTATCATGCTAGGATTAGCAGGAAAAAGCAAAAAATTTCAGAATTGCACCTTGCAATGCAGAGAAATTACTGTTTGTGCCTTTACAATATTCATTGATTTTTGCCATTGAAAAACATCATGTTATTCATATACCAGAGATGTTTGAAGCTACTGACTGAATGAAAAGAGCTGGCATCTCACTCTCTTTGAATCTTCTTTATCATGCTAAGAGGAGCAGGAAAAAGCAAAAAATTTCAGAATTGCAGGTTGCAATGTGGAGATATCACTGTTTGTGCATTTACAATATTCATTGATTTTTGCCATTGAAAAACGTCCAGAAATGTTTGAAGCTACTGACTGAATGAAAGGAGCTGGCATCTCACTCTCTTTGAATCTTCTTTATCATGCTAGGATTAGCAGGAAAAAGCAAAACATTTCAGAATTGCACCTTGCAATGCGGAGAAATTACTGTTTGTGCATTTACAATATTCATTGATTTTTGCCATTGAAAAACATCATGTTATTCATATACCAGAAATGTTTGAAGCTACTGACTGAATGAAAAGAGCTGGCATCTCACTCTCTTTGAATCTTCTTTATCATGCCAGGATTAGCAGGAAAAAGCAAAAAATTTCAGAATTGCACCTTGCAATGTGGAGATATTATTGTTTGTGCATTTACAATATTCATTGATTTTTGCCATTGAAAAACGTCCAGAAATGTTTGAAGCTACTGACTGAATGAAAGGAGCTGGCATCTCACTCTCTTTGAATCTTCTTTATCATGCTAGGATTAGCAGGAAAAAGCAAAAAATTTCAGAATTGCACCTTGCAATGCGGAGAAATTACTGTTTGTGCATTTACAATATTCATTGATTTTTGCCATTGAAAAACATCATGTTATTCATATACCAGAAATGTTTGAAGCTACTGACTGAATGAAAAGAGCTGGCATCTCACTCTCTTTGAATCTTCTTTATCATGCTAAGAGGAGCAGGAAAAAGCAAAAAATTTCAGAATTGCACGTTGCAATGTGGAGATATTACTGTTTGTGCATTTACAATATTCATTGATTTTTGCCATTGAAAAACGTCCAGAAATGTTTGAAGCTACTGACTGAATGAAAGGAGCTGGCATCTCACTCTCTTTGAATCTTCTTTATCATGCTAGGATTAGCAGGAAAAAGCTAAAAATTTCAGAATTGCACCTTGCAATGCGGAGAAATTACTGTTAGTGCATTTACAATATTCATTGATTTTTGCCATTGAAAAACATCATGTTATTCATATACCAGAAATGTTTGAAGCTACTGACTGAATGAAAAGAGCTGGCATCTCACTCTCTTTGAATCTTCTTTATCATGCTAAGAGGAGCAGGAAAAAGCAAAAAATTTCAGAATTGCACCTTGCAATGTGGAGATATTACTGTTTGTGCATTTACAATATTCATTGATTTTTGCCATTGAAAAACGTCCAGAAATGTTTGAAGCTCCTGACTGAATGAAAGGAGCTGGCATCTCAATCTCTTTGAATCTTCTTTATCATGCTAGGATTAGCAGGAAAAAGCAAAAAATTTCAGAATTGCACCTTGCAATGCAGAGAAATTACTGTTTGTGCATTTACTATATTCATTGATTTTTGCCATTGAAAAACATCATGTTATTCATATACCAGAGATGTTTGAAGCTACTGACTGAATGAAAAGAGCTGGCATCTCACTCTCTTTGAATCTTCTTTATCATGCTAAGAGGAGCAGGAAAAAGCAAAAAATTTCAGAATTGCACGTTGCAATGTGGAGATATCACTGTTTGTGCATTTACAATATTCATTGATTTTTGCCATTGAAAAACGTCCAGAAATGTTTGAAGCTACTGACTGAATGAAAGGAGCTGGCATCTCACTCTCTTTGAATCTTCTTTATCATGCTAGGATTAGCAGGAAAAAGCTAAAAATTTCAGAATTGCACCTTGCAATGCGGAGAAATTACTGTTTGTGCATTTACAATATTCATTGATTTTTGCCATTGAAAAACATCATGTTATTCATATACCAGAAATGTTTGAAGCTACTGACTGAATGAAAAGAGCTGGCATCTCACTCTCTTTGAATCTTCTTTATCATGCCAGGATTAGCAGGAAAAAGCAAAAAATTTCAGAATTGCACCTTGCAATGTGGAGATATTATTGTTTGTGCATTTACAATATTCATTGATTTTTGCCATTGAAAAATGTCCAGAAATGTTTGAAGCTACTGACTGAATGAAAGGAGCTGGCATCTCACTCTCTTTGAATCTTCTTTATCATGCTAGGATTAGCCCGAAAAAGCAAAAAATTTCAGAATTGCACCTTGCAATGCGGAGAAATTACTGTTTGTGCATTTACAATATTCATTGATTTTTGCCATTGAAAAACATCATGTTATTCATATACCAGAAATGTTTGAAGCTACTGACTGAATGAAAAGAGCTGGCATCTCACTCTCTTTGAATCTTCTTTATCATGCTAAGAGGAGCAGGAAAAAGCAAAAAATTTCAGAATTGCACGTTGCAATGTGGAGATATTACTGTTTGTGCATTTACAATATTCATTGATTTTTGCCATTGAAAAACGTCCAGAAATGTTTGAAGCTACTGACTGAATGAAAGGAGCTGGCATCTCACTCTCTTTGAATCTTCTTTATCATGCTAGGATTAGCAGGAAAAAGCTAAAAATTTCAGAATTGCACCTTGCAATGCGGAGAAATTACTGTTAGTGCATTTACAATATTCATTGATTTTTGCCATTGAAAAACATCATGTTATTCATATACCAGAAATGTTTGAAGCTACTGACTGAATGAAAAGAGCTGGCATCTCACTCTCTTTGAATCTTCTTTATCATGCTAAGAGGAGCAGGAAAAAGCAAAAAATTTCAGAATTGCACGTTGCAATGTGGAGATATTACTGTTTGTGCATTTACAATATTCATTGATTTTTGCCATTGAAAAACGTCCAGAAATGTTTGAAGCTACTGACTGAATGAAAGGAGCTGGCATCTCACTCTCTTTGAATCTTCTTTATCATGCTAGGATTAGCAGGAAAAAGCAAAAAATTTCAGAATTGCACCTTGCAATGCGGAGAAATTACTGTTTGTGCATTTACAATATTCATTGATTTTTGCCATTGAAAAACATCATGTTATTCATATACCAGAAATGTTTGAAGCTACTGACTGAATGAAAAGAGCTGGCATCTCACTCTCTTTGAATCTTCTTTATCATGCCAGGATTAGCAGGAAAAAGCAAAAAATTTCAGAATTGCACCTTGCAATGTGGAGATATTACTGTTTGTGCATTTACAATATTCATTGATTTTTGCCATTGAAAAATGTCCAGAAATGTTTGAAGCTACTGACTGAATGAAAGGAGCTGGCATCTCACTCTCTTTGAATCTTCTTTATCATGCTAGGATTATCAGGAAAAAGCAAAAAATTTCAGAATTGCACCTTGCAATGCGAGAAATTACTGTTTGTGCATTTACAATATTCATTGATTTTTGCCATTGAAAACATCATGTTATTCATATACCAGAAATATTTGAAGCTACTGACTGAATGAAAAGAGCTGGCATCTCACTCTATTTGAATCTTCTTTATCATGCTAAGAGGAGCAGGAAAAAGCAAAAAATTTCAGAATTGCACCTTGCAATGTGGAGATATTACTGTTTGTGCATTTACAATATTCATTGATTTTTGCCATTGAAAAACGTCCAGAAATGTTTGAAGCTACTGACTGAATGAAAGGAGCTGGCATCTCACTCTCTTTGAATCTTCTTTATCATGCTAGGATTAGCAGGAAAAAGCAAAAAATTTCAGAATTGCACCTTGCAATGCGGAGAAATTACTGTTTGTGCATTTACAATATTCATTGATTTTTGCCATTGAAAAACCATGTTATTCATATACCAGAAATGTTTGAAGCTACTGACTGAATGAAAAGAGCTGGCATCTCACTCTCTTTGAATCTTCTTTATCATGCCAGGATTAGCAGGAAAAAGCAAAAAATTTCAGAATTGCACGTTGCAATGTGGAGATATTACTGTTTGTGCATTTACAATATTCATTGATTTTTGCCATTGAAAACCGTCCAGAAATGTTTGAAGCTACTGACTGCATGAAAGGAGCTGGCATCTCACTCTCTTTGAATCTTCTTTATCATGCTAGGATTAGCAGGAAAAAGCAAAAAATTTCAGAATTGCACCTTGCAATGCGGAGAAATTACTGTTTGTGCATTTACAATATTCATTGATTTTTGCCATTGAAAAACATCATGTTATTCATATACCAGAGATGTTTGAAGCTACTGACTGAATGAAAAGAGCTGGCATCTCCCTCTCTTTGAATCTTCTTTATCATGCAAAGAGGAGCAGGAAAAAGCAAAAAATTTCAGAATTGCACCTTGCAATGTGGAGATATTACTGTTTGTGCATTTACAATATTCATTGATTTTTGCCATTGAAAAACGTCCAGAAATGTTTGAAGCTACTGACTGAATGAAAGGAGCTGGCATCTCACTCTCTTTGAATCTTCTTTATCATGCTAGGATTAGCAGGAAAAAGCAAAAAATTTCAGAATTGCACATTGCAATGCGGAGAAATTACTGTTTGTGCATTTACAATATTCATTGATTTTTGCCATTGAAAAACATCATGTTATTCATATACCAGAAATGTTTGAAGCTACTGACTGAATGAAAAGAGCTGGCATCTCACTCTCTTTGAATCTTCTTTATCATGCTAAGAGGAGCAGGAAAAAGCAAAAAATTTCAGAATTGCACCTTGCAATGTGGAGATATTACTGTTTGTGCATTTACAATATTCATTGATTTTTGCCATTGAAAAACGTCCAGAAATGTTTGAAGCTACTGACTGAATGAAAGGAGCTGGCATCTCAATCTCTTTGAATCTTCTTTATCATGCTAGGATTAGCAGGAAAAAGCAAAAAATTTCAGAATTGCACCTTGCAATGCGGAGAAATTACTGTTTGTGCATTTACAATATTCATTGATTTTTGCCATTGAAAAACATCATGTTATTCATATACCAGAAATGTTTGAAGCTACTGACTGAATGAAAAGAGCTGGCATCTCACTCTCTTTGAATCTTCTTTATCATGCCAGGATTAGCAGGAAAAAGCAAAAAATTTCAGAATTGCACCTTGCAATGTGGAGATATTACTGTTTGTGCATTTACAATATTCATTGATTTTAGCCATTGAAAAATGTCCAGAAATGTTTGAAGCTACTGACTGAATGAAAGGAGCTGGCATCTCACTCTCTTTGAATCTTCTTTATCATGCTAGGATTATCAGGAAAAAGCAAAAATTTCAGAATTGCACCTTGCAATGCGAGAAATTACTGTTTGTGCATTTACAATATTCATTGATTTTTGCCATTGAAAACATCATGTTATTCATATACCAGAAATGTTTGAAGCTACTGACTGAATGAAAAGAGCTGGCATCTCACTCTCTTTGAATCTTCTTTATCATGCTAAGGGGAGCAGGAAAAAGCAAAAAATTTCAGAATTGCACCTTGCAATGAGGAGATATTACTGTTTGTGCATTTACAATATTCATTGATTTTTGCCATTGAAAAACGTCCAGAAATGTTTGAAGCTACTGACTGAATGAAAGGAGCTGGCATCTCACTCTCTTTGAATCTTCTTTATCATGCTAGGATTAGCAGGAAAAAGCAAAAAATTGCAGAATTGCACCTTGCAATGCGGAGAAATTACTGTTAGTGCATTTAAAATATTCATTGATTTTTGCCATTGAAAAACCATGTTATTCATATACCAGAAATGTTTGAAGCTACTGACTGAATGAAAAGAGCTGGCATCTCACTCTCTTTGAATCTTCTTTATCATGCCAGGATTAGCAGGAAAAAGCAAAAAATTTCAGAATTGCACGTTGCAATGTGGAGATATTACTGTTTGTGCATTTACAATATTCATTGATTTTTGCCATTGAAAACTGTCCAGAAATGTTTGAAGCTACTGACTGAATGAAAGGAGCTGGCATCTCACTCTCTTTGAATCTTCTTTATCATGCTAGGATTAGCAGGAAAAAGCAAAAAATTTCAGAATTGCACCTTGCAATGCGGAGAAATTACTGTTTGTGCATTTACAATATTCATTGAATTTTGCCATTGAAAAACATCATGTTATTCATATACCAGAGATGTTTGAAGCTACTGACTGAATGAAAAGAGCTGGCATCTCCCTCTCTTTGAATCTTCTTTATCATGCTAAGAGGAGCAGGAAAAAGCAAAAAATTTCAGAATTGCACCTTGCAATGTGGAGATATTACTGTTTGTGCATTTACAATATTCATTGATTTTTGCCATTGAAAACATCATGTTATTCATATACCAGAAATGTTTGAAGCTACTGACTGAATGAAAAGAGCTGGCATCTCACTCTCTTTGAATCTTCTTTATCATGCTAAGGGGAGCAGGAAAAAGCAAAAAATTTCAGAATTGCACCTTGCAATGAGGAGATATTACTGTTTGTGCATTTACAATATTCATTGATTTTTGCCATTGAAAAACGTCCAGAAATGTTTGAAGCTACTGACTGAATGAAAGGAGCTGGCATCTCACTCTCTTTGAATCTTCTTTATCATGCTAGGATTAGCAGGAAAAAGCAAAAAATTGCAGAATTGCACCTTGCAATGCGGAGAAATTACTGTTAGTGCATTTAAAATATTCATTGATTTTTGCCATTGAAAAACCATGTTATTAATATACCAGAAATGTTTGAAGCTACTGACTGAATGAAAAGAGCTGGCATCTCACTCTCTTTGAATCTTCTTTATCATGCCAGGATTAGCAGGAAAAAGCAAAAAATTTCAGAATTGCACGTTGCAATGTGGAGATATTACTGTTTGTGCATTTACAATATTCATTGATTTTTGCCATTGAAAACTGTCCAGAAATGTTTGAAGCTACTGACTGAATGAAAGGAGCTGGCATCTCACTCTCTTTGAATCTTCTTTATCATGCTAGGATTAGCAGGAAAAAGCAAAAAATTTCAGAATTGCACCTTGCAATGCGGAGAAATTACTGTTTGTGCATTTACAATATTCATTGAATTTTGCCATTGAAAAACATCATGTTATTCATATACCAGAGATGTTTGAAGCTACTGACTGAATGAAAAGAGCTGGCATCTCCCTCTCTTTGAATCTTCTTTATCATGCTAAGAGGAGCAGGAAAAAGCAAAAAATTTCAGAATTGCACCTTGCAATGTGGAGATATTACTGTTTGTGCATTTACAATATTCATTGATTTTTGCCATTGAAAAACGTCCAGAAATGTTTGAAGCTACTGACTGAATGAAAGGAGCTGGCATCTCACTCTCTTTGAATCTTCTTTATCATGCTAGGATTAGCAGGAAAAAGCAAAAAATTTCAGAATTGCACCTTGCAATGCGGAGAAATTACTGTTTGTGCATTTACAATATTCATTGATTTTTGCCATTGAAAAACATCATGTTATTCATATACCAGAAATGATTGAAGCTACTGACTGAATGAAAGGAGCTGGCATCTCACTCTCTTTGAATCTTCTTTATCATGCTAAGAGGAGCAGGAAAAAGCAAAAAATTTCAGAATTGCACGTTGCAATGTGGAGATATTACTGTTTGTGCATTTACAATATTCATTGATTTTTGCCATTGAAAAACGTCCAGAAATGTTTGAAGCTACTGACTGAATGAAAGGAGCTGGCATCTCACTCTCTTTGAATCTTCTTTATCATGCTAGGATTAGCAGGAAAAAGCAAAAAATTTCAGAATTGCACCTTGCAATGCGGAGAAATTACTGTTTGTGCATTTACAATATTCATTGATTTTTGACATTGAAAAACATCATGTTATTCATATACCAGAAATGTTTGAAGCTACTGACTGAATGAAAAGAGCTGGCATCTCACTCTCTTTGAATCTTCTTTATCATGCCAGGATTAGCAGGAAAAAGCAAAAAATTTCAGAATTGCACCTTGCAATGTGGAGATATTACTGTTTGTGCATTTACAATATTCATTGATTTTAGCCATTGAAAAATGTCCAGAAATGTTTGAAGCTACTGACTGAATGAAAGGAGCTGGCATCTCACTCTCTTTGAATCTTCTTTATCATGCTAGGATTAGCAGGAAAAAGCAAAAAATTGCAGAATTGCACCTTGCAATGCGGAGAAATTACTGTTAGTGCATTTAAAATATTCATTGATTTTTGCCATTGAAAAACCATGTTATTCATATACCAGAAATGTTTGAAGCTACTGACTGAATGAAAAGAGCTGGCATCTCACTCTCTTTGAATCTTCTTTATCATGCCAGGATTAGCAGGAAAAAGCAAAAAATTTCAGAATTGCACGTTGCAATGTGGAGATATTACTGTTTGTGCATTTACAATATTCATTGATTTTTGCCATTGAAAACTGTCCAGAAATGTTTGAAGCTACTGACTGAATGAAAGGAGCTGGCATCTCACTCTCTTTGAATCTTCTTTATCATGCTAGGATTAGCAGGAAAAAGCAAAAAATTTCAGAATTGCACCTTGCAATGCGGAGAAATTACTGTTTGTGCATTTACAATATTCATTGAATTTTGCCATTGAAAAACATCATGTTATTCATATACCAGAGATGTTTGAAGCTACTGACTGAATGAAAAGAGCTGGCATCTCCCTCTCTTTGAATCTTCTTTATCATGCTAAGAGGAGCAGGAAAAAGCAAAAAATTTCAGAATTGCACCTTGCAATGTGGAGATATTACTGTTTGTGCATTTACAATATTCATTGATTTTTGCCATTGAAAAACGTCCAGAAATGTTTGAAGCTACTGACTGAATGAAAGGAGCTGGCATCTCACTCTCTTTGAATCTTCTTTATCATGCTAGGATTAGCAGGAAAAAGCAAAAAATTTCAGAATTGCACCTTGCAATGCGGAGAAATTACTGTTTGTGCATTTACAATATTCATTGATTTTTGCCATTGAAAAACATCATGTTATTCATATACCAGAAATGTTTGAAGCTACTGACAGAATTAAAAGAGCTGGCATCTCACTCTCTTTGAATCTTCTTTATCATGCTAAGAGGAGCAGGAAAAAGCAAAAAATTTCAGAATTGCACGTTGCAATGTGGAGATATTACTGTTTGTGCATTTACAATATTCATTGATTTTTGCCATTGAAAAACGTCCAGAAATGTTTGAAGCTACTGACTGAATGAAAGGAGCTGGCATCTCACTCTCTTTGAATCTTCTTTATCATGCTAGGATTAGCAGGAAAAAGCAAAAAATTTCAGAATTGCACCTTGCAATGCGGAGAAATTACTGTTTGTGCATTTACAATATTCATTGATTTTTGCCATTGAAAAACATCATTTTATTCATATACCAGAAATGTTTGAAGCTACTGACTGAATGAAAAGAGCTGGCATCTCACTCTCTTTGAATCTTCTTTATCATGCCAGGATTAGCAGGAAAAAGCAAAAAATTTCAGAATTGCACCTTGCAATGTGGAGATATTACTGTTTGTGCATTTACAATATTCATTGATTTTTGCCATTGAAAAACGTCCAGAAATGTTTGAAGCTACTGACTGAATGAAAGGAGCTGGCATGTCACTCTCTTTGAATCTTCTTTATCATGCTAGGATTAGCAGGAAAAAGCAAAAAATTTCAGAATTGCACCTTGCAATGCGGAGAAATTACTGTTTGTGCATTTACAATATTCATTGATTTTTGCCATTGAAAAACCATGTTATTCATATTCCAGAAATGTTTGAAGCTACTGACTGAATGAAAAGAGCTGGCATCTCACTCTCTTTGAATCTTCTTTATCATGCTAAGAGGAGCAGGAAAAAGCAAAAAATTTCAGAATTGCACCTTGCAATGTGGAGATATTACTGTTTGTGCATTTACAATATTCATTGATTTTTGCCATTGAAAAACGTCCAGAATTGTTTGAAGCTACTGACTGAATGAAAGGAGCTGGCATCTCAATCTCTTTGAATCTTCTTTATCATGCTAGGATTAGCAGGAAAAAGCAAAAAATTTCAGAATTGCACCTTGCAATGCGGAGAAATTACTGTTTGTGCATTTACAATATTCATTGATTTTTGCCATTGAAAAACATCATGTTATTCATATACCAGAGATGTTTGAAGCTACTGACTGAATGAAAAGAGCTGGCATCTCACTCTCTTTGAATCTTCTTTATCATGCTAAGAGGAGCAGGAAAAAGCAAAAAATTTCAGAATTGCACCTTGCAATGTGGAGATATTACTGTTTGTGCATTTACAATATTCATTGATTTTTGCCATTGAAAAACGTCCAGAAATGTTTGAAGCTACTGACTGAATGAAAGGAGCTGGCATCTCACTCTCTTTGAATCTTCTTTATCATGCTAGGATTAGCAGGAAAAAGCAAAACATTTCAGAATTGCACCTTGCAATGCGGAGAAATTACTGTTTGTGCATTTACAATATTCATTGATTTTTGCAATTGAAAAACATCATGTTATTCATATACCAGAAATGTTTGAAGCTACTGACTGAATGAAAAGAGCTGGCATCTCACTCTCTTTGAATCTTCTTTATCATGCCAGGATTAGCAGGAAAAAGCAAAAAATTTCAGAATTGCACCTTGCAATGTGGAGATATTACTGTTTGTGAATTTACAATATTCATTGATTTTTGCCATTGAAAAATGTCCAGAAATGTTTGAAGCTACTGACTGAATGAAAGGAGCTGGCATCTCACTCTCTTTGAATCTTCTTTATCATGCTAGGATTAGCAGGAAAAAGCAAAAAATTTCAGAATTGCACCTTGCAATGCGGAGAAATTACTGTTTGTGCATTTACAATATTCATTGATTTTTGCCATTGAAAAACATCATGTTATTCATATACCAGAAATGTTTGAAGCTACTGACTGAATGAAAAGAGCTGGCATCTCACTCTCTTTGAATCTTCTTTATCATGCCAGGATTAGCAGGAAAAAGCAAAAAATTTCAGAATTGCACCTTGCAATGTGGAGATATTACTGTTTGTGCATTTACAATATTCATTGATTTTTGCCATTGAAAAACGTCCAGAAATGTTTGAAGCTACTGACTGAATGAAAGGAGCTGGCATCTCACTCTCTTTGAATCTTCTTTATCATGCTAGGATTAGCAGGAAAAAGCAAAAAATTTCAGAATTGCACCTTGCAATGCGGAGAAATTACTGTTTTTGCGTTTACAATATTCATTGATTTTTGCCATTGAAAAACATCATGTTATTCATATACCAGAAATGTTTGAAGCTACTGACTGAATGAAAAGAGCTGGCATCTCACTCTCTTTGAATCTTCTTTATCATGCTAAGAGGAGCAGGAAAAAGCAAGAAATTTCAGAATTGCACGTTGCAATGTGGAGATATTACTGTTTGTGCATTTACAATATTCATTGATTTTTGCCATTGAAAAACGTCCAGAAATGTTTGAAGCTACTGACTGAATGAAAGGAGCTGGCATCTCACTCTCTTTGAATCTTCTTTATCATGCTAGGATTAGCAGGAAAAAGCAAAAAATTTCAGAATTGCACCTTGCAATGCGGAGAAATTACTGTTTGTGCATTTACAATATTCATTGATTTTTGCCATTGAAAACATCATGTTATTCATATACCAGAAATGTTTGAAGCTACTGACTGAATGAAAAGAGCTGCCATCTCACTCTCTTTGAATCTTCTTTATCATGCTAAGAGGAGCAGGAAAAAGCAAAAAATTTCAGAATTGCACGTTGCAATGTGGAGATATTACTGTTTGTGCATTTACAATATTCATTGATTTTTGCCATTGAAAAACGTCCAGAAATGTTTGAAGCTACTGACTGAATGAAAGGAGCTGGCATCTCACTCTCTTTGAATCTTCTTTATCATGCTAGGATTAGCAGGAAAAAGCAAAAAATTTCAGAATTGCACCTTGCAATGCGGAGAAATTACTGTTTGTGCATTTACAATATTCATTGATTTTTGCCATTGAAAAACATCATGTTATTCATATACCAGAAATGTTTGAAGCTACTGACTGAATGAAAAGAGCTGGCATCTCACTCTCTTTGAATCTTCTTTATCATGCTAAGAGGAGCAGGAAAAAGCAAAAAATTTCAGAATTGCACGTTGCAATGTGGAGATATTACTGTTTGTGCATTTACAATATTCATTGATTTTTGCCATTGAAAAACGTCCAGAAATGTTTGAAGCTACTGACTGAATGAAAGGAGCTGGCATCTCACTCTCTTTGAATCTTCTTTATCATGCTAGGATTAGCAGGAAAAAGCAAAAAATTTCAGAATTGCACCTTGCAATGCGGAGAAATTACTGTTTGTGCATTTACAATATTCATTGATTTTTGCCATTGAAAAACATCATGTTATTCATATACCAGAAATGTTTGAAGCTACTGACTGAATGAAAAGAGCTGGCATCTCACTCTCTTTGAATCTTCTTTATCATGCCAGGATTAGCAGGAAAAAGCAAAAAATTTCAGAATTGCACGTTGCAATGTGGAGATATTACTGTTTGTGCATTTACAATATTCATTGATTTTTGCCATTGAAAAATGTCCAGAAATGTTTGAAGCTACTGACTGAATGAAAGGAGCTGGCATCTCACTCTCTTTGAATCTTCTTTATCATGCTAGGATTAGCAGGAAAAAGCAAAAAAATTCAGAATTGCACCTTGCAATGCGGAGAAATTACTGTTTGTGCATTTACAATATTCATTGATTTTTGCCATTGAAAACATCATGTTATTCATATACCAGAAATGTTTGAAGCTACTGACTGAATGAAAAGAGCTGGCATCTCACTCTCTTTGAATCTTCTTTATCATGCTAAGAGGAGCAGGAAAAAGCAAAAAATTTCAGAATTGCACCTTGCAATGTGGAGATATTACTGTTTGTGCATTTACAATATTCATTGATTTTTGCCATTGAAAAACGTCCAGAAATGTTTGAAGCTACTGACTGAATGAAAGGAGCTGGCATCTCACTCTCTTTGAATCTTCTTTATCATGCTAGGATTAGCAGGAAAAAGCAAAAAATTTCAGAATTGCACCTTGCAATGCGGAGAAATTACTGTTTGTGCATTTACAATATTCATTGATTTTTGCCATTGAAAAACCATGTTATTCATATACCAGAAATGTTTGAAGCTACTGACTGAATGAAAAGAGCTGGCATCTCACTCTCTTTGAATCTTCTTTATCATGCCAGGATTAGCAGGAAAAAGCAAAAAATTTCAGAATTGCACCTTGCAATGTGGAGATATTACTGTTTGTGCATTTACAATATTCATTGATTTTTGCCATTGAAAAACGTCCAGAAATGTTTGAAGCTACTGACTGAATGAAAGGAGCTGGCATCTCACTCTCTTTGAATCTTCTTTATCATGCTAGGATTAGCAGGAAAAAGCAAAAAATTTCAGAATTGCACCTTGCAATGCGGAGAAATTACTGTTTGTGCATTTACAATATTCATTGATTTTTGCCATTGAAAAACATCATGTTATTCATATACCAGAAATGTTTGAAGCTACTGACTGAATGAAAAGAGCTGGCATCTCACTCTCTTTGAATCTTCTTTATCATGCTAAGAGGAGCAGGAAAAAGCAAAAAATTTCAGAATTGCACGTTGCAATGTGGAGATATTACTGTTTGTGCATTTACAATATTCATTGATTTTTGCCATTGAAAAACGTCCAGAAATGTTTGAAGCTACTGACTGAATGAAAGGAGCTGGCATCTCACTCTCTTTGAATCTTCTTTATCATGCTAGGATTAGCAGGAAAAAGCAAAAAATTTCAGAATTGCACCTTGCAATGCGGAGAAATTACTGTTTGTGCATTTACAATATTCATTGATTTTTGCCATTGAAAAACATCATGTTATTCATATACCAGAGATGTTTGAAGCTACTGACTGAATGAAAAGAGCTGGCATCTCACTCTCTTTGAAACTTCTTTATCATGCTAAGAGGAGCAGGAAAAAGCAAAAAATTTCAGAATTGCACCTTGCAATGTGGAGATATTACTGTTTGTGCATTTACAATATTCATTGATTTTTGCCATTGAAAAACGTCCAGAAATGTTTGAAGCTACTGACTGAATGAAAGGAGCTGGCATCTCAGTCTCTTTGAATCTTCTTTATCATGCTAGGATTAGCAGGAAAAAGCAAAAAATTTCAGAATTGCACCTTGCAATGCGGAGAAATTACTGTTTGTGCATTTACAATATTCATTGATTTTTGCCATTGAAAAACATCATGTTATTCATATACCAGAAATGTTTGAAGCTACTGACTGAATGAAAAGAGCTGGCATCTCACTCTCTTTGAATCTTCTTTATCATGCTAAGAGGAGCAGGAAAAAGCAAAAAATTTCAGAATTGCACCTTGCAATGTGGAGATATTACTGTTTGTGCATTTACAATATTCATTGATTTTTGCCATTGAAAAATGTCCAGAAATGTTTGAAGCTACTGACTGAATGAAAGGATCTGGCATCTCAATCTCTTTGAATCTTCTTTATCATGCTAGGATTAGCAGGAAAAAGCAAAAAATTTCAGAATTGCACCTTGCACTGCGGAGAAATTACTGTTTGTGCATTTACAATATTCATTGATTTTTGCCAATGAAAAACATCATGTTATTCATATACCAGAGATGTTTGAAGCTACTGACTGAATGATAAGAGCTGGCATCTCACTCTCTTTGAATCTTCTTTATCATGCTAAGAGGAGCAGGAAAAAGCAAAAAATTTCAGAATTGCACGTTGCAATGTGGAGATATTACTGTTTGTGCATTTACAATATTCATTGATTTTTGCCATTGAAAAACGTCCAGAAATGTTTGAAGCTACTGACTGAATGAAAGGAGCTGGCATCTCACTCTCTTTGAATCTTCTTTATCATGCTAGGATTAGCAGGAAAAAGCAAAACATTTCAGAATTGCACCTTGCAATGCGTAGAAATTACTGTTTGTGCATTTACAATATTCATTGATTTTTGCCATTGAAAAACCATGTTATTCATATACCAGAAATGTTTGAAGCTACTGACTGAATGAAAAGAGCAGGCATCTCACTCTCTTTGAATCTTCTTTATCATGCCAGGATTAGCAGGAAAAAGCAAAAAATTTCAGAATTGCACCTTGCAATGTGGAGATATTACTGTTTGTGCATTTACAATATTCATTGATTTTTGCCATTGAAAAACGTCCAGAAATGTTTGAAGCTACTGACTGAATGAAAGGAGCTGGCATCTCACTCTCTTTGAATCTTCTTTATCATGCTAGGATTAGCAGGAAAATGCAAAAAATTTCAGAATTGCACCTTGCAATGCGGAGAAATTACTGTTTGTGCATTTACAATATTCATTGATTTTTGCCATTGAAAAACATCATGTTATTCATATACCAGAAATGTTTGAAGCTACTGACTGAATGAAAAGAGCTGGCATCTCACTCTCTTTGAATCTTCTTTATCATGCTAAGAGGAGCAGGAAAAAGCAAAAAATTTCAGAATTGCACGTTGCAATGTGGAGATATTACTGTTTGTGCATTTACAATATTCATTGATTTTTGCCATTGAAAAACGTCCAGAAATGTTTGAAGCTACTGACTGAATGAAAGGAGCTGGCATCTCACTCTCTTTGAATCTTCTTTATCATGCAAGGATTAGCAGGAAAAAGCAAAAAATTTCAGAATTGCACCTTGCAATGCGGAGAAATTACTGTTTGTGCATTTACAATATTCATTGATTTTTGCCATTGAAAAACATCATGTTATTCATATACCAGAGATGTTTGAAGCTACTGACTGAATGAAAAGAGCTGGCATCTCACTCTCTTTGAAACTTCTTTATCATGCTAAGAGGAGCAGGAAAAAGCAAAAAATTTCAGAATTGCACCTTGCAATGTGGAGATATTACTGTTTGTGCATTTACAATATTCATTGATTTTTGCCATTGAAAAACGTCCAGAAATGTTTGAAGCTACTGACTGAATGAAAGGAGCTGGCATCTCACTCTCTTTGAATCTTCTTTATCATGCTAGGATTAGCAGGAAAAAGCAAAAAATTTCAGAATTGCAACTTGCAATGCGGAGAAATTACTGTTTGTGCATTTACAATATTCATTGATTTTTGCCATTGAAAAACATCATGTTATTCATATACCAGAAATGTTTGAAGCTACTGACTGAATGAAAAGAGCTGGCATCTCACTCTCTTTGAATCTTCTTTATCATGCTAAGAGGAGCAGGAAAAAGCAAAAAATTTCAGAATTGCACCTTGCAATGTGGAGATATTACTGTTTGTGCATTTACAATATTCATTGATTTTTGCCATTGAAAAATGTCCAGAAATGTTTGAAGCTACTGACTGAATGAAAGGAGCTGGCATCTCACTCTCTTTGAATCTTCTTTATCATGCTAGGATTAGCAGGAAAAAGCAAAAAATTTCAGAATTGCACCTTGCAATGCGGAGAAATTACTGTTTGTGCATTTACAATATTCATTGATTCTTGCCATTGAAAAACATCATGTTATTCATATACCAGAAATGTTTGAAGCTACTGACTGAATGAAAAGAGCTGGCATCTCACTCTCTTTGAATCTTCTTTATCATGCCAGGATTAGCAGGAAAAAGCAAAAAATTTCAGAATTGCACCTTGCAATGTGGAGATATTACTGTTTGTGCATTTACAATATTCATTGATTTTTGCCATTGAAAAACGTCCAGAAATGTTTGAAGCTACTGACTGAATGAAAGGAGCTGGCATCTCACTCTCTTTGAATCTTCTTTATCATGCTAGGATTAGCAGGAAAAAGCAAAAAATTTCAGAATTGCACCTTGCAATGCGGAGAAATTACTGTTTGTGCATTTACAATATTCATTGATTTTTGCCATTGAAAAACATCATGTTATTCATATACCAGAAATGTTTGAAGCTACTGACTGAATGAAAAGAGCTGGCATCTCACTCTCTTTGAATCTTCTTTATCATGCTAAGAGGAGCAGGAAAAAGCAAAAAATTTCAGAATTGCACGTTGCAATGTGGAGATATTACTGTTTGTGCATTTACAATATTCATTGATTTTTGCCATTGAAAAACCATGTTATTCATATACCAGAAATGTTTGAAGCTACTGACTGAATGAAAAGAGCAGGCATCTCACTCTCTTTGAATCTTCTTTATCATGCCAGGATTAGCAGGAAAAAGCAAAAAATTTCAGAATTGCACCTTGCAATGTGGAGATATTACTGTTTGTGCATTTACAATATTCATTGATTTTTGCCATTGAAAAATGTCCAGAAATGTTTGAAGCTACTGACTGAATGAAAGGAGCTGGCATCTCACTCTCTTTGAATCTTCTTTATCATGCTAGGATTAGCAGGAAAAAGCAAAAAAATTTCAGAATTGCACCTTGCAATGCGGAGAAATTACTGTTTGTGCATTTACAATATTCATTGATTCTTGCCATTGAAAAACATCATGTTATTCATATACCAGAAATGTTTGAAGCTACTGACTGAATGAAAAGAGCTGGCATCTCACTCTCTTTGAATCTTCTTTATCATGCTAAGAGGAGCAGGAAAAAGCAAAAAATTTCAGAATTGCACGTTGCAATGTGGAGATATTACTGTTTGTGCATTTACAATATTCATTGATTTTTGCCATTGAAAAACGTCCAGAAATGTTTGAAGCTACTGACTGAATGAAAGGAGCTGGCATCTCACTCTCTTTGAATCTTCTTTATCATGCTAGGATTAACAGGAAAAAGCAAAAAATTTCAGAATTGCACCTTGCAATGCGGAGAAATTACTGTTTGTGCATTTACAATATTCATTGATTTTTGCCATTGAAAAACATCATGTTATTCATATACCAGAAATGTTTGAAGCTACTGACTGAATGAAAAGAGCTGGCATCTCACTCTCTTTGAATCTTCTTTATCATGCTAAGAGGAGCAGGAAAAAGCAAAAAATTTCAGAATTGCACCTTGCAATGTGGAGATATTACTGTTTGTGCATTTACAATATTCATTGATTTTTGCCATTGAAAAACGTCCAGAAATGTTTGAAGCTACTGACTGAATGAAAGGAGCTGGCATCTCACTCTCTTTGAATCTTCTTTATCATGCTAGGATTAGCAGGAAAAAGCAAAAAATTTCAGAATTGCACCTTGCAATGCGGAGAAATTACTGTTTGTGCATTTACAATATTCATTGATTTTTGCCATTGAAAACATCATGTTATTCATATACCAGAAATGTTTGAAGCTACTGACTGAATGAAAAGAGCTGGCATCTCACTCTCTTTGAATCTTCTTTATCATGCTAAGAGGAGCAGGAAAAAGCAAAAAATTTCAGAATTGCACCTTGCAATGTGGAGATATTACTGTTTGTGCATTTACAATATTCATTGATTTTTGCCATTGAAAAACGTCCAGAAATGTTTGAAGCTACTGACTGAATGAAAGGAGCTGGCATCTCACTCTCTTTGAATCTTCTTTATCATGCTAGGATTAGCAGGAAAAAGCAAAAAATTTCAGAATTGCACCTTGCAATGCGGATAAATTACTGTTTGTGCATTTACAATATTCATTGATTTTTGCCATTGAAAAACATCATGTTATTCATATACCAGAAATGTTTGAAGCTACTGACTGAATGAAAAGAGCTGACATCTCACTCTCTTTGAATCTTCTTTATCATGCTAAGAGGAGAAGGAAAAAGCAAAAAATTTCAGAATTGCATGTTGCAATGTGGAGATATTACTGTTTGTGCATTTACAATATTCATTGATTTTTGCCATTGAAAAACGTCCAGAAATGTTTGAAGCTACTGACTGAATGAAAGGAGCTGGCATCTCACTCTCTTTGAATCTTCTTTATCATGCTAGGATTAGCAGGAAAAAGCAAAAAATTTCAGAATTGCACCTTGCAATGCGGAGAAATTAATGTTTGTGCATTTACAATATTCATTGATTTTTGCCATTGAAAAACATCATGTTATTCATATACCAGAAATGTTTGAAGCTACTGACTGAATGAAAAGAGCTGGCATCTCACTCTCTTTGAATCTTCTTTATCATGCCAGGATTAGCAGGAAAAAGCAAAAAATTTCAGAATTGCACCTTGCAATGTGAAGATATTACTGTTTGTGCATTTACAATATTCATTGATTTTTGCCATTGAAAAACGTCCAGAAATGTTTGAAGCTACTGACTGAATGAAAGGAGCTGGCATCTCACTCTCTTTGAATCTTCTTTATCATGCTAGGATTAGCAGGGAAAAGCAAAAAATTTCAGAATTGCACCTTGCAATGCGGAGAAATTACTGTTTGTGCATTTACAATATTCATTGATTTTTGCCATTGAAAAACCATGTTATTCATATACCAGAAATGTTTGAAGCTACTGACTGAATGAAAAGAGCTGGCATCTCACTCTCTTTGAATCTTCTTTATCATGCCAGGATTAGCAGGAAAAAGCAAAAAATTTCAGAATTGCACGTTGCAATGTGGAGATATTACTGTTTGTGCATTTACAATATTCATTGATTTTTGCCATTGAAAACCGTCCAGAAATGTTTGAAGCTACTGACTGAATGAAAGGAGCTGTCATCTCACTCTCTTTGAATCTTCTTTATCATGCTAGGATTAGCAGGAAAAAGCAAAAAATTTCAGAATTGCACCTTGCAATGCGGAGAAATTACTGTTTGTGCATTTACAATATTCATTGATTTTTGCCATTGAAAAACATCATGTTATTCATATACCAGAAATGTTTGAAGCTACTGACTGAATGAAAAGAGCTGGCATCTCACTCTCTTTGAATCTTCTTTATCATGCTAAGAGGAGCAGGAAAAAGCAAAAAATTTCAGAATTGCACGTTGCAATGTGGAGATATTACTGTTTGTGCATTTACAATATTCATTGATTTTTGCCATTGAAAAATGTCCAGAAATGTTTGAAGCTACTGACTGAATGAAAGGAGCTGGCATCTCACTCTCTTTGAATCTTCTTTATCATGCTAGGATTAACAGGAAAAAGCAAAAAATTTCAGAATTGCACCTTGCAATGCGGAGAAATTACTGTTTGTGCATTTACAATATTCATTGATTTTTGCCATTGAAAAACATCATGTTATTCATATACCAGAAATGTTTGAAGCTACTGACTGAATGAAAAGAGCTGGCATCTCACTCTCTTTGAATCTTCTTTATCATGCCAGGATTAGCAGGAAAAAGCAAAAAATGTCAGAATTGCTCCTTGCAATGTGGAGATATTACTGTTTGTGCATTTACAATATTCATTGATTTTTGCCATTGAAAAACGTCCAGAAATGTTTGAAGCTACTGACTGAATGAAAGGAGCTGGCATCTCACTCTCTTTGAATCTTCTTTATCATGCTAGGATTAGCAGGAAAAAGCAAAAAATTTCAGAATTGCACCTTGCAATGCGGAGAAATTACTGTTTGTGCATTTACAATATTCATTGATTTTTGCCATTGAAAAACATCATGTTATTCATATACCAGAAATGTTTGAAGCTACTGACTGAATGAAAAGAGCTGGCATCTCACTCTCTTTGAATCTTCTTTATCATGCTAAGAGGAGCAGGAAAAAGCAAAAAATTTCAGAATTGCACGTTGCAATGTGGAGATATTACTGTTTGTGCATTTACAATATTCATTGATTTTTGCCATTGAAATACGTCCAGAAATGTTTGAAGCTACTGACTGAATGAAAGGAGCTGGCATCTCACTCTCTTTGAATCTTCTTTATCATGCTAGGATTAGCAGGAAAAAGCAAAAAATTTCAGAATTGCACCTTGCAATGCGGAGAAATTACTGTTTGTGCATTTACAATATTCATTGATTTTTGCCATTGAAAAACATCATGTTATTCATATACCAGAAATGTTTGAAGCTACTGACTGAATGAAAAGAGCTGGCATCTCACTCTCTTTGAATCTTCTTTATCATGCTAAGAGGAGAAGGAAAAAGCAAAAAATTTCAGAATTGCACGTTGCAATGTGGAGATATTACTGTTTGTGCATTTACAATATTCATTGATTTTTGCCATTGAAAAACGTCCAGAAATGTTTGAAGCTACTGACTGAATGAAAGGAGCTGGCATCTCACTCTCTTTGAATCTTCTTTATCATGCTAGGATTAGCAGGAAAAAGCAAAAAATTTCAGAATTGCACCTTGCAATGCGGAGAAATTACTGTTTGTGCATTTACAATATTCATTGATTTTTGCCATTGAAAAACATCATGTTATTCATATACCAGAAATGTTTGAAGCTACTGACTGAATGAAAAGAGCTGGCATCTCACTCTCTTTGAATCTTCTTTATCATGCCAGGATTAGCAGGAAAAAGCAAAAAATTTCAGAATTGCACCTTGCAATGTGGAGATATTACTGTTTGTGCATTTACAATATTCATTGATTTTTGCCATTGAAAAATGTCCAGAAATGTTTGAAGCTACTGACTGAATGAAAGGAGCTGGCATCTCACTCTCTTTGAATCTTCTTTATCATGCTAGGATTAGCAGGAAAAAGCAAAAAATTTCAGAATTGCACCTTGCAATGCGGAGAAATTACTGTTTGTGCATTTACAATATTCATTGATTTTTGCCATTGAAAACATCATGTTATTCATATACCAGAAATGTTTGAAGCTACTGACTGAATGAAAAGAGCTGGCATCTCACTCTCTTTGAATCTTCTTTATCATGCTAAGAGGAGCAGGAAAAAGCAAAAAATTTCAGAATTGCACATTGCAATGTGGAGATATTACTGTTTGTGCATTTACAATATTCATTGATTTTTGCCATTGAAAAACGTCCAGAAATGTTTGAAGCTACTGACTGAATGAAAGGAGCTGGCATCTCACTCTCTTTGAATCTTCTTTATCATGCTAGGATTAGCAGGAAAAAGCAAAAAATTTCAGAATTGCACCTTGCAATGCGGAGAAATTACTGTTTGTGCATTTACAATATTCATTGATTTTTGCCATTGAAAAACCATGTTATTCATATACCAGAAATATTTGAAGCTACTGACTGAATGAAAAGAGCTGGCATCTCACTCTCTTTGAATCTTCTTTATCATGCCAGGAAAAGTAGGAAAAAGCAAAAAATTTCAGAATTGCACGTTGCAATGTGGAGATATTACTGTTTGTGCATTTACAATATTCATTGATTTTTGCCATTGAAAACCGTCCAGAAATGTTTGAAGCTACTGACTGAATGAAAGGAGCTGGCATCTCACTCTCTTTGAATCTTCTTTATCATGCTAGGATTAGCAGGAAAAAGCAAAAAATTTCAGAATTGCACCTTGCAATGCGGAGAAATTACTGTTTGTGCATTTACAATATTCATTGATTTTTGCCATTGAAAAACATCATGTTATTCATATACCAGAAATGTTTGAAGCTACTGACTGAATGAAAAGAGCTGGCATCTCACTCTCTTTGAATCTTCTTTATCATGCTAAGAGGAGCAGGAAAAAGCAAAAAATTTCAGAATTGCACGTTGCAATGTGGAGATATTACTGTTTGTGCATTTACAATATTCATTGATTTTTGCCATTGAAAAATGTCCATTAATGTTTGAAGCTACTGACTGAATGAAAGGAGCTGGCATCTCACTCTCTTTGAATCTTCTTTATCATGCTAGGATTAACAGGAAAAAGCAAAAAATTTCAGAATTGCACCTTGCAATGCGGAGAAATTACTGTTTGTGCATTTACAATATTCATTGATTTTTGCCATTGAAAAACATCATGTTATTCATATACCAGAAATGTTTGAAGCTACTGACTGAATGAAAAGAGCTGGCATCTCACTCTCTTTGAACCTTCTTTATCATGCCAGGATTAGCAGGAAAAAGCAAAAAATTTCAGAATTGCACCTTGCAATGTGGAGATATTACTGTTTGTGCATTTACAATATTCATTGATTTTTGCCATTGAAAAACGTCCAGAAATGTTTGAAGCTACTGACTGAATGAAAGGAGCTGGCATCTCACTCTCTTTGAATCTTCTTTATCATGCTAGGATTAGCAGGAAAAAGCAGAAAATTTCAGAATTGCACCTTGCAATGCGGAGAAATTACTGTTAGTGCATTTACAATATTCATTGATTTTTGCCATTGAAAAACATCATGTTATTCATATACCAGAAATGTTTGAAGCTACTGACTGAATGAAAAGAGCTGGCATCTCACTCTCTTTGAATCTTCTTTATCATGCTAAGAGGAGCAGGAAAAAGCAAAAAATTTCAGAATTGCACCTTGCAATGTGGAGATATTACTGTTTGTGCATTTACAATATTCATTGATTTTTGCCATTGAAAAACGTCCAGAAATGTTTGAAGCTACTGACTGAATGAAAGGAGCTGGCATCTCACTCTCTTTGAATCTTCTTTATCATGCTAGGATTAGCAGGAAAAAGCAAAAAATTTCAGAATTGCACCTTGCAATGCGGAGAAATTACTGTTTGTGCATTTACAATATTCATTGATTTTTGCCATTGAAAAACATCATGTTATTCATATACCAGAAATGTTTGAAGCTACTGACTGAATGAAAAGAGCTGGCATCTCACTCTCTTTGAATCTTCTTTATCATGCTAAGAGGAGCAGGAAAAAGCAAAAAATTTCAGAATTGCACGTTGCAATGTGGAGATATTACTGTTTGTGCATTTACAATATTCATTGATTTTTGCCATTGAAAAATGTCCAGAAATGTTTGAAGCTACTGACTGAATGAAAGGAGCTGGCATCTCACTCTCTTTGAATCTTCTTTATCATGCTAGGATTAGCAGGAAAAAGCAAAAAAATTCAGAATTGCACCTTGCAATGCGGAGAAATTACTGTTTGTGCATTTACAATATTCATTGATTTTTGCCATTGAAAAACATCATGTTATTCATATACCAGAAATGTTTGAAGCTACTGACTGAATGAAAAGAGCTGGCATCTCACTCTCTTTGAATCTTCTTTATCATGCCAGGATTAGCAGGAAAAAGCAAAAAATTTCAGAATTGCACGTTGCAATGTGAAGATATTACTGTTTGTGCATTTACAATATTCATTGATTTTTGCCATTGAAAAACGTCCAGAAATGTTTGAAGCTACTGACTGAATGAAAGGAGCTGGCATCTCACTCTCTTTGAATCTTCTTTATCATGCTAGGATTAGCAGGAAAAAGCAAAAAATTTCAGAATTGCACCTTGCAATGCGGAGAAATTACTGTTTGTGCATTTACAATATTCATTGATTTTTGCCATTGAAAAACATCATGTTATTCATATATCAGAAATGTTTGAAGCTACTGACTGAATGAAAAGAGCTGGCATCTCACTCTCTTTGAATCTTCTTTATCATGCCAGGATTAGCAGGAAAAAGCAAAAAATTTCAGAATTGCACCTTGCAATGTGGAGATATTACTGTTTGTGCATTTACAATATTCATTGATTTTTGCCATTGAAAAACGTCCAGAAATGTTTGAAGCTACTGACTGAATGAAAGGAGCTGGCATCTCACTCTCTTTGAATCTTCTTTATCATGCTAGGATTAGCAGGAAAAAGCAAAAAATTTCAGAATTGCACCTTGCAATGCGGAGAAATTACTGTTTGTGCATTTACAATATTCATTGATTTTTGCCATTGAAAAACATCATGTTATTCATATACCAGAAATGTTTGAAGCTACTGACTGAATGAAAAGAGCTGGCATCTCACTCTCTTTGAATCTTCTTTATCATGCTAAGAGGAGCAGGAAAAAGCAAAAAATTTCAGAATTGCACCTTGCAATGTGGAGATATTACTGTTTGTGCATTTACAATATTCATTGATTTTTGCCATTGAAAAACGTCCAGAAATGTTTGAAGCTACTGACTGAATGAAAGGAGCTGGCATCTCACTCTCTTTGAATCTTCTTTATCATGCTAGGATTAGCAGGAAAAAGCAAAAAATTTCAGAATTGCACCTTGCAATGCGGAGAAATTACTGTTTGTGCATTTACAATATTCATTGATTTTTGCCATTGAAAAACATCATGTTATTCATATACCAGAAATGTTTGAAGCTACTGACTGAATGAAAAGAGCTGGCATCTCACTCTCTTTGAATCTTCTTTATCATGCTAAGAGGAGCAGGAAAAAGCAAAAAATTTCAGAATTGCACCTTGCAATGTGGAGATATTACTGTTTGTGCATTTACAATATTCATTGATTTTTGCCATTGAAAAACGTCCAGAAATGTTTGAAGCTACTGACTGAATGAAAGGAGCTGGCATCTCACTCTCTTTGAATCTTCTTTATCATGCTAGGATTAGCAGGAAAAAGCAAAAAATTTCAGAATTGCACCTTGCAATGCGGAGAAATTACTGTTTGTGCATTTACAATATTCATTGATTTTTGCCATTGAAAAACATCATGTTATTCATATACCAGAAATGTTTGAAGCTACTGACTGAATGAAAAGAGCTGGCATCTCACTCTCTTTGAATCTTCTTTATCATGCTAAGAGGAGAAGGAGAAAGCAAAAAATTTCAGAATTGCACGTTGCAATGTGGAGATATTACTGTTTGTGCATTTACAATATTCATTGATTTTTGCCATTGAAAAACGTCCAGAAATGTTTGAAGCTACTGACTGAATGAAAGGAGCTGGCATCTCACTCTCTTTGAATCTTCTTTATCATGCTAGGATTAGCAGGAAAAAGCAAAAAATTTCAGAATTGCACCTTGCAATGCGGAGAAATTACTGTTTGTGCATTTACAATATTCATTGATTTTTGCCATTGAAAAACATCATGTTATTCATATACCAGAAATGTTTGAAGCTACTGACTGAATGAAAAGAGCTGGCATCTCACTCTCTTTGAATCTTCTTTATCATGCTAAGAGGAGCAGGAAAAAGCAAAAAATTTCAGAATTGCACCTTGCAATGTGGAGATATTACTGTTTGTGCATTTACAATATTCATTGATTTTTGCCATTGAAAAACGTCCAGAAATGTTTGAAGCTACTGACTGAATGAAAGGAGCTGGCATCTCACTCTCTTTGAATCTTCTTTATCATGCTAGGATTAGCAGGAAAAAGCAAAAAATTTCAGAATTGCACCTTGCAATGCGGAGAAATTACTGTTTGTGCATTTACAATATTCATTGATTTTTGCCATTGAAAAACATCATGTTATTCATATACCAGAAATGTTTGAAGCTACTGACTGAATGAAAAGAGCTGGCATCTCACTCTCTTTGAATCTTCTTTATCATGCTAAGAGGAGAAGGAAAAAGCAAAAAATTTCAGAATTGCACGTTGCAATGTGGAGATATTACTGTTTGTGCATTTACAATATTCATTGATTTTTGCCATTGAAAAACGTCCAGAAATGTTTGAAGCTACTGACTGAATGAAAGGAGCTGGCATCTCACTCTCTTTGAATCTTCTTTATCATGCTAGGATTAGCAGGAAAAAGCAAAAAATTTCAGAATTGCACCTTGCAATGCGGAGAAATTACTGTTTGTGCATTTACAATATTCATTGATTTTTGCCATTGAAAAACATCATGTTATTCATATACCAGAAATGTTTGAAGCTACTGACTGAATGAAAAGAGCTGGCATCTCACTCTCTTTGAATCTTCTTTATCATGCCAGGATTAGCAGGAAAAAGCAAAAAATTTCAGAATTGCACCTTGCAATGTGGAGATATTACTGTTTGTGCATTTACAATATTCATTGATTTTTGCCATTGAAAAATGTCCAGAAATGTTTGAAGCTACTGACTGAATGAAAGGAGCTGGCATCTCACTGTCTTTGAATCTTCTTTATCATGCTAGGATTAGCAGGAAAAAGCAAAAAATTTCAGAATTGCACCTTGCAATGCGGAGAAATTACTGTTTGTGCATTTACAATATTCATTGATTTTTGCCATTGAAAACATCATGTTATTCATATACCAGAAATGTTTGAAGCTACTGACTGAATGAAAAGAGCTGGCATCTCACTCTCTTTGAATCTTCTTTATCATGCTAAGAGGAGCAGGAAAAAGCAAAAAATTTCAGAATTGCACCTTGCAATGTGGAGATATTACTGTTTGTGCATTTACAATATTCATTGATTTTTGCCATTGAAAAACGTCCAGAAATGTTTGAAGCTACTGACTGAATGAAAGGAGCTGGCATCTCACTCTCTTTGAATCTTCTTTATCATGCTAGGATTAGCAGGAAAAAGCAAAAAATTTCAGAATTGCACCTTGCAATGCGGAGAAATTACTGTTTGTGCATTTACAATATTCATTGATTTTTGCCATTGAAAAACCATGTTATTCATATACCAGAAATGTTTGAAGCTACTGACTGAATGAAAAGAGCTGGCATCTCACTCTCTTTGAATCTTCTTTATCATGCTAAGAGGAGCAGGAAAAAGCAAAAAATTTCAGAATTGCACGTTGCAATGTGGAGATATTATTGTTTGTGCATTTACAATATTCATTGATTTTTGCCATTGAAAAATGTCCATTAATGTTTGAAGCTACTGACTGAATGAAAGGAGCTGGCATCTCACTCTCTTTGAATCTTCTTTATCATGCTAGGATTAACAGGAAAAAGCAAAAAATTTCAGAATTGCACCTTGCAATGCGGAGAAATTACTGTTTGTGCATTTACAATATTCATTGATTTTTGCCATTGAAAAACCATGTTATTCATATACCAGAAATGTTTGAAGCTACTGACTGAATGAAAAGAGCTGGCATCTCACTCTCTTTGAATCTTCTTTATCATGCCAGGATTAGCAGGAAAAAGCAAAAAATTTCAGAATTGCACGTTGCAATGTGGAGATATTACTGTTTGTGCATTTACAATATTCATTGATTTTTGCCATTGAAAACCGTCCAGAAATGTTTGAAGCTACTGACTGAATGAAAGGAGCTGGCATCTCACTCTCTTTGAATCTTCTTTATCATGCTAGGATTAGCAGGAAAAAGCAAAAAATTTCAGAATTGCACCTTGCAATGCGGAGAAATTACTGTTTGTGCATTTACAATATTCATTGATTTTTGCCATTGAAAAACATCATGTTATTCATATACCAGAAATGTTTGAAGCTACTGACTGAATGAAAAGAGCTGGCATCTCACTCTCTTTGAATCTTCTTTATCATGCTAAGAGGAGCAGGAAAAAGCAAAAAATTTCAGAATTGCACATTGCAATGTGGAGATATTACTGTTTGTGCATTTACAATATTCATTGATTTTTGCCATTGAAAAATGTCCATTAATGTTTGAAGCTACTGACTGAATGAAAGGAGCTGGCATCTCACTCTCTTTGAATCTTCTTTATCATGCTAGGATTAACAGGAAAAAGCAAAAAATTTCAGAATTGCACCTTGCAATGCGGAGAAATTACTGTTTGTGCATTTACAATATTCATTGATTTTTGCCATTGAAAAACATCATGTTATTCATATACCAGAAATGTTTGAAGCTACTGACTGAATGAAAAGAGCTGGCATCTCACTCTCTTTGAATCTTCTTTATCATGCCAGGATTAGCAGGAAAAAGCAAAAAATTTCAGAATTGCACCTTGCAATGTGGAGATATTACTGTTTGTGCATTTACAATATTCATTGATTTTTGCCATTGAAAAACGCCCAGAAATGTTTGAAGCTACTGACTGAATGAAAGGAGCTGGCATCTCACTCTCTTTGAATCTTCTTTATCATGCTAGGATTAGCAGGAAAAAGCAAAAAATTTCAGAATTGCACCTTGCAATGCGGAGAAATTACTGTTTGTGCATTTACAATATTCATTGATTTTTGCCATTGAAAAACATCATGTTATTCATATACCAGAGATGTTTGAAGCTACTGACTGAATGAAAAGAGCTGGCATCTCACTCTCTTTGAATCTTCTTTATCATGCTAAGAGGAGCAGGAAAAAGCAAAAAATTTCAGAATTGCACCTTGCAATGTGGAGATATTACTGTTTGTGCATTTACAATATTCATTGATTTTTGCCATTGAAAAACGTCCAGAAATGTTTGAAGCTACTGACTGAATGAAAGGAGCTGGCATCTCACTCTCTTTGAATCTTCTTTATCATGCTAGGATTAGCAGGAAAAAGCAAAAAATTTCAGAATTGCACCTTGCAATGCGGAGAAATTACTGTTTGTGCATTTACAATATTCATTGATTTTTGCCATTGAAAAACATCATGTTATTCATATACCAGAAATGTTTGAAGCTACTGACTGAATGAAAAGAGCTGGCATCTCACTCTCTTTGAATCTTCTTTATCATGCTAAGAGGAGCAGGAAAAAGCAAAAAATTTCAGAATTGCACCTTGCAATGTGGAGATATTACTGTTTGTGCATTTACAATATTCATTGATTTTTGCCATTGAAAAACGTCCAGAAATGTTTGAAGCTACTGACTGAATGAAAGGAGCTGGCATCTCACTCTCTTTGAATCTTCTTTATCATGCTAGGATTAGCAGGAAAAAGCAAAAAATTTCAGAATTGCACCTTGCAATGCGGAGAAATTACTGTTTGTGCATTTACAATATTCATTGATTTTTGCCATTGAAAAACATCATGTTATTCATATACCAGAAATGTTTGAAGCTACTGACTGAATGAAAAGAGCTGGCATCTCACTCTCTTTGAATCTTCTTTATCATGCTAAGAGGAGCAGGAAAAAGCAAAAAATTTCAGAATTGCACGTTGCAATGTGGAGATATTACTGTTTGTGCATTTACAATATTCATTGATTTTTGCCATTGAAAAATGTCCAGAAATGTTTGAAGCTACTGACTGAATGAAAGGAGCTGGCATCTCACTCTCTTTGAATCTTCTTTATCATGCTAGGATTAGCAGGAAAAAGCAAAAAATTTCAGAATTGCACCTTGCAATGCGGAGAAATTACTGTTTGTGCATTTACAATATTCATTGATTTTTGCCATTGAAAAACATCATGTTATTCATATACCAGAAATGTTTGAAGCTACTGACTGAATGAAAAGAGCTGGCATCTCACTCTCTTTGAATCTTCTTTATCATGCCAGGATTAGCAGGAAAAAGCAAAAAATTTCAGAATTGCACGTTGCAATGTGGAGATAGTACTGTTTGTGCATTTACAATATTCATTGATTTTTGCCATTGAAAAACGTCCAGAAATGTTTGAAGCTACTGACTGAATGAAAGGAGCTGGCATCTCACTCTCTTTGAATCTTCTTTATCATGCTAGGATTAGCAGGAAAAAGCAAAAAATTTCAGAATTGCACCTTGCAATGCGGAGAAATTACTGTTTGTGCATTTACAATATTCATTGATTTTTGCCATTGAAAAACATCATGTTATTCATATACCAGAAATGTTTGAAGCTACTGACTGAATGAAAAGAGCTGGCATCTCACTCTCTTTGAATCTTCTTTATCATGCTAAGAGGAGCAGGAAAAAGCAAAAAATTTCAGAATTGCACCTTGCAATGTGGAGATATTACTGTTTGTGCATTTACAATATTCATTGATTTTTGCCATTGAAAAACGTCCAGAAATGTTTGAAGCTACTGACTGAATGAAAGGAGCTGGCATCTCACTCTCTTTGAATCTTCTTTATCATGCTAGGATTAGCAGGAAAAAGCAAAAAATTTCAGAATTGCACCTTGCAATGCGGAGAAATTACTGTTTGTGCATTTACAATATTCATTGATTTTTGCCATTGAAAAACATCATGTTATTCATATACCAGAAATGTTTGAAGCTACTGACTGAATGAAAAGAGCTGGCATCTCACTCTCTTTGAATCTTCTTTATCATGCTAAGAGGAGCAGGAAAAAGCAAAAAATTTCAGAATTGCACGTTGCAATGTGGAGATATTACTGTTTGTGCATTTACAATATTCATTGATTTTTGCCATTGAAAAATGTCCAGAAATGTTTGAAGCTACTGACTGAATGAAAGGAGCTGGCATCTCACTCTCTTTGAATCTTCTTTATCATGCTAGGATTAGCAGGAAAAAGCAAAAAATTTCAGAATTGCACCTTGCAATGCGGAGAAATTACTGTTTGTGCATTTACAATATTCATTGATTTTTGCCATTGAAAAACATCATGTTATTCATATACCAGAAATGTTTGAAGCTACTGACTGAATGAAAAGAGCTGGCATCTCACTCTCTTTGAATCTTCTTTATCATGCCAGGATTAGCAGGAAAAAGCAAAAAATTTCAGAATTGCACGTTGCAATGTGGAGATAGTACTGTTTGTGCATTTACAATATTCATTGATTTTTGCCATTGAAAAACGTCCAGAAATGTTTGAAGCTACTGACTGAATGAAAGGAGCTGGCATCTCACTCTCTTTGAATCTTCTTTATCATGCTAGGATTAGCAGGAAAAAGCAAAAAATTTCAGAATTGCACCTTGCAATGCGGAGAAATTACTGTTTGTGCATTTACAATATTCATTGATTTTTGCCATTGAAAAACCATGTTATTCATATACCAGAAATGTTTGAAGCTACTGACTGAATGAAAAGAGCTGGCATCTCACTCTCTTTGAATCTTCTTTATCATGCTAAGAGGAGCAGGAAAAAGCAAAAAATTTCAGAATTGCACGTTGCAATGTGGAGATATTACTGTTTGTGCATTTACAATATTCATTGATTTTTGCCATTGAAAAATGTCCATTAATGTTTGAAGCTACTGACTGAATGAAAGGAGCTGGCATCTCACTCTCTTTGAATCTTCTTTATCATGCTAGGATTAACAGGAAAAAGCAAAAAATTTCAGAATTGCACCTTGCAATGCGGAGAAATTACTGTTTGTGCATTTACAATATTCATTGATTTTTGCCATTGAAAAACCATGTTATTCATATACCAGAAATGTTTGAAGCTACTGACTGAATGAAAAGAGCTGGCATCTCACTCTCTTTGAATCTTCTTTATCATGCCAGGATTAGCAGGAAAAAGCAAAAAATTTCAGAATTGCACGTTGCAATGTGGAGATATTACTGTTTGTGCATTTACAATATTCATTGATTTTTGCCATTGAAAACCGTCCAGAAATGTTTGAAGCTACTGACTGAATGAAAGGAGCTGGCATCTCACTCTCTTTGAATCTTCTTTATCATGCTAGGATTAGCAGGAAAAAGCAAAAAATTTCAGAATTGCACCTTGCAATGCGGAGAAATTACTGTTTGTGCATTTACAATATTCATTGATTTTTGCCATTGAAAAACATCATGTTATTCATATACCAGAAATGTTTGAAGCTACTGACTGAATGAAAAGAGCTGGCATCTCACTCTCTTTGAATCTTCTTTATCATGCTAAGAGGAGCAGGAAAAAGCAAAAAATTTCAGAATTGCACGTTGCAATGTGGAGATATTACTGTTTGTGCATTTACAATATTCATTGATTTTTGCCATTGAAAAACGTCCAGAAATGTTTGAAGCTACTGACTGAATGAAAGGAGCTGGCATCTCACTCTCTTTGAATCTTCTTTATCATGCTAGGATTAGCAGGAAAAAGCAAAAAAATTTCAGAATTGCACCTTGCAATGCGGAGAAATTACTGTTTGTGCATTTACAATATTCATTGATTTTTGCCATTGAAAAACATCATGTTATTCATATACCAGAGATGTTTGAAGCTACTGACTGAATGAAAAGAGCTGGCATCTCACTCTCTTTGAATCTTCTTTATCATGCTAAGAGGAGCAGGAAAAAGCAAAAAATTTCAGAATTGCACCTTGCAATGTGGAGATATTACTGTTTGTGGATTTACAATATTCATTGATTTTTGCCATTGAAAAACGTCCAGAAATGTTTGAAGCTACTGACTGAATGAAAGGAGCTGGCATCTCACTCTCTTTGAATCTTCTTTATCATGCTAGGATTAGCAGGAAAAAGCAAAAAATTTCAGAATTGCACCTTGCAATGCGGAGAAATTACTGTTTGTGCATTTACAATATTCATTGATTTTTGCCATTGAAAAACATCATGTTATTCATATACCAGAAATGTTTGAAGCTACTGACTGAATGAAAAGAGCTGGCATCTCACTCTCTTTGAATCTTCTTTATCATGCTAAGAGGAGCAGGAAAAAGCAAAAAATTTCAGAATTGCACCTTGCAATGTGGAGATATTACTGTTTGTGCATTTACAATATTCATTGATTTTTGCCATTGAAAAACGTCCAGAAATGTTTGAAGCTACTGACTGAATGAAAGGAGCTGGCATCTCACTCTCTTTGAATCTTCTTTATCATGCTAGGATTAGCAGGAAAAAGCAAAAAATTTCAGAATTGCACCTTGCAATGCGGAGAAATTACTGTTTGTGCATTTACAATATTCATTGATTTTTGCCATTGAAAAACCATGTTATTCATATACCAGAAATGTTTGAAGCTACTGACTGAATGAAAAGAGCTGGCATCTCACTCTCTTTGAATCTTCTTTATCATGCTAAGAGGAGCAGGAAAAAGCAAAAAATTTCAGAATTGCACGTTGCAATGTGGAGATATTACTGTTTGTGCATTTACAATATTCATTGATTTTTGCCATTGAAAAATGTCCAGAAATGTTTGAAGCTACTGACTGAATGAAAGGAGCTGGCATCTCACTCTCTTTGAATCTTCTTTATCATGCTAGGATTAGCAGGAAAAAGCAAAAAATTTCAGAATTGCACCTTGCAATGCGGAGAAATTACTGTTTGTGCATTTACAATATTCATTGATTTTTGCCATTGAAAAACATCATGTTATTCATATACCAGAAATGTTTGAAGCTACTGACTGAATGAAAAGAGCTGGCATCTCACTCTCTTTGAATCTTCTTTATCATGCCAGGATTAGCAGGAAAAAGCAAAAAATTTCAGAATTGCACGTTGCAATGTGGAGATATTACTGTTTGTGCATTTACAATATTCATTGATTTTTGCCATTGAAAAATGTCCAGAAATGTTTGAAGCTACTGACTGAATGAAAGGAGCTGGCATCTCACTCTCTTTGAATCTTCTTTATCATGCTAGGATTAGCAGGAAAAAGCAAAAAATTTCAGAATTGCACCTTGCAATGCGGAGAAATTACTGTTTGTGCATTTACAATATTCATTGATTTTTGCCATTGAAAAACATCATGTTATTCATATACCAGAAATGTTTGAAGCTACTGACTGAATGAAAAGAGCTGGCATCTCACTCTCTTTGAATCTTCTTTATCATGCTAAGAGGAGCAGGAAAAAGCAAAAAATTTCAGAATTGCACTTGCAATGTGGAGATATTACTGTTTGTGCATTTACAATATTCATTGATTTTTGCCATTGAAAAACGTCCAGAAATGTTTGAAGCTACTGACTGAATGAAAGGAGCTGGCATCTCACTCTCTTTGAATCTTCTTTATCATGCTAGGATTAGCAGGAAAAAGCAAAAAATTTCAGAATTGCACCTTGCAATGCGGAGAAATTACTGTTTGTGCATTTACAATATTCATTGATTTTTGCCATTGAAAAACATCATGTTATTCATATACCAGAAATGTTTGAAGCTACTGACTGAATGAAAAGAGCTGGCATCTCACTCTCTTTGAATCTTCTTTATCATGCCAGGATTAGCAGGAAAAAGCAAAAAATTTCAGAATTGCACCTTGCAATGTGGAGATATTACTGTTTGTGCATTTACAATATTCATTGATTTTTGCCATTGAAAAATGTCCAGAAATGTTTGAAGCTACTGACTGAATGAAAGGAGCTGGCATCTCACTCTCTTTGAATCTTCTTTATCATGCTAGGATTAGCAGGAAAAAGCAAAAAATTTCAGAATTGCACCTTGCAATGTGGAGAAATTACTGTTTGTGCATTTACAATATTCATTGATTTTTGCCATTGAAAACATCATGTTATTCATATACCAGAAATGTTTGAAGCTACTGACTGAATGAAAAGAGCTGGCATCTCACTCTCTTTGAATCTTCTTTATCATGCTAAGAGGAGCAGGAAAAAGCAAAAAATTTCAGAATTGCACCTTGCAATGTGGAGATATTACTGTTTGTGCATTTACAATATTCATTGATTTTTGCCATTGAAAAACGTCCAGAAATGTTTGAAGCTACTGACTGAATGAAAGGAGCTGGCATCTCACTCTCTTTGAATCTTCTTTATCATGCTAGGATTAGCAGGAAAAAGCAAAAAATTTCAGAATTGCACCTTGCAATGCGGAGAAATTACTGTTTGTGCATTTACAATATTCATTGATTTTTGCCATTGAAAAACCATGTTATTCATATACCAGAAATGTTTGAAGCTACTGACTGAATGAAAAGAGCTGGCATCTCACTCTCTTTGAATCTTCTTTATCATGCCAGGATTAGCAGGAAAAAGCAAAAAATTTCAGAATTGCACGTTGCAATGTGGAGATATTACTGTTTGTGCATTTACAATATTCATTGATTTTTGCCATTGAAAACCGTCCAGAAATGTTTGAAGCTACTGACTGAATGAAAGGAGCTGGCATCTCACTCTCTTTGAATCTTCTTTATCATGCTAGGATTAGCAGGAAAAAGCAAAAAATTTCAGAATTGCACCTTGCAATGCGGAGAAATTACTGTTTGTGCATTTACAATATTCATTGATTTTTGCCATTGAAAAACATCATGTTATTCATATACCAGAAATGTTTGAAGCTACTGACTGAATGAAAAGAGCTGGCATCTCACTCTCTTTGAATCTTCTTTATCATGCCAGGATTAGCAGGAAAAAGCAAAAAATTTCAGAATTGCACCTTGCAATGTGGAGATATTACTGTTTGTGCATTTACAATATTCATTGATTTTTGCCATTGAAAAAGGTCCAGAAATGTTTGAAGCTACTGACTGAATGAAAGGAGCTGGCATCTCACTCTCTTTGAATCTTCTTTATCATGCTAGGATTAGCAGGAAAAAGCAAAAAATTTCAGAATTGCACCTTGCAATGCGGAGAAATTACTGTTTGTGCATTTACAATATTCATTGATTTTTGCCATTGAAAAACATCATGTTATTCATATACCAGAAATGTTTGAAGCTACTGACTGAATGAAAAGAGCTGGCATCTCACTCTCTTTGAATCTTCTTTATCATGCTAAGAGGAGCAGGAAAAAGCAAAAAATTTCAGAATTGCACGTTCCAATGTGGAGATATTACTGTTTGTGCATTTACAATATTCATTGATTTTTGCCATTGAAAAACGTCCAGAAATGTTTGAAGCTACTGACTGAATGAAAGGAGCTGGCATCTCACTCTCTTTGAATCTTCTTTATCATGCTAGGATTAGCAGGAAAAAGCAAAAAATTTCAGAATTGCACCTTGCAATGCGGAGAAATTACTGTTTGTGAATTTACAATATTCATTGATTTTTGCCATTGAAAAACATCATGTTATTCATATACCAGAGATGTTTGAAGCTACTGACTGAATGAAAAGAGCTGGCATCTCACTCTCTTTGAATCTTCTTTATCATGCTAAGAGGAGCAGGAAAAAGCAAAAAATTTCAGAATTGCACCTTGCAATGTGGAGATATTACTGTTTGTGCATTTACAATATTCATTGATTTTTGCCATTGAAAAACGTCCAGAAATGTTTGAAGCTACTGACTGAATGAAAGGAGCTGGCATCTCACTCTCTTTGAATCTTCTTTATCATGCTAGGATTAGCAGGAAAAAGCAAAAAAATTCAGAATTGCACCTTGCAATGCGGAGAAATTACTGTTTGTGCATTTACAATATTCATTGATTTTTGCCATTGAAAAACATCATGTTATTCATATACCAGAAATGTTTGAAGCTACTGACTGAATGAAAAGAGCTGGCATCTCACTCTCTTTGAATCTTCTTTATCATGCTAAGAGGAGCAGGAAAAAGCAAAAAATTTCAGAATTGCACCTTGCAATGTGGAGATATTACTGTTTGTGCATTTACAATATTCATTGATTTTTGCCATTGAAAAACGTCCAGAAATGTTTGAAGCTACTGACTGAATGAAAGGAGCTGGCATCTCACTCTCTTTGAATCTTCTTTATCATGCTAGGATTAGCAGGAAAAAGCAAAAAATTTCAGAATTGCACCTTGCAATGCGGAGAAATTACTGTTTGTGCATTTACAATATTCATTGATTTTTGCCATTGAAAAACATCATGTTATTCATATACCAGAAATGTTTGAAGCTACTGACTGAATGAAAAGAGCTGGCATCTCACTCTCTTTGAATCTTCTTTATCATGCTAAGAGGAGCAGGAAAAAGCAAAAAATTTCAGAATTGCACGTTGCAATGTGGAGATATTACTGTTTGTGCATTTACAATATTCATTGATTTTTGCCATTGAAAAATGTCCAGAAATGTTTGAAGCTACTGACTGAATGAAAGGAGCTGGCATCTCACTCTCTTTGAATCTTCTTTATCATGCTAGGATTAGCAGGAAAAAGCAAAAAATTTCAGAATTGCACCTTGCAATGCGGAGATATTACTGTTTGTGCATTTACAATATTCATTGATTTTTGCCATTGAAAACCGTCCAGAAATGTTTGAAGCTACTGACTGAATGAAAGGAGCTGGCATCTCACTCTCTTTGAATCTTCTTTATCATGCTAGGATTAGCAGGAAAAAGCAAAAAATTTCAGAATTGCACCTTGCAATGCGGAGAAATTACTGTTTGTGCATTTACAATATTCATTGATTTTTGCCATTGAAAAACATCATGTTATTCATATACCAGAAATGTTTGAAGCTACTGACTGAATGAAAAGAGCTGGCATCTCACTCTCTTTGAATCTTCTTTATCATGCCAGGATTAGCAGGAAAAAGCAAAAAATTTCAGAATTGCACCTTGCAATGTGGAGATATTACTGTTTGTGCATTTACAATATTCATTGATTTTTGCCATTGAAAAAGGTCCAGAAATGTTTGAAGCTACTGACTGAATGAAAGGAGCTGGCATCTCACTCTCTTTGAATCTTCTTTATCATGCTAGGATTAGCAGGAAAAAGCAAAAAATTTCAGAATTGCACCTTGCAATGCGGAGAAATTACTGTTTGTGCATTTACAATATTCATTGATTTTTGCCATTGAAAAACATCATGTTATTCATATACCAGAAATGTTTGAAGCTACTGACTGAATGAAAAGAGCTGGCATCTCACTCTCTTTGAATCTTCTTTATCATGCTAAGAGGAGCAGGAAAAAGCAAAAAATTTCAGAATTGCACGTTCCAATGTGGAGATATTACTGTTTGTGCATTTACAATATTCATTGATTTTTGCCATTGAAAAACGTCCAGAAATGTTTGAAGCAACTGACTGAATGAAAGGAGCTGGCATCTCACTCTCTTTGAATCTTCTTTATCATGCTAGGATTAGCAGGAAAAAGCAAAAAATTTCAGAATTGCACCTTGCAATGCGGAGAAATTACTGTTTGTGCATTTACAATATTCATTGATTTTTGCCATTGAAAAACATCATGTTATTCATATACCAGAGATGTTTGAAGCTACTGACTGAATGAAAAGAGCTGGCATCTCACTCTCTTTGAATCTTCTTTATCATGCTAAGAGGAGCAGGAAAAAGCAAAAAATTTCAGAATTGCACCTTGCAATGTGGAGATATTACTGTTTGTGCATTTACAATATTCATTGATTTTTGCCATTGAAAAACGTCCAGAAATGTTTGAAGCTACTGACTGAATGAAAGGAGCTGGCATCTCACTCTCTTTGAATCTTCTTTATCATGCTAGGATTAGCAGGAAAAAGCAAAAAATTTCAGAATTGCACCTTGCAATGCGGAGAAATTACTGTTTGTGCATTTACAATATTCATTGATTTTTGCCATTGAAAAACATCATGTTATTCATATACCAGAAATGTTTGAAGCTACTGACTGAATGAAAAGAGCTGGCATCTCACTCTCTTTGAATCTTCTTTATCATGCTAAGAGGAGCAGGATAAAGCAAAAAATTTCAGAATTGCACGTTCCAATGTGGAGATATTACTGTTTGTGCATTTACAATATTCATTGATTTTTGCCATTGAAAAACGTCCAGAAATGTTTGAAGCTACTGACTGAATGAAAGGAGCTGGCATCTCACTCTCTTTGAATCTTCTTTATCATGCTAGGATTAGCAGGAAAAAGCAAAAAATTTCAGAATTGCACCTTGCAATGCGGAGAAATTACTGTTTGTGCATTTACAATATTCATTGATTTTTGCCATTGAAAAACATCATGTTATTCATATACCAGAAATGTTTGAAGCTACTGACTGAATGAAAAGAGCTGGCATCTCACTCTCTTTGAATCTTCTTTATCATGCTAAGAGGAGCAGGAAAAAGCAAAAAATTTCAGAATTGCACGTTGCAATGTGGAGATATTACTGTTTGTGCATTTACAATATTCATTGATTTTTGCCATTGAAAAATGTCCAGAAATGTTTGAAGCTACTGACTGAATGAAAGGAGCTGGCATCTCACTCTCTTTGAATCTTCTTTATCATGCTAGGATTAGCAGGAAAAAGCAAAAAATTTCAGAATTGCACCTTGCAATGCGGAGAAATTACTGTTTGTGCATTTACAATATTCATTGATTTTTGCCATTGAAAAACATCATGTTATTCATATACCAGAAATGTTTGAAGCTACTGACTGAATGAAAAGAGCTGGCATCTCACTCTCTTTGAATCTTCTTTATCATGCCAGGATTAGCAGGAAAAAGCAAAAAATTTCAGAATTGCACGTTGCAATGTGGAGATATTACTGTTTGTGCATTTACAATATTCATTGATTTTTGCCATTGAAAAACGTCCAGAAATGTTTGAAGCTACTGACTGAATGAAAGGAGCTGGCATCTCACTCTCTTTGAATCTTCTTTATCATGCTAGGATTAGCAGGAAAAAGCAAAAAATTTCAGAATTGCACCTTGCAATGCGGAGAAATTACTGTTTGTGCATTTACAATATTCATTGATTTTTGCCATTGAAAAACATCATGTTATTCATATATCAGAAATGTTTGAAGCTACTGACTGAATGAAAAGAGCTGGCATCTCACTCTCTTTGAATCTTCTTTATCATGCCAGGATTAGCAGGAAAAAGCAAAAAATTTCAGAATTGCACCTTGCAATGTGGAGATATTACTGTTTGTGCATTTACAATATTCATTGATTTTTGCCATTGAAAAACGTCCAGAAATGTTTGAAGCTACTGACTGAATGAAAGGAGCTGGCATCTCACTCTCTTTGAATCTTCTTTATCATGCTAGGATTAGCAGGAAAAAGCAAAAAATTTCAGAATTGCACCTTGCAATGCGGAGAAATTACTGTTTGTGCATTTACAATATTCATTGATTTTTGCCATTGAAAAACATCATGTTATTCATATACCAGAAATGTTTGAAGCTACTGACTGAATGAAAAGAGCTGGCATCTCACTCTCTTTGAATCTTCTTTATCATGCTAAGAGGAGCAGGAAAAAGCAAAAAATTTCAGAATTGCTCCTTGCAATGTGGAGATATTACTGTTTGTGCATTTACAATATTCATTGATTTTTGCCATTGAAAAACGTCCAGAAATGTTTGAAGCTACTGACTGAATGAAAGGAGCTGGCATCTCACTCTCTTTGAATCTTCTTTATCATGCTAGGATTAGCAGGAAAAAGCAAAAAATTTCAGAATTGCACCTTGCAATGCGGAGAAATTACTGTTTGTGCATTTACAATATTCATTGATTTTTGCCATTGAAAAACATCATGTTATTCATATACCAGAAATGTTTGAAGCTACTGACTGAATGAAAAGAGCTGGCATCTCACTCTCTTTGAATCTTCTTTATCATGCTAAGAGGAGCAGGAAAAAGCAAAAAATTTCAGAATTGCACCTTGCAATGTGGAGATATTACTGTTTGTGCATTTACAATATTCATTGATTTTTGCCATTGAAAAACGTCCAGAAATGTTTGAAGCTACTGACTGAATGAAAGGAGCTGGCATCTCACTCTCTTTGAATCTTCTTTATCATGCTAGGATTAGCAGGAAAAAGCAAAAAATTTCAGAATTGCACCTTGCAATGCGGAGAAATTACTGTTTGTGCATTTACAATATTCATTGATTTTTGCCATTGAAAAACATCATGTTATTCATATACCAGAAATGTTTGAAGCTACTGACTGAATGAAAAGAGCTGGCATCTCACTCTCTTTGAATCTTCTTTATCATGCTAAGAGGAGAAGGAAAAAGCAAAAAATTTCAGAATTGCACGTTGCAATGTGGAGATATTACTGTTTGTGCATTTACAATATTCATTGATTTTTGCCATTGAAAAACGTCCAGAAATGTTTGAAGCTACTGACTGAATGAAAGGAGCTGGCATCTCACTCTCTTTGAATCTTCTTTATCATGCTAGGATTAGCAGGAAAAAGCAAAAAATTTCAGAATTGCACCTTGCAATGCGGAGAAATTACTGTTTGTGCATTTACAATATTCATTGATTTTTGCCATTGAAAAACATCATGTTATTCATATACCAGAAATGTTTGAAGCTACTGACTGAATGAAAAGAGCTGGCATCTCACTCTCTTTGAATCTTCTTTATCATGCCAGGATTAGCAGGAAAAAGCAAAAAATTTCAGAATTGCACCTTGCAATGTGGAGATATTACTGTTTGTGCATTTACAATATTCATTGATTTTTGCCATTGAAAAATGTCCAGAAATGTTTGAAGCTACTGACTGAATGAAAGGAGCTGGCATCTCACTCTCTTTGAATCTTCTTTATCATGCTAGGATTAGCAGGAAAAAGCAAAAAATTTCAGAATTGCACCTTGCAATGCGGAGAAATTACTGTTTGTGCATTTACAATATTCATTGATTTTTGCCATTGAAAACATCATGTTATTCATATACCAGAAATGTTTGAATCTACTGACTGATTGAAAAGAGCTGGCATCTCACTCTCTTTGAATCTTCTTTATCATGCTAAGAGGAGCAGGAAAAAGCAAAAAATTTCAGAATTGCACCTTGCAATGTGGAGATATTACTGTTTGTGCATTTACAATATTCATTGATTTTTGCCATTGAAAAACGTCCATTAATGATTGAAGCTACTGACTGAATGAAAGGAGCTGGCATCTCACTCTCTTTGAATCTTCTTTATCATGCTAGGATTAACAGGAAAAAGCAAAAAATTTCAGAATTGCACCTTGCAATGCGGAGAAATTACTGTTTGTGCATTTACAATATTCATTGATTTTTGCCATTGAAAAACCATGTTATTCATATACCAGAAATGTTTGAAGCTACTGACTGAATGAAAAGAGCTGGCATCTCACTCTCTTTGAATCTTCTTTATCATGCCAGGATTAGCAGGAAAAAGCAAAAAATTTCAGAATTGCACCTTGCAATGTGGAGATATTACTGTTTGTGCATTTACAATATTCATTGATTTTTGCCATTGAAAACCGTCCAGAAATGTTTGAAGCTACTGACTGAATGAAAGGAGCTGGCATCTCACTCTCTTTGAATCTTCTTTATCATGCTAGGATTAGCAGGAAAAAGCAAAAAATTTCAGAATTGCACCTTGCAATGCGGAGAAATTACTGTTTGTGCATTTACAATATTCATTGATTTTTGCATTGAAAAACATCATGTTATTCATATACCAGAAATGTTTGAAGCTACTGACTGAATGAAAAGAGCTGGCATCTCACTCTCTTTGAATCTTCTTTATCATGCTAAGAGGAGCAGGAAAAAGCAAAAAATTTCAGAATTGCACGTTGCAATGTGGAGATATTACTGTTTGTGCATTTACAATATTCATTGATTTTTGCCATTGAAAAATGTCCATTAATGTTTGAAGCTACTGACTGAATGAAAGGAGCTGGCATCTCACTCTCTTTGACTCTTCTTTATCATGCTAGGATTAACAGGAAAAAGCAAAAAATTTCAGAATTGCACCTTGCAATGCGGAGAAATTACTGTTTGTGCATTTACAATATTCATTGATTTTTGCCATTGAAAAACATCATGTTATTCATATACCAGAAATGTTTGAAGCTACTGACTGAATGAAAAGAGCTGGCATCTCACTCTCTTTGAATCTTCTTTATCATGCCAGGATTAGCAGGAAAAAGCAAAAAATTTCAGAATTGCACCTTGCAATGTGGAGATATTACTGTTTGTGCATTTACAATATTCATTGATTTTTGCCATTGAAAAACGTCCAGAAATGTTTGAAGCTACTGACTGAATGAAAGGAGCTGGCATCTCACTCTCTTTGAATCTTCTTTATCATGCTAGGATTAGCAGGAAAAAGCAAAAAATTTCAGAATTGCACCTTGCAATGCGGAGAAATTACTGTTTGTGCATTTACAATATTCATTGATTTTTGCCATTGAAAAACATCATGTTATTCATATACCAGAAATGTTTGAAGCTACTGACTGAATGAAAAGAGCTGGCATCTCACTCTCTTTGAATCTTCTTTATCATGCTAAGAGGAGCAGGAAAAAGCAAAAAATTTCAGAATTGCACGTTGCAATGTGGAGATATTACTGTTTGTGCATTTACAATATTCATTGATTTTTGCCATTGAAAAACGTCCAGAAATGTTTGAAGCTACTGACTGAATGAAAGGAGCTGGCATCTCACTCTCTTTGAATCTTCTTTATCATGCTAGGATTAGCAGGAAAAAGCAAAAAATTTCAGAATTGCACCTTGCAATGCGGAGAAATTATTGTTTGTGCATTTACAATATTCATTGATTTTTGCCATTGAAAAACATCATGTTATTCATATACCAGAGATGTTTGAAGCTACTGACTGAATGAAAAGAGCTGGCATCTCACTCTCTTTAAATCTTCTTTATCATGCTAAGAGGAGCAGGAAAAAGCAAAAAATTTCAGAATTGCACCTTGCAATGTGGAGATATTACTGTTTGTGCATTTACAATATTCATTGATTTTTGCCATTGAAAAACGTCCAGAAATGTTTGAAGCTACTGACTGAATGAAAGGAGCTGGCATCTCACTCTCTTTGAATCTTCTTTATCATGCTAGGATTAGCAGGAAAAAGCAAAAAATTTCAGAATTGCACCTTGCAATGCGGATAAATTACTGTTTGTGCATTTACAATATTCATTGATTTTTGCCATTGAAAAACATCATGTTATTCATATACCAGAAATGTTTGAAGCTACTGACTGAATGAAAAGAGCTGGCATCTCACTCTCTTTGAATCTTCTTTATCATGCTAAGAGGAGCAGGAAAAAGCAAAAAATTTCAGAATTGCACCTTGCAATGTGGAGATATTACTGTTTGTGCATTTACAATATTCATTGATTTTTGCCATTGAAAAACGTCCAGAAATGTTTGAAGCTACTGACTGAATGAAAGGAGCTGGCATCTCACTCTCTTTGAATCTTCTTTATCATGCTAGGATTAGCAGGAAAAAGCAAAAAATTTCAGAATTGCACCTTGCAATGCGGAGAAATTACTGTTTGTGCATTTACAATATTCATTGATTTTTGCCATTGAAAAACATCATGTTATTCATATACCAGAAATGTTTGAAGCTACTGACTGAATGAAAAGAGCTGGCATCTCACTCTCTTTGAATCTTCTTTATCATGCTAAGAGGAGCAGGAAAAAGCAAAAAATTTCAGAATTGCACGTTGCAATGTGGAGATATTACTGTTTGTGCATTTACAATATTCATTGATTTTTGCCATTGAAAAATGTCCAGAAATGTTTGAAGCTACTGACTGAATGAAAGGAGCTGGCATCTCACTCTCTTTGAATCTTCTTTATCATGCTAGGATTAGCAGGAAAAAGCAAAAAATTTCAGAATTGCACCTTGCAATGCGGAGAAATTACTGTTTGTGCATTTACAATATTCATTGATTTTTGCCATTGAAAAACATCATGTTATTCATATACCAGAAATGTTTGAAGCTACTGACTGAATGAAAAGAGCTGGCATCTCACTCTCTTTGAATCTTCTTTATCATGCCAGGATTAGCAGGAAAAAGCAAAAAATTTCAGAATTGCACCTTGCAATGTGGAGATATTACTGTTTGTGCATTTACAATATTCATTGATTTTTGCCATTGAAAAACGTCCAGAAATGTTTGAAGCTACTGACTGAATGAAAGGAGCTGGCATCTCACTCTCTTTGAATCTTCTTTATCATGCTAGGATTAGCAGGAAAAAGCAAAAAATTTCAGAATTGCACCTTGCAATGCGGAGAAATTACTGTTTGTGCATTTACAATATTCATTGATTTTTGCCATTGAAAAACATCATGTTATTCATATACCAGAAATGTTTGAAGCTACTGACTGAATGAAAAGAGCTGGCATCTCACTCTCTTTGAATCTTCTTTATCATGCTAAGAGAAGCAGGAAAAAGCAAAAAATTTCAGAATTGCACGTTGCAATGTGGAGATATTACTGTTTGTGCATTTACAATATTCATTGACTTTTGCCATTGAAAAACGTCCAGAAATGTTTGAAGCTACTGACTGAATGAAAGGAGCTGACATCTCACTCTCTTTGAATCTTCTTTATCATGCTAGGATTAGCAGGAAAAAGCAAAAAAATTCAGAATTGCACCTTGCAATGCGGAGAAATTACTGTTTGTGCATTTACAATATTCATTGATTTTTGCCATTGAAAAACATCATGTTATTCATATACCAGAAATGTTTGAAGCTACTGACTGAATGAAAAGAGCTGGCATCTCACTCTCTTTGAATCTTCTTTATCATGCTAAGAGGAGCAGGAAAAAGCAAAAAATTTCAGAATTGCACGTTGCAATGTGGAGATATTACTGTTTGTGCATTTACAATATTCATTGATTTTTGCCATTGAAAAATGTCCAGAAATGTTTGAAGCTACTGACTGAATGAAAGGAGCTGGCATCTCACTCTCTTTGAATCTTCTTTATCATGCTAGGATTAGCAGGAAAAAGCAAAAAATTTCAGAATTGCACCTTGCAATGCGGAGAAATTACTGTTTGTGCATTTACAATATTCATTGATTTTTGCCATTGAAAAACATCATGTTATTCATATACCAGAAATGTTTGAAGCTACTGACTGAATGAAAAGAGCTGGCATCTCACTCTCTTTGAATCTTCTTTATCATGCCAGGATTAGCAGGAAAAAGCAAAAAATTTCAGAATTGCACCTTGCAATGTGGAGATATTACTGTTTGTGCATTTACAATATTCATTGATTTTTGCCATTGAAAAACGTCCAGAAATGTTTGAAGCTACTGACTGAATGAAAGGAGCTGGCATCTCACTCTCTTTGAATCTTCTTTATCATGCTAGGATTAGCAGGAAAAAGCAAAAAATTTCAGAATTGCACCTTGCAATGCGGAGAAATTACTGTTTGTGCATTTACAATATTCATTGATTTTTGCCATTGAAAAACATCATGTTATTCATATACCAGAAATGTTTGAAGCTACTGACTGAATGAAAAGAGCTGGCATCTCACTCTCTTTGAATCTTCTTTATCATGCTAAGAGAAGCAGGAAAAAGCAAAAAATTTCAGAATTGCACGTTGCAATGTGGAGATATTACTGTTTGTGCATTTACAATATTCATTGACTTTTGCCATTGAAAAACGTCCAGAAATGTTTGAAGCTACTGACTGAATGAAAGGAGCTGACATCTCACTCTCTTTGAATCTTCTTTATCATGCTAGGATTAGCAGGAAAAAGCAAAAAAATTCAGAATTGCACCTTGCAATGCGGAGAAATTACTGTTTGTGCATTTACAATATTCATTGATTTTTGCCATTGAAAAACATCATGTTATTCATATACCAGAAATGTTTGAAGCTACTGACTGAATGAAAAGAGCTGGCATCTCACTCTCTTTGAATCTTCTTTATCATGCTAAGAGGAGCAGGAAAAAGCAAAAAATTTCAGAATTGCACGTTGCAATGTGGAGATATTACTGTTTGTGCATTTACAATATTCATTGATTTTTGCCATTGAAAAATGTCCAGAAATGTTTGAATCTACTGACTGAAAGAAAGGAGCTGGCATCTCACTCTCTTTGAATCTTCTTTATCATGCTAGGATTAGCAGGAAAAAGCAAAAAATTTCAGAATTGCACCTTGCAATGCGGAGAAATTACTGTTTGTGCATTTACAATATTCATTGATTTTTGCCATTGAAAAACGTCCAGAAATGTTTGAAGCTACTGACTGAATGAAAGGAGCTGGCATCTCACTCTCTTTGAATCTTCTTTATCATGCTAGGATTAGCAGGAAAAAGCAAAAAATTTCAGAATTGCACCTTGCAATGCGGAGAAATTACTGTTTGTGCATTTACAATATTCATTGATTTTTGCCATTGAAAAACATCATGTTATTCATATACCAGAAATGTTTGAAGCTACTGACTGAATGAAAAGAGCTGGCATCTCACTCTCTTTGAATCTTCTTTATCATGCTAAGAGGAGCAGGAAAAAGCAAAAAATTTCAGAATTGCACCTTGCAATGTGGAGATATTACTGTTTGTGCATTTACAATATTCATTGATTTTTGCCATTGAAAAACGTCCAGAAATGTTTGAAGCTACTGACTGAATGAAAGGAGCTGGCATCTCACTCTCTTTGAATCTTCTTTATCATGCTAGGATTAGCAGGAAAAAGCAAAAAATTTCAGAATTGCACCTTGCAATGCGGAGAAATTACTGTTTGTGCATTTACAATATTCATTGATTTTTGCCATTGAAAAACATCATGTTATTCATATACCAGAAATGTTTGAAGCTACTGACTGAATGAAAAGAACTGGCATCTCACTCTCTTTGAATCTTCTTTATCATGCTAAGAGGAGCAGGAAAAAGCAAAAAATTTCAGAATTGCACCTTGCAATGTGGAGATATTACTGTTTGTGCATTTACAATATTCATTGATTTTTGCCATTGAAAAACGTCCAGAAATGTTTGAAGCTACTGACTGAATGAAAGGAGCTGGCATCTCAATCTCTTTGAATCTTCTTTATCATGCTAGGATTAGCAGGAAAAAGCAAAAAATTTCAGAATTGCACCTTGCAATGCGGAGAAATTACTGTTTGTGCATTTACAATATTCATTGATTTTTGCCATTGAAAAACATCATGTTATTCATATACCAGAGATGTTTGAAGCTACTGACTGAATGAAAAGAGCTGGCATCTCACTCTCTTTGAATCTTCTTTATCATGCTAAGAGGAGCAGGAAAAAGCAAAAAATTTCAGAATTGCACGTTGGAATGTGGAGATATTACTGTTTGTGCATTTACAATATTCATTGATTTTTGCCATTGAAAAACGTCCAGAAATGTTTGAAGCTACTGACTGAATGAAAGGAGCTGGCATCTCACTCTCTTTGAATCTTCTTTATCATGCTAGGATTAGCTGGAAAAAGCAAAAAATTTCAGAATTGCACCTTGCAATGCGGAGAAATTACTGTTTGTGCATTTACAATATTCATTGATTTTTGCCATTGAAAAACATCATGTTATTCATATACCAGAAATGTTTGAAGCTACTGACTGAATGAAAAGAGCTGGCATCTCACTCTCTTTGAATCTTCTTTATCATGCCAGGATTAGCAGGAAAAAGCAAAAAATTTCAGAATTGCACCTTGCAATGTGGAGATATTACTGTTTGTGCACTTACAATATTCATTGATTTTTGCCATTGAAAAATGTCCAGAAATGTTTGATGCTACTGACTGAATGAAAGGAGCTGGCGTCTCACTCTCTTTGAATCTTCTTTATCATGCTAGGATTAGCAGGAAAAAGCAAAAAATTTCAGAATTGCACCTTGCAATGCGGAGAAATTACTGTTTGTGCATTTACAATATTCATTGATTTTTGCCATTGAAAAACATCATGTTATTCATATACCAGAAATGTTTGAAGCTACTGACTGAATGAAAAGAGCTGGCATCTCACTCTCTTTGAATCTTCTTTATCATGCTAAGAGGAGCAGGAAAAAGCAAAAAATTTCAGAATTGCACCTTGCAATGTGGAGATATTACTGTTTGTGCATTTACAATATTCATTGATTTTTGCCATTGAAAAACGTCCAGAAATGTTTGAAGCTACTGACTGAATGAAAGGAGCTGGCATCTCACTCTCTTTGAATCTTCTTTATCATGCTAGGATTTGCAGGAAAAAGCAAAAAATTTCAGAATTGCACCTTGCAATGCGGAGAAATTACTGTTTGTGCATTTACAATATTCATTGATTTTTGCCATTGAAAAACATCATGTTATTCATATACCAGAAATGTTTGAAGCTACTGACTGAATGAAAAGAGCTGGCATCTCACTCTCTTTGAATCTTCTTTATCATGCTAAGAGGAGCAGGAAAAAGCAAAAAATTTCAGAATTGCACCTTGCAATGTGGAGATATTACTGTTTGTGCATTTACAATATTCATTGATTTTTGCCATTGAAAAACGTCCAGAAATGTTTGAAGCTACTGACTGAATGAAAGGAGCTGGCATCTCACTCTCTTTGAATCTTCTTTATCATGCTAGGATTAGCAGGAAAAAGCAAAAAATTTCAGAATTGCACCTTGCAATGCGGAGAAATTACTGTTTGTGCATTTACAATATTCATTGATTTTTGCCATTGAAAAACATCATGTAATTCATATACCAGAAATGTTTGAAGCTACTGACTGAATGAAAAGAGCTGGCATCTCACTCTCTTTGAATCTTCTTTATCATGCTAAGAGGAGCAGGAAAAAGCAAAAAATTTCAGAATTGCACCTTGCAATGTGGAGATATTACTGTTTGTGCATTTACAATATTCATTGATTTTTGCCATTGAAAAACGTCCAGAAATGTTTGAAGCTACTGACTGAATGAAAGGAGCTGGCATCTCACTCTCTTTGAATCTTCTTTATCATGCTAGGATTAGCAGGAAAAAGCAAAAAATTTCAGAATTGCACCTTGCAATGCGGAGAAATTACTGTTTGTGCATTTACAATATTCATTGATTTTTGCCATTGAAAAACATCATGTTATTCATATACCAGAAATGTTTGAAGCTACTGACTGAATGAAAAAAGCTGGCATCTCACTCTCTTTGAATCTTCTTTATCATGCTAAGAGGAGCAGGAAAAAGCAAAAAATTTCAGAATTGCACGTTGCAATGTGGAGATATTACTGTTTGTGCATTTACAATATTCATTGATTTTTGCCATTGAAAAATGTCCAGAAATGTTTGAAGCTACTGACTGAATGAAAGGAGCTGGCATCTCACTCTCTTTGAATCTTCTTTATCATGCTAGGATTAGCAGGAAAAAGCAAAAAATTTCAGAATTGCACCTTGCAATGCGGAGAAATTACTGTTTGTGCATTTACAATATTCATTGATTTTTGCCATTGAAAAACATCATGTTATTCATATAAAAGAAATGTTTGAAGCTACTGACTGAATGAAAAGAGCTGGCATCTCACTCTCTTTGAATCTTCTTTATCAAGCCAGGATTAGCAGGAAAAAGCAAAAAATTTCAGAATTGCACGTTGCAATGTGGAGATATTACTGTTTGTGCATTTACAATATTCATTGATTTTTGAAATTGAAAAACGTCCAGAAATGTTTGAAGCTACTGACTGAATGAAAGGAGCTGGCATCTCACTCTCTTTGAATCTTCTTTATCATGCTAGGATTAGCAGGAAAAAGCAAAAAATTTCAGAATTGCACCTTGCAATGCGGAGAAATTACTGTTTGTGCATTTACAATATTCATTGATTTTTGCCATTGAAAAACATCATGTTATTCATATACCAGAAATGTTTGAAGCTACTGACTGAATGAAAAGAGCTGGCATCTCACTCTCTTTGAATCTTCTTTATCATGCCAGGATTAGCAGGAAAAAGCAAAAAATTTCAGAATTGCACCGTGCAATGTGGAAATATTACTGTTTGTGCATTTACAATATTCATTGATTTTTGCCATTGAAAAACGTCCAGAAATGTTTGAAGCTACTGACTGAATGAAAGGAGCTGGCATCTCACTCTCTTTGAATCTTCTTTATCATGCTAGGATTAGCAGGAAAAAGCAAAAAATTTCAGAATTGCACCTTGCAATGCGGAGAAATTACTGTTTGTGCATTTACAATATTCATTGATTTTTGCCATTGAAAAACATCATGTTATTCATATACCAGAAATGTTTGAAGCTACTGACTGAATGAAAAGAGCTGGCATCTCACTCTCTTTGAATCTTCTTTATCATGCTAAGAGGAGCAGGAAAAAGCAAAAAATTTCAGAATTGCACCTTGCAATGTGGAGATATTACTGTTTGTGCATTTACAATATTCATTGATTTTTGCCATTGAAAAACGTCCAGAAATGTTTGAAGCTACTGACTGAATGAAAGGAGCTGGCATCTCACTCTCTTTGAATCTTCTTTATCATGCTAGGATTAGCAGGAAAAAGCAAAAAATTTCAGAATTGCACCTTGCAATGCGGAGAAATTACTGTTTGTGCATTTACAATATTCATTGATTTTTGCCATTGAAAAACATCATGTTATTCATATACCAGAAATGTTTGAAGCTACTGACTGAATGAAAAGAGCTGGCATCTCACTCTCTTTGAATCTTCTTTATCATGCCAGGATTAGCAGGAAAAAGCAAAAAATTTCAGAATTGCACCTTGCAATGTGGAGATATTACTGTTTGTGCATTTACAATATTCATTGATTTTTGCCATTGAAAAATGTCCAGAAATGTTTGAAGCTACTGACTGAATGAAAGGAGCTGGCGTCTCACTCTCTTTGAATCTTCTTTATCATGCTAGGATTAGCAGGAAAAAGCAAAAAATTTCAGAATTGCACCTTGCAATGCGGAGAAATTACTGTTTGTGCATTTACAATATTCATTGATTTTTGCCATTGAAAAACATCATGTTATTCATATACCAGAAATGTTTGAAGCTACTGACTGAATGAAAAGAGCTGGCATCTCACTCTCTTTGAATCTTCTTTATCATGCTAAGAGGAGCAGGAAAAAGCAAAAAATTTCAGAATTGCACCTTGCAATGTGGAGATATTACTGTTTGTGCATTTACAATATTCATTGATTTTTGCCATTGAAAAACGTCCAGAAATGTTTGAAGCTACTGACTGAATGAAAGGAGCTGGCATCTCACTCTCTTTGAATCTTCTTTATCATGCTAGTATTAGCAGGAAAAAGCAAAAAATTTCAGAATTGCACCTTGCAATGCGGAGAAATTACTGTTTGTGCATTTACAATATTCATTGATTTTTGCCATTGAAAAACATCATGTTATTCATATACCAGAAATGTTTGAAGTTACTGACTGAATGAAAAGAGCTGGCATCTCACTCTCTTTGAATCTTCTTTATCATGCTAAGAGGAGCAGGAAAAAGCAAAAAATTTCAGAATTGCACCTTGCAATGTGGAGATATTACTGTTTGTGCATTTACAATATTCATTGATTTTTGCCATTGAAAAACGTCCAGAAATGTTTGAAGCTACTGACTGAATGAAAGGAGCTGGCATCTCAATCTCTTTGAATCTTCTTTATCATGCTAGGATTAGCAGGAAAAAGCAAAAAATTTCAGAATTGCACCTTGCAATGCGGAGAAATTACTGTTTGTGCATTTACAATATTCATTGATTTTTGCCATTGAAAAACATCATGTTATTCATATACCAGAGATGTTTGAAGCTACTGACTGAATGAAAAGAGCTGGCATCTCACTCTCTTTGAATATTCTTTATCATGCTAAGAGGAGCAGGAAAAAGCAAAAAACTTCAGAATTGCACGTTGCAATGTGGAGATATTACTGTTTGTGCATTTACAATATTCATTGATTTTTGCCATTGAAAAACGTCCAGAAATGTTTGAAGCTACTGACTGAATGAAAGGAGCTGGCATCTCACTCTCTTTGAATCTTCTTTATCATGCTAGGATTAGCAGGAAAAAGCAAAAAATTTCAGAATTGCACCTTGCAATGCGGAGAAATTACTGTTTGTGCATTTACAATATTCATTGATTTTTGCCATTGAAAAACATCATGTTATTCATATACCAGAAATGTTTGAAGCTACTGACTGAATGAAAAGAGCTGGCATCTCACTCTCTTTGAATCTTCTTTATCATGCTAAGAGGAGCAGGAAAAAGCAAAAAATTTCAGAATTGCACCTTGCAATGTGGAGATATTACTGTTTGTGCATTTACAATATTCATTGATTTTTGCCATTGAAAAACGTCCAGAAATGTTTGAAGCTACTGACTGAATGAAAGGAGCTGGCATCTCACTCTCTTTGAATCTTCTTTATCATGCTAGGATTAGCAGGAAAAAGCAAAAAATTTCAGAATTGCACCTTGCAATGCGGAGAAATTACTGTTTGTGCATTTACAATATTCATTGATTTTTGCCATTGAAAAACATCATGTTATTCATATACCAGAAATGTTTGAAGCTACTGACTGAATGAAAAGAGCTGGCATCTCACTCTCTTTGAATCTTCTTTATCATGCCAGGATTAGCAGGAAAAAGCAAAAAATTTCAGAATTGCACGTTGCAATGTGGAGATATTACTGTTTGTGCATTTACAATATTCATTGATTTTTGCCATTGAAAAATGTCCAGAAATGTTTGAAGCTACTGACTGAATGAAAGGAGCTGGCATCTCACTCTCTTTGAATCTTCTTTATCATGCTAGGATTAGCAGGAAAAAGCAAAAAATTTCAGAATTGCACCTTGCAATGCGGAGAAATTACTGTTTGTGCATTTACAATATTCATTGATTTTTGCCATTGAAAAACATCATGTTATTCATATACCAGAAATGTTTGAAGCTACTGACTGAATGAAAAGAGCTGGCATCTCACTCTCTTTGAATCTTCTTTATCATGCTAAGAGGAGCAGGAAAAAGCAAAAAATTTCAGAATTGCACGTTGCAATGTGGAGATATTACTGTTTGTGCATTTACAATATTCATTGATTTTTGCCATTGAAAAACGTCCAGAAATGTTTGAAGCTACTGACTGAATGAAAAGAGCTGGCATCTCACTCTCTTTGAATCTTCTTTATCATGCCAGGATTAGCAGGAAAAAGCAAAAAATTTCAGAATTGCACGTTGCAATGTGGAGATATTACTGTTTGTGCATTTACAATATTCATTGATTTTTGCCATTGAAAACCGTCCAGAAATGTTTGAAGCTACTGACTGAATGAAAGGAGCTGGCATCTCACTCTCTTTGAATCTTCTTTATCATGCTAGGATTAGCAGGAAAAAGCAAAAAATTTCAGAATTGCACCTTGCAATGTGGAGATATTACTGTTTGTGCATTTACAATATTCATTGATTTTTGCCATTGAAAAACGTCCAGAAATGTTTGAAGCTACTGACTGAATGAAAGGAGCTGGCATCTCAATCTCTTTGAATCTTCTTTATCATGCTAGGATTAGCAGGAAAAAGCAAAAAATTTCAGAATTGCACCTTGCAATGCGGAGAAATTAATGTTTGTGCATTTACAATATTCATTGATTTTTGCTATTGAAAAACATCATGTTATTCATATACCAGAGATGTTTGAAGCTACTGACTGAATGAAAAGAGCTGGCATCTCACTCTCTTTGAATCTTCTTTATCATGCTAAGAGGAGCAGGAAAAAGCAAAAAATTTCAGAATTGCACCTTGCAATGTGGAGATATTACTGTTTGTGCATTTACAATATTCATTGATTTTTGCCATTGAAAAACATCCAGAAATGTTTGAAGCTACTGACTGAATGAAAGGAGCTGGCATCTCACTCTCTTTGAATCTTCTTTATCATGCTAGGATTAGCAGGAAAAAGCAAAAAATTTCAGAATTGCACCTTGCAATGCGGAGAAATTACTGTTTGTGCATTTACAATATTCATTGATTTTTGCCATTGAAAAACATCATGTTATTCATATACCAGAAATGTTTGAAGCTACTGACTGAATGAAAAGAGCTGGCATCTCACTCTCTTTGAATCTTCTTTATCATGCTAAGAGGAGCAGGAAAAAGCAAAAAATTTCAGAATTGCACCTTGCAATGTGGAGATATTACTGTTTGTGCATTTACAATATTCATTGATTTTTGCCATTGAAAAACGTCCAGAAATGTTTGAAGCTACTGACTGAATGAAAGGAGCTGGCATCTCAATCTCTTTGAATCTTCTTTATCATGCTAGGATTAGCAGGAAAAAGCAAAAAATTTCAGAATTGCACCTTGCAATGCGGAGAAATTACTGTTTGTGCATTTACAATATTCATTGATTTTTGCCATTGAAAAACATCATGTTATTCATATACCAGAGATGTTTGAAGCTACTGACTGAATGAAAAGAGCTGGCATCTCACTCTCTTTGAATCTTCTTTATCATGCTAAGAGGAGCAGGAAAAAGCAAAAAATTTCAGAATTGCACCTTGCAATGTGGAGATATTACTGTTTGTGCATTTACAATATTCATTGATTTTTGCCATTGAAAAACGTCCAGAAATGTTTGAAGCTACTGACTGAATGAAAGGAGCTGGCATCTCACTCTCTTTGAATCTTCTTTATCATGCTAGGATTAGCAGGAAAAAGCAAAAAATTTCAAAATTGCACCTTGCAATGCGGAGAAATTACTGTTTGTGCATTTACAATATTCATTGATTTTTGCCATTGAAAAACATCATGTTATTCATATACCAGAAATGTTTGAAGCTACTGACTGAATGAAAAGAGCTGGCATCTCACTCTCTTTGAATCTTCTTTATCATGCAAAGAGGAGCAGGAAAAAGCAAAAAATTTCAGAATTGCACCTTGCAATGTGGAGATATTACTGTTTGTGCATTTACAATATTCATTGATTTTTGCCATTGAAAAACGTCCAGAAATGTTTGAAGCTACTGACTGAATGAAAGGAGCTGGCATCTCAATCTCTTTGAATCTTCTTTATCATGCTAGGATTAGCAGGAAAAAGCAAAAAATTTCAGAATTGCACCTTGCAATGCGGAGAAATTACTGTTTGTGCATTTACAATATTCATTGATTTTTGCCATTGAAAAACATCATGTTATTCATATACCAGAGATGTTTGAAGCTACTGACTGAATGAAAAGAGCTGGCATCTCACTCTCTTTGAATCTTCTTTATCATGCTAAGAGGAGCAGGAAAAAGCAAAAAATTTCAGAATTGCACGTTGCAATGTGGAGATATTACTGTTTGTGCATTTACAATATTCATTGATTTTTGCCATTGAAAAACGTCCAGAAATGTTTGAAGCTACTGACTGAATGAAAGGAGCTGGCATCTCACTCTCTTTGAATCTTCTTTATCATGCTAGGATTAGCAGGAAAAAGCAAAAAATTTCAGAATTACACCTTGCAATGCGGAGAAATTACTGTTTGTGCATTTACAATATTCATTGATTTTTGCCATTGAAAAACATCATGTTATTCATATACCAGAAATGTTTGAAGCTACTGACTGAATGAAAAGAGCTGGCATCTCACTCTCTTTGAATCTTCTTTATCATGCCAGGATTAGCAGGAAAAAGCAAAAAATTACAGAATTGCACCTTGCAATGTGGAGATATTACTGTTTGTGCATTTACAATATTCATTGATTTTTGCCATTGAAAAACGTCCAGAAATGTTTGAAGCTACTGACTGAATGAAAGGAGCTGGCATCTCACTCTCTTTGAATCTTCTTTATCATGCTAGGATTAGCAGGAAAAAGCAAAAAATTTCAGAATTGCACCTTGCAATGCGGAGAAATTACTGTTTGTGCATTTACAATATTCATTGATTTTTGCCATTGAAAACATCATGTTATTCATATACCAGAAATGTTTGAAGCTACTGACTGAATGAAAAGAGCTGGCATCTCACTCTCTTTGAATCTTCTTTATCATGCTAAGAGGAGCAGGAAAAAGCAAAAAATTTCAGAATTGCACCTTGCAATGTAGAGATATTACTGTTTGTGCATTTACAATATTCATTGATTTTTGCCATTGAAAAACGTCCAGAAATGTTTGAAGCTACTGACTGAATGAAAGGAGCTGGCATCTCACTCTCTTTGAATCTTCTTTATCATGCTAGGATTAGCAGGAAAAAGCAAAAAATTTCAGAATTGCACCTTGCAATGCGGAGAAATTACTGTTTGTGCATTTACAATATTCATTGATTTTTGCCATTGAAAAACCATGTTATTCATATACCAGAAATGTTTGAAGCTACTGACTGAATGAAAAGAGCTGGTATCTCACTCTCTTTGAATCTTCTTTATCATGCCAGGATTAGCAGGAAAAAGCAAAAAATTTCAGAATTGCACGTTGCAATGTGGAGATATTACTGTTTGTGCATTTACAATATTCATTGATTTTTGCCATTGAAAACCGTCCAGAAAAGTTTGAAGCTACTGACTGAATGAAAGGAGCTGGCATCTCACTCTCTTTGAATCTTCTTTATCATGCTAGGATTAGCAGGAAAAAGCAAAAAATTTCAGAATTGCACCTTGCAATGTGGAGATATTACTGTTTGTGCATTTACAATATTCATTGATTTTTGCCATTGAAAAACATCCAGAAATGTTTGAAGCTACTGACTGAATGAAAGGAGCTGGCATCTCAATCTCTTTGAATCTTCTTTATCATGCTAGGATTAGCAGGAAAAAGCAAAAAATTTCAGAATTGCACCTTGCAATGCGGAGAAATTACTGTTTGTGCATTTACAATATTCATTGATTTTTGCCATTGAAAAACATCATGTTATTCATATACCAGAGATGTTTGAAGCTACTGACTGAATGAAAAGAGCTGGCATCTCACTCTCTTTGAATCTTCTTTATCATGCTAAGAGGAGCAGGAAAAAGCAAAAAATTTCAGAATTGCACCTTGCAATGTGGAGATATTACTGTTTGTGCATTTACAATATTCATTGATTTTTGCCATTGAAAAACGTCCAGAAATGTTTGAAGCTACTGACTGAATGAAAGGAGCTGGCATCTCACTCTCTTTGAATCTTCTTTATCATGCTAGGATTAGCAGGAAAAAGCAAAAAATTTCAGAATTGCACCTTGCAATGCGGAGAAATTACTGTTTGTGCATTTACAATATTCATTGATTTTTGCCATTGAAAAACATCATGTTATTCATATACCAGAAATGTTTGAAGCTACTGACTGAATAAAAAGAGCTGGCATCTCACTCTCTTTGAATCTTCTTTATCATGCTAAGAGGAGCAGGAAAAAGCAAAAAATTTCAGAATTGCACCTTGCAATGTGGAGATATTACTGTTTGTGCATTTACAATATTCATTGATTTTTGCCATTGAAAAACGTCCAGAAATGTTTGAAGCTACTGACTGAATGAAAGGAGCTGGCATCTCAATCTCTTTGAATCTTCTTTATCATGCTAGGATTAGCAGGAAAAAGCAAAAAATTTCAGAATTGCACCTTGCAATGCGGAGAAATTACTGTTTGTGCATTTACAATATTCATTGATTTTTGCCATTGAAAAACATCATTTTATTCATATACCAGAAATGTTTGAAGCTACTGACTGAATGAAAAGAGCTGGCATCTCACTCTCTTTGAATCTTCTTTATCATGCTAAGAGGAGCAGGAAAAAGCAAAAAATTTCAGAATTGCACCTTGCAATGTGGAGATATTACTGTTTGTGCATTTACAATATTCATTGATTTTTGCCATTGAAAAACGTCCAGAAATGTTTGAAGCTACTGACTGAATGAAAGGAGCTGGCATCTCACTCTCTTTGAATCTTCTTTATCATGCTAGGATTAGCAGGAAAAAGCAAAAAATTTCAGAATTGCACCTTGCAATGCGGAGAAATTACTGTTTGTGCATTTACAATATTCATTGATTTTTGCCATTGAAAAACATCATGTTATTCATATACCAGAAATGTTTGAAGCTACTGACTGAATGAAAAGAGCTGGCATCTCACTCTCTTTGAATCTTCTTTATCATGCTAAGAGGAGCAGGAAAAAGCAAAAAATTTCAGAATTGCACCTTGCAATATGGAGATATTACTGTTTGTGCATTTACAATATTCATTGATTTTTGCCATTGAAAAACGTCCAGAAATGTTTGAAGCTACTGACTGAATGAAAGGAGCTGGCATCTCAATCTCTTTGAATCTTCTTTATCATGCTAGGATTAGCAGGAAAAAGCAAAAAATTTCAGAATTGCACCTTGCAATGCGGAGAAATTACTGTTTGTGCATTTACAATATTCATTGATTTTTGCCTTTGAAAAACATCATGTTATTCATATACCAGAGATGTTTGAAGCTACTGACTGAATGAAAAGAGCTGGCATCTCACTCTCTTTGAATCTTCTTTATCATGCTAAGAGGAGCAGGAAAAAGCAAAAAATTTCAGAATTGCACATTGCAATGTGGAGATATTACTGTTTGTGCATTTACAATATTCATTGATTTTTGCCATTGAAAAACATCCAGAAATGTTTGAAGCTACTGACTGAATGAAAGGAGCTGGCATCTCACTCTCTTTGAATCTTCTTTATCATGCTAGGATTAGCAGGAAAAAGCAAAAAATTTCAGAATTGCACCTTGCAATGCGGAGAAATTACTGTTTGTGCATTTACAATATTCATTGATTTTTGCCATTGAAAAACATCATGTTATTCATATACCAGAAATGTTTGAAGCTACTGACTGAATGAAAAGAGCTGGCATCTCACTCTCTTTGAATCTTCTTTATCATGCCAGGATTAGCAGGAAAAAGCAAAAAATTTCAGAATTGCACCTTGCAATGTGGAGATATTACTGTTTGTGCATTTACAATATTCATTGATTTTTGCCATTGAAAAACGTCCAGAAATGTTTGAAGCTACTGACTGAATGAAAGGAGCTGGCATCTCACTCTCTTTGAATCTTCTTTATCATGCTAGGATTAGAAGGAAAAAGCAAAAAATTTCAGAATTGCACCTTGCAATGCGGAGAAATTACTGTTTGTGCATTTACAATATTCATTGATTTTTGCCATTGAAAAACATCATGTTATTCATATACCAGAAATGTTTGAAGCTACTGACTGAATGAAAAGAGCTGGCATCTCACTCTCTTTGAATCTTCTTTATCATGCTAAGAGGAGCAGGAAAAAGCAAAAAATTTCAGAATTGCACGTTGCAATGTGGAGATATTACTGTTTGTGCATTTACAATATTCATTGATTTTTGCCATTGAAAAACGTCCAGAAATGTTTGAAGCTACTGACTGAATGAAAGGAGCTGGCATCTCACTCTCTTTGAATCTTCTTTATCATGCTAGGATTAGCAGGAAAAAGCAAAAAATTTCAGAATTGCACCTTGCAATGCGGAGAAATTACTGTTTGTGCATTTACAATATTCATTGATTTTTGCCATTGAAAAACATCATGTTATTCATATACCAGAGATGTTTGAAGCTACTGACTGAATGAAAAGAGCTGGCATCTCACTCTCTTTGAATCTTCTTTATCATGCTAAGAGGAGCAGGAAAAAGCAAAAAATTTCAGAATTGCACGTTGCAATGTGGAGATATTACTGTTTGTGCATTTACAATATTCATTGATTTTTGCCATTGAAAAACATCCAGAAATGTTTGAAGCTACTGACTGAATGAAGGGAGCTGGCATCTCACTCTCTTTGAATCTTCTTTATCATGCTAGGATTAGCAGGAAAAAGCAAAAAATTTCAGAATTGCACCTTGCAATGCGGAGAAATTACTGTTTGTGCATTTACAATATTCATTGATTTTTGCCATTGAAAAACATCATGTTATTCATGTACCAGAAATGTTTGAAGCTACTGACTGAATGAAAAGAGCTGGCATCTCACTCTCTTTGAATCTTCTTTATCATGCCAGGATTAGCAGGAAAAAGCAAAAAATTTCAGAATTGCACCTTGCAATGTGGAGATATTACTGTTTGTGCATTTACAATATTCATTGATTTTTGCCATTGAAAAACGTCCAGAAATGTTTGAAGCTACTGACTGAATGAAAGGAGCTGGCATCTCACTCTCTTTGAATCTTCTTTATCATGCTAGGATTAGCAGGAAAAAGCAAAAAATTTCAGAATTGCACCTTGCAATGCGGAGAAATTACTGTTTGTGCATTTACAATATTCATTGATTTTTGCCATTGAAAAACATCATGTTATTCATATACCAGAAATGTTTGAAGCTACTGACTGAATGAAAAGAGCTGGCATCTCACTCTCTTTGAATCTTCTTTATCATGCTAAGAGGAGCAGGAAAAAGCAAAAAATTTCAGAATTGCACGTTGCAATGTGGAGATATTACTGTTTGTGCATTTACAATATTCATTGATTTTTGCCATTGAAAAACGTCCAGAAATGTTTGAAGCTACTGACTGAATGAAAGGAGCTGGCATCTCACTCTCTTTGAATCTTCTTTATCATGCTAGGATTAGCAGGAAAAAGCAAAAAATTTCAGAATTGCACCTTGCAATGCGGAGAAATTACTGTTTGTGCATTTACAATATTCATTGATTTTTGCCATTGAAAAACATCATGTTATTCATATACCAGAAATGTTTGAAGCTACTGACTGAATGAAAAGAGCTGGCATCTCACTCTCTTTGAATCTTCTTTATCATGCCAGGATTAGCAGGAAAAAGCAAAAAATTTCAGAATTGCACCTTGCAATGTGGAGATATTACTGCTTGTGCATTTACAATATTCATTGATTTTTGCCATTGAAAAATGTCCAGAAATGTTTGAAGCTACTGACTGAATGAAAGGAGCTGGCATCTCACTCTCTTTGAATCTTCTTTATCATGCTAGGATTAGCAGGAAAAAGCAAAAAATTTCAGAATTGCACCTTGCAATGCGGAGAAATTACTGTTTGTGCATTTACAATATTCATTGATTTTTGCCATTGAAAACGTCATGTTATTCATATACCAGAAATGTTTGAAGCTACTGACTGAATGAAAAGAGCTGGCATCTCACTCTCTTTGAATCTTCTTTATCATGCTAAGAGGAGCAGGAAAAAGCAAAAAATTTCAGAATTGCACGTTGCAATGTGGAGATATTACTGTTTGTGCATTTACAATATTCATTGATTTTTGCCATTGAAAAACGTCCAGAAATGTTTGAAGCTACTGACTGAATGAAAGGAGCTGGCATCTCACTCTCTTTGAATCTTCTTTATCATGCTAGGATTAGCAGGAAAAAGCAAAAAATTTCAGAATTGCACCTTGCAATGCGGAGAAATTACTGTTTGTGCATTTACAATATTCATTGATTTTTGCCATTGAAAAACATCATGTTATTCATATACCAGAAATGTTTGAAGCTACTGACTGAATGAAAAGAGCTGGCATCTCACTCTCTTTGAATCTTCTTTATCATGCCAGGATTAGCAGGAAAAAGCAAAAAATTTCAGAATTGCACCTTGCAATGTGGAGATATTACTGCTTGTGCATTTACAATATTCATTGATTTTTGCCATTGAAAAATGTCCAGAAATGTTTGAAGCTACTGACTGAATGAAAGGAGCTGGCATCTCACTCTCTTTGAATCTTCTTTATCATGCTAGGATTAGCAGGAAAAAGCAAAAAATTTCAGAATTGCACCTTGCAATGCGGAGAAATTACTGTTTGTGCATTTACAATATTCATTGATTTTTGCCATTGAAAACATCAGGTTATTCATATACCAGAAATGTTTGAAGCTACTGACTGAATGAAAAGAGCTGGCATCTCACTCTCTTTGAATCTTCTTTATCATGCTAAGAGGAGCAGGAAAAAGCAAAAAATTTCAGAATTGCACCTTGCAATGTGGAGATATTACTGTTTGTGCATTTACAATATTCATTGATTTTTGCCAATGAAAAACGTCCAGAAATGTTTGAAGCTACTGACTGAATGAAAGGAGCTGGCATCTCACTCTCTTTGAATCTTCTTTATCATGCTAGGATTAGCAGGAGAAAGCAAAAAATTTCAGAATTGCACCTTGCAATGCGGAGAAATTACTGTTTGTGCATTTACAATATTCATTGATTTTTGCCATTGAAAACATCATGTTATTCATATACCAGAAATGTTTGAAGCTACTGACTGAATGAAAAGAGCTGGCATCTCACTCTCTTTGAATCTTCTTTATCATGCTAAGAGGAGCAGGAAAAAGCAAAAAATTTCAGAATTGCACCTTGCAATGTAGAGATATTACTGTTTGTGCATTTACAATATTCATTGATTTTTGCCATTGAAAAACGTCCAGAAATGTTTGAAGCTACTGACTGAATGAAAGGAGCTGGCATCTCACTCTCTTTGAATCTTCTTTATCATGCTAGGATTAGCAGGAAAAAGCAAAAAATTTCAGAATTGCACCTTGCAATGCGGAGAAATTACTGTTTGTGCATTTACAATATTCATTGATTTTTGCCATTGAAAAACCATGTTATTCATATACCAGAAATGTTTGAAGCTACTGACTGAATGAAAGGAGCTGGCATCTCATTCTCTTTGAATCTTCTTTATCATGCCAGGATTAGCAGGAAAAAGCAAAAAATTTCAGAATTGCACGTTGCAATGTGGAGATATTACTGTTTGTGCATTTACAATATTCATTGATTTTTGCCATTGAAAACCGTCCAGAAAAGTTTGAAGCTACTGACTGAATGAAAGGAGCTGGCATCTCACTCTCTTTGAATCTTCTTTATCATGCTAGGATTAGCAGGAAAAAGCAAAAAATTTCAGAATTGCACCTTGCAATGTGGAGATATTACTGTTTGTGCATTTACAATATTCATTGATTTTTGTAATTGAAAAACGTCCAGAAATGTTTGAAGCTACTGACTGAATGAAAGGAGCTGGCATCTCACTCTCTTTGAATCTTCTTTATCATGCTAGGATTAGCAGGAAAAAGCAAAAAATTTCAGAATTGCACCTTGCAATGCGGAGAAATTACTGTTTGTGCATTTACAATATTCATTGATTTTTGCCATTGAAAAACATCATGTTATTCATATACCAGAAATGTTTGAAGCTACTGACTGAATGAAAAGAGCTGGCATCTCACTCTCTTTGAATCTTCTTTATCATGCTAAGAGGAGCAGGAAAAAGCAAAAAATTTCAGAATTACACCTTGCAATGTGGAGATATTACTGTTTGTGCATTTACAATATTCATTGATTTTTGCCATTAAAAAACGTCCAGAAATGTTTGAAGCTACTGACTGAATGAAAGGAGCTGGCATCTCACTCTCTTTGAATCTTCTTTATCATGCTAGGATTAGCAGGAAAAAGCAAAAAATTTCAGAATTGCACCTTGCAATGCGGAGAAATTACTGTTTGTGCATTTACAATATTCATTGATTTTTGCCATTGAAAAACATCATGTTATTCATATACCAGAAATGTTTGAAGCTACTGACTGAATGAAAAGAGCTGGCATCTCACTCTCTTTGAATCTTCTTTATCATGCTAAGAGGAGCAGGAAAAAGCAAAAAATTTCAGAATTGCACCTTGCAATGTGGAGATATTACTGTTTGTGCATTTACAATATTCATTGATTTTTGCCATTGAAAAACGTCCAGAAATGTTTGAAGCTACTGACTGAATGAAAGGAGCTGGCATCTCAATCTCTTTGAATCTTCTTTATCATGCTAGGATTAGCAGGAAAAAGCAAAAAATTTCAGAATTGCACCTTGCAATGCGGAGAAATTACTGTTTGTGCATTTACAATATTCATTGATTTTTGCCATTGAAAAACATCATGTTATTCATATACCAGAGATGTTTGAAGCTACTGACTGAATGAAAAGAGCTGGCATCTCACTCTCTTTGAATCTTCTTTATCATGCTAAGAGGAGCAGGAAAAAGCAAAAAATTTCAGAATTGCACCTTGCAATGTGGAGATATTACTGTTTGTGCATTTACAATATTCATTGATTTTTGCCATTGAAAAACGTCCAGAAATGTTTGAAGCTACTGACTGAATGAAAGGAGCTGGCATCTCACTCTCTTTGAATCTTCTTTATCATGCTAGGATTAGCAGGAAAAAGCAAAAAATTTCAGAATTGCACCTTGCAATGCGGAGAAATTACTGTTTGTGCATTTACAATATTCATTGATTTTTGCCATTGAAAAACATCATGTTATTCATATACCAGAGATGTTTGAAGCTACTGACTGAATGAAAAGAGCTGGCATCTACTCTCTTTGAATCTTCTTTATCATGCTAAGAGGAGCAGGAAAAAGCAAAAAATTTCAGAATTGCACCTTGCAATGTGGAGATATTACTGTTTGTGCATTTACAATATTCATTGATTTTTGCCATTGAAAAACGTCGAGAAATGTTTGAAGCTACTGACTGAATGAAAGGAGCTGGCATCTCATTCTCTTTGAATCTTCTTTATCATGCTAGGATTAGCAGGAAAAAGCAAAAAATTTCAGAATTGCACCTTGCAATGCGGAGAAATTACTGTTTGTGCATTTACAATATTCATTGATTTTTGCCATTGAAAAACATCATGTTATTCATATACCAGAGATGTTTGAAGCTACTGACTGAATGAAAAGAGCTGGCATCTAACTCTCTTTGAATCTTCTTTATCATGCTAAGAGGAGCAGGAAAAAGCAAAAAATTTCAGAATTGCACCTTGCAATGTGGAGATATTACTGTTTGTGCATTTACAATATTCATTGATTTTTGCCATTGAAAAACGTCCAGAAATGTTTGAAGCTACTGACTGAATGAAAGGAGCTGGCATCTCACTCTCTTTGAATATTCTTTATCATGCTAGGATTAGCAGGAAAAAGCAAAAAATTTCAGAATTGCACCTTGCAATGCGGAGAACTTACTGTTTGTGCATTTACAATATTCATTGATTTTTGCCATTGAAAAACATCATGTTATTCATATACCAGAAATGTTTGAAGCTACTGACTGAATGAAAAGAGCTGGCATCTCACTCTCTTTGAATCTTCTTTATCATGCCAGGATTAGCAGGAAAAAGCAAAAAATTTCAGAATTGCACCTTGCAATGTGGAGATATTACTGTTTGTGCATTTACAATATTCATTAATTTTTGCCATTGAAAAATGTCCACAAATGTTTGAAGCTACTGACTGAATGAAAGGAGCTGGCATCTCACTCTCTTTGAATCTTCTTTATCATGCTAGGATTAGCAGGAAAAAGCAAAAAATTTCAGAATTGCACCTTGCAATGCGGAGAAATTACTGTTTGTGCATTTACAATATTCCTTGATTTTTGCCATTGAAAACATCATGTTATTCATATACCAGAAATGTTTGAAGCTACTGACTGAATGAAAAGAGCTGGCAACTCACTCTCTTTGAATCTTCTTTATCATGCTAAGAGGAGCAGGAAAAAGCAAAAAATTTCAGAATTGCACCTTGCAATGTGGAGATATTACTGTTTGTGCATTTACAATATTCATTGATTTTTGCCATTGAAAAACGTCCAGAAATGTTTGAAGCTACTGACTGAATGAAAGGAGCTGGCATCTCACTCTCTTTGAATCTTCTTTATCATGCTAGGATTAGCAGGAAAAAGCAAAAAATTTCAGAATTGCACCTTGCAATGCGGAGAAATTACTGTTTGAGCATTTACAATATTCATTGATTTTTGCCATTGAAAAACCATGTTATTCATATACCAGAAATGTTTGAAGCTACTGACTGAATGAAAAGAGCTGGCATCTCACTCTCTTTGAATCTTCTTTATCATGCCAGGATTAGCAGGAAAAAGCAAAAAATTTCAGAATTGCACGTTGCAATGTGGAGATATTACTGTTTGTGCATTTACAATATTCATTGATTTTTGCCATTGAAAACCGTCCAGAAATGTTTGAATCTACTGACTGAATGAAAGGAGCTGGCATCTCACTCTCTTTGAATCTTCTTTATCATGCTAGGATTAGCAGGAAAAAGCAAAAAATTTCAGAATTGCACCTTGCAATGCGGAGAAATTACTGTTTGTGCATTTACAATATTCATTGATTTTTGCCATTGAAAAACATCATGTTATTCATATACCAGAAATGTTTGAAGCTACTGACTGAATGAAAAGAGCTGGCATCTCACTCTCTTTGAAACTTCTTTATCATGCTAAGAGGAGCAGGAAAAAGCAAAAAATTTCAGAATTGCACATTGCAATGTGGAGATATTACTGTTTGTGCATTTACAATATTCATTGATTTTTGCCATTGAAAAACGTCCAGAAATGTTTGAAGCTACTGACTGAATGAAAGGAGCTGGCATCTCACTCTCTTTGAATCTTCTTTATCATGCTAGGATTAGCAGGAAAAAGCAAAAAATTTCAGAATTGCACCTTGCAATGCGGAGAAATTACTGTTTGTGCATTTACAATATTCATTGATTTTTGCCATTGAAAAACATCATGTTATTCATATACCAGAAATGTTTGAAGCTACTGACTGAATGAAAAGAGCTGGCATCTCACTCTCTTTGAATCTTCTTTATCATGCCAGGATTAGCAGGAAAAAGCAAAAAATTTCAGAATTGCACCTTGCAATGTGGAGATATTACTGTTTGTGCATTTACAATATTCATTAATTTTTGCCATTGAAAAATGTCCAGAAATGTTTGAAGCTACTGACTGAATGAAAGGAGCTGGCATCTCACTCTCTTTGAATCTTCTTTATCATGCTAGGATTAGCAGGAAAAAGCAAAAAATTTCAGAATTGCACCTTGCAATGCGGAGAAATTACTGTTTGTGCATTTACAATATTCATTGATTTTTGCCTTTGAAAACATCATGTTATTCATATACCAGAAATGTTTGAAGCTACTGACTGAATGAAAAGAGCTGGCATCTCACTCTCTTTGAATCTTCTTTATCATGCTAAGAGGAGCAGGAAAAAGCAAAAAATTTCAGAATTGCACCTTGCAATGTGGAGATATTACTGTTTGTGCATTTACAATATTCATTGATTTTTGCCATTGAAAAACGTCCAGAAATGTTTGAAGCTACTGACTGAATGAAAGGAGCTGGCATCTCACTCTCTTTGAATCTTCTTTATCATGCTAGGATTAGCAGGAAAAAGCAAAAAATTTCAGAATTGCACCTTGCAATGCGGAGAAATTACTGTTTGAGCATTTACAATATTCATTGATTTTTGCCATTGAAAAACCATGTTATTCATATACCAGAAATGTTTGAAGCTACTGACTGAATGAAAAGAGCTGGCATCTCACTCTCTTTGAATCTTCTTTATCATGCCAGGATTAGCAGGAAAAAGCAAAAAATTTCAGAATTGCACGTTGCAATGTGGAGATATTACTGTTTGTGCATTTACAATATTCATTGATTTTTGCCATTGAAAACCGTCCAGAAATGTTTGAATCTACTGACTGAATGAAAGGAGCTGGCATCTCACTCTCTTTGAATCTTCTTTATCATGCTAGGATTAGCAGGAAAAAGCAAAAAATTTCAGAATTGCACCTTGCAATGTGGAGATATTACTGTTTGTGCATTTACAATATTCATTGATTTTTGCCATTGAAAAACGTCCAGAAATGTTTGAAGCTACTGACTGAATGAAAGGAGCTGGCATCTCAATCTCTTTGAATCTTCTTTATCATGCTAGGATTAGCAGGAAAAAGCAAAAAATTTCAGAATTGCACCTTGCAATGCGGAGAAATTCCTGTTTGTGCATTTACAATATTCATTGATTTGTGCCATTGAAAAACATCATGTTATTCATATACCAGAGATGTTTGAAGCTACTGACTGAATGAAAAGAGCTGGCATCTCACTCTCTTTGAATCTTCTTTATCATGCTAAGAGGAGCAGGAAAAAGCAAAAAATTTCAGAATTGCACCTTGCAATGTGGAGATATTACTGTTTGTGCATTTACAATATTCATTGATTTTTGCAATTGAAAAACGTCCAGAAATGTTTGAAGCTACTGACTGAATGAAAGGAGCTGGCATCTCACTCTCTTTGAATCTTCTTTATCATGCTAAGAGGAGCAGGAAAAAGAAAAAAATTTCAGAATTGCACCTTGCAATGCGGAGAAATTACTGTTTGTGCATTTACAATATTCATTGATTTTTGCCATTGAAAAACATCATGTTATTCATATACCAGAAATGTTTGAAGCTACTGACTGAATGAAAAGAGCTGGCATCTCACTCTCTTTGAATCTTCTTTATCATGCTAAGAGGAGCAGGAAAAAGAAAAAATTTCAGAATTGCACGTTGCAATGTGGAGATATTACTGTTTGTGCATTTACAATATTCATTGATTTTTGCCATTGAAAAACGTCCAGAAATGTTTGAAGCTACTGACTGAATGAAAGGAGCTGGCATCTCACTCTCTTTGAATCTTCTTTATCATGCTAGGATTAGCAGGAAAAAGCAAAAAATTTCAAAATTGCACCTTGCAATGCGGAGAAATTACTGTTTGTGCATTTACAATATTCATTGATTTTTGCCATTGAAAAACATCATGTTATTCATATACCAGAAATGTTTGAAGCTACTGACTGAATGAAAAGAGCTGGCATCTCACTCTCTTTGAATCTTCTTTATCATGCCAGGATTAGCAGGAAAAAGCAAAAAATTTCAGAATTGCACCTTGCAATGTGGAGATATTATTGTTTGTGCATTTACAATATTCATTGATTTTTGCCATTGAAAAACGTCCAGAAATGTTTGAAGCTACTGACTGAATGAAAGGAGCTGGCATCTCACTCTCTTTGAATCTTCTTTATCATGCTAGGATTAGCAGGAAAAAGCAAAAAATTTCAGAATTGCACCTTGCAATGCGGAGAAATTACTGTTTGTGCATTTACAATATTCATTGATTTTTGCCATTGAAAAACATCATGTTATTCATATACCAGAAATGTTTGAAGCTACTGACTGAATGAAAAGAGCTGGCATCTCACTCTCTTTGAATCTTCTTTATCATGCCAGGATTAGCAGGAAAAAGCAAAAAATTTCAGAATTGCACCTTGCAATGTGGAGATATTACTGTTTGTGCATTTACAATATTCATTGATTTTTGCCATTGAAAAACGTCCAGAAATGTTTGAAGCTACTGACTGAATGAAAGGAGCTGGCATCTCACTCTCTTTGAATCTTCTTTATCATGCTAGGATTAGCAGGAAAAAGCAAAAAATTTCAGAATTGCACCTTGCAATGCGGAGAAATTACTGTTTGTGCATTTACAATATTCATTGATTTTTGCCATTGAAAAACATCATGTTATTCATATACCAGAAATGTTTGAAGCTACTGACTGAATGAAAAGTGCTGGCATCTCACTCTCTTTGAATTTTTTTATCATGCTAAGAGGAGCAGGAAAAAGCAAAAAATTTCAGAATTGCACGTTGCAATGTGGAGATATTACTGTTTGTGCATTTACAATATTCATTGATTTTTGCCATTGAAAAACGTCCAGAAAAGTTTGAAGCTACTGACTGAATGAAAGGAGCTGGCATCTCACTCTCTTTGAATCTTCTTTATCATGCTAGGATTAGCAGGAAAAAGCAAAAAATTTCAGAATTGCACCTTGCAATGTGGAGATATTACTGTTTGTGCATTTACAATATTCATTGATTTTTGCCATTGAAAAACGTCCAGAAATGTTTGAAGCTACTGACTGAATGAAAGGAGCTGGCATCTCAATCTCTTTGAATCTTCTTTATCATGCTAGGATTAGCAGGAAAAAGCAAAAAATTTCAGAATTGCACCTTGCAATGCGGAGAAATTACTGTTTGTGCACTTACAATATTCATTGATTTTTGCCATTGAAAAACATCATGTTATTCATATACCAGAGATGTTTGAAGCTACTGACTGAATGAAAAGAGCTGGCATCTCACTCTCTTTGAATCTTCTTTATCATGCTAAGAGGAGCAGGAAAAAGCAAAAAATTTCAGAATTGCACCTTGCAATGTGGAGATATTACTGTTTGTGCATTTACAATATTCATTGATTTTTGCCATTGAAAAACGTCCAGAAATGTTTGAAGCTACTGACTGAATGAAAGGAGCTGGCATCTCAATCTCTTTGAATCTTCTTTATCATGCTAGGATTAGCAGGAAAAAGCAAAAAATTTCAGAATTGCACCTTGCAATGCGGAGAAATTACTGTTTGTGCATTTACAATATTCATTGATTTTTGCCATTGAAAAACATCATGTTATTCATATACCAGAGATGTTTGAAGCTACTGACTGAATGAAAAGAGCTGGCATCTCACTCTCTTTGAATCTTCTTTATCATGCTAAGAGGAGCAGGAAAAAGCAAAAAATTTCAGAATTGCACCTTGCAATGTGGAGATATTACTGTTTGTGCATTTACAATATTCATTGATTTTTGCCATTGAAAAACGTCCAGAAATGTTTGAAGCTACTGACTGAATGAAAGGAGCTGGCATCTCACTCTCTTTGAATCTTCTTTATCATGCTAGGATTAGCAGGAAAAAGCAAAAAATTTCAGAATTGCACCTTGCAATGTGGAGATATTACTGTTTGTGCATTTACAATATTCATTGATTTTTGCCATTGAAAAACGTCCAGAAATGTTTGAAGCTACTGACTGAATGAAAGGAGCTGGCATCTCAATCTCTTTGAATCTTCTTTATCATGCTAGGATTAGCAGGAAAAAGCAAAAAATTTCAGAATTGCACCTTGCAATGCGGAGAAATTACTGTTTGTGCATTTACAATATTCATTGATTTTTGCCATTGAAAAACATCATGTTATTCATATACCAGAGATGTTTGAAGCTACTGACTGAATGAAAAGAGCTGGCATCTCACTCTCTTTGAATCTTCTTTATCATGCTAAGAGGAGCAGGAAAAAGCAAAAAATTTCAGAATTGCACCTTGCAATGCGGAGAAATTACTGTTTGTGCATTTACAATATTCATTGATTTTTGCCATTGAAAAACATCATGTTATTCATATACCAGAGATGTTTGAAGATACTGACTGAATGAAAAGAGCTGGCATCTCACTCTCTTTGAATCTTCTTTATCATGCTAAGAGGAGCAGGAAAAAGCAAAAAATTTCAGAATTGCACCTTGCAATGTGGAGATATTACTGTTTGTGCATTTACAATATTCATTGATTTTTGCCATTGAAAAACGTCCAGAAATGTTTGAAGCTACTGACTGAATGAAAGGAGCTGGCATCTCAATCTCTTTGAATCTTCTTTATCATGCTAGGATTAGCAGGAAAAAGCAAAAAATTTCAGAATTGCACCTTGCAATGCGGAGAAATTACTGTTTGTGCATTTACAATATTCATTGATTTTTGCCATTGAAAAACATCATGTTATTCATATACCAGAGATGTTTGAAGCTACTGACTGAATGAAAAGAGCTGGCATCTCACTCTCTTTGAATCTTCTTTATCATGCTAGGATTAGCAGGAAAAAGCAAAAAATTTCAGAATTGCACCTTGCAATGTGGAGATATTACTGTTTGTGCATTTACAATATTCATTGATTTTTGCCATTGAAAAACGTCCAGAAATGTTTGAAGCTACTGACTGAATGAAAGGAGCTGGCATCTCAATCTCTTTGAATCTTCTTTATCATGCTAGGATTAGCAGGAAAAAGCAAAAAATTTCAGAATTGCACCTTGCAATGCGGAGAAATTACTGTTTGTGCATTTACAATATTCATTGATTTTTGCCATTGAAAAACATCATGTTATTCATATACCAGAGATGTTTGAAGCTACTGACTGAATGAAAAGAGCTGGCATCTCACTCTCTTTGAATCTTCTTTATCATGCTAAGAGAAGCAGGAAAAAGAAAAAAAATTTCAGAATTGCACCTTGCAATGTGGAGATATTACTGTTTGTGCATTTACAATATTCATTGATTTTTGCCATTGAAAAACGTCCAGAAATGTTTGAAGCTACTGACTGAATGAAAGGAGCTGGCATCTCACTCTCTTTGAATCTTCTTTATCATGCTAGGATTAGCAGGAAAAAGCAAAAAATTTCAGAATTGCACCTTGCAATGCGGAGAAATTACTGTTTGTGCATTTAGAATATTCATTGATTTTTGCCATTGAAAAACATCATGTTATTCATATACCAGAAATGTTTGAAGCTACTGACAGAATGAAAAGAGCTGGCATCTCACTCTCTTTGAATCTTCTTTATCATGCTAAGAGGAGCAGGAAAAAGCAAAAAATTTCAGAATTGCACGTTGCAATGTGGAGATATTACTGTTTGTGCATTTACAATATTCATTGATTTTTGCCATTGAAAAACGTCCAGAAATGTTTGAAGCTACTGACTGAATGAAAGGAGCTGGCATATCACTCTCTTTGAATCTTCTTTATCATGCTAGGATTAGCAGGAAAAAGCAAAAAATTTCAGAATTGCACCTTGCAATGCGGAGAAATTACTGTTTGTGCATTTACAATATTCATTGATTTTTGCCATTGAAAAACATCATGTTATTCATATACCAGAAATGTTTGAAGCTACTGACTGAATGAAAAGAGCTGGCATCTCACTCTCTTTGAATCTTCTTTATCATGCCAGGATTAGCAGGAAAAAGCAAAAAATTTCAGAATTGCACCTTGCAATGTGGAGATATTACTGTTTGTGCATTTACAATATTCATTGATTTTTGCCATTGAAAAACGTCCAGAAATGTTTGAAGCTACTGACTGAATGAAAGGAGCTGGCATCTCACTCTCTTTGAATCTTCTTTATCATGCTAGGATTAGCAGGAAAAAGCAAAAAATTTCAGAATTGCACCTTGCAATGCGGAGAAATTACTGTTTGTGCATTTACAATATTCATTGATTTTTGCCATTGAAAAACATCATGTTATTCATATACCAGAAATGTTTGAAGCTACTGACTGAATGAAAAGAGCTGGCATCTCACTCTCTTTGAATCTTCTTTATCATGCCAGGATTAGCAGGAAAAAGCAAAAAATTTCAGAATTGCACCTTGCAATGTGGAGATATTACTGTTTGTGCATTTACAATATTCATTGATTTTTGCCATTGAAAAACGTCCAGAAATGTTTGAAGCTACTGACTGAATGAAAGGAGCTGGCATCTCACTCTCTTTGAATATTCTTTATCATGCTAGGATTAGCAGGAAAAAGCAAAAAATTTCAGAATTGCACCTTGCAATGCGGAGAAATTACTGTTTGTGCATTTACAATATTCATTGATTTTTGCCATTGAAAAACATCATGTTATTCATATACCAGAAATGTTTGAAGCTACTGACTGAATGAAAAGAGCTGGCATCTCACTCTCTTTGTATCTTCTTTATCATGCTAAGAGGAGCAGGAAAAAGCAAAAAATTTCAGAATTGCACGTTGCAATGTGGAGATATTACTGTTTGTGCATTTACAATATTCATTGATTTTTGCCATTGAAAAACGTCCAGAAAAGTTTGAAGCTACTGACTGAATGAAAGGAGCTGACATCTCACTCTCTTTGAATCTTCTTTATCATGCTAGGATTAGCAGGAAAAAGCAAAAAAATTCAGAATTCCACCTTGCAATGTGGAGATATTACTGTTTCTGCATTTACAATATTCATTGATTTTTGACATTGAAAAACGTCCAGAAATGTTTGAAGCTACTGACTGAATGAAAGGAGCTGGCATCTCAATCTCTTTGAATCTTCTTTATCATGCTAGGATTAGCAGGAAAAAGCAAAAAATTTCAGAATTGCACCTTGCAATGCGGAGAAATTACTGTTTGTGCATTTACAATATTCATTGATTTTTGCCATTGAAAAACATCATGTTATTCATATACCAGAGATGTTTGAAGCTACTGACTGAATGAAAAGAGCTGGCATCTCACTCTCTTTGAATCTTCTTTATCATGCTAAGAGGAGCAGGAAAAAGCAAAAAATTTCAGAATTGCACCTTGCAATGTGGAGATATTACTGTTTGTGCATTTACATTATTCATTGATTTTTGCCATTGAAAAACGTCCAGAAATGTTTGAAGCTACTGACTGAATGAAAGGAGCTGGCATCTCACTCTCTTTGAATCTTCTTTATCATGCTAGGATTAGCAGGAAAAAGCAAAAAATTTCAGAATTGCACCTTGCAATGCGGAGAAATTACTGTTTGTGCATTTACAATATTCATTGATTTTTGCCATTGAAAAACATCATGTTATTCATATACCAGAAATGTTTGAAGCTACTGACTGAATGAAAAGAGCTGGCATCTCACTCTCTTTGAATCTTCTTTATCATGCTAAGAGGAGCAGGAAAAAGCAAAAAATTTCAGAATTGCACCTTGCAATGTGGAGATATTACTGTTTGTGCATTTACAATATTCATTGATTTTTGCCATTGAAAAACGTCCAGAAATGTTTGAAGCTACTGACTGAATGAAAGGAGCTGGCATCTCAATCTCTTTGAATCTTCTTTATCATGCTAGGATTAGCAGGAAAAAGCAAAACATTTCAGAATTGCACCTTGCAATGCGGAGAAATTACTGTTTCTGCATTTACAATATTCATTGATTTTTGCTATTGAAAAACATCATGTTATTCATATACCAGAGATGTTTGAAGCTACTGACTGAATGAAAAGAGCTGGCATCTCACTCTCTTTGAATCTTCTTTATCATGCTACGAGGAGCAGGAAAAAGCAAAAAATTTCAGAATTGCACCTTGCAATGTGGAGATATTACTGTTTGTGCATTTACAATATTCATTGATTTTTGCCATTGAAAAACGTCCAGAAATGTTTGAAGCTACTGACTGAATGAAAGGAGCTGGCATCTCACTCTCTTTGAATCTTCTTTATCATGCTAGGATTAGCAGGAAAAAGCAAAAAATTTCAGAATTGCACCTTGCAATGCGGAGAAATTACTGTTTGTGCATTTACAATATTCATTGATTTTTGCCATTGAAAAACATCATGTTATTCATATACCAGAAATGTTTGAAGCTACTGACTGAATGAAAAGAGCTGGCATCTCACTCTCCTTGAATCTTCTTTATCATGCTAAGAGGAGCAGGAAAAAGCAAAAAATTTCAGAATTGCACCTTGAAATGTGGAGATATTACTGTTTGTGCATTTACAATATTCATTGATTTTTGCCATTGAAAAACGTCCAGAAATGTTTGAAGCTACTGACTGAATGAAAGGAGCTGGCATCTCAATCTCTTTGAATCTTCTTTATCATGCTAGGATTAGCAGGAAAAAGCAAAAAATTTCAGAATTGCACCTTGCAATGCGGAGAAATTACTGTTTGTGCATTTACAATATTCATTGATTTTTGCCATTGAAAAACATCATGTTATTCATATACCAGAGATGTTTGAAGCTACTGACTGAATGAAAAGAGCTGGCATGTCACTCTCTTTGAATCTTCTTTATCATGCTAAGAGGAGCAGGAAAAAGCAAAAAATTTCAGAATTGCACCTTGCAATGTGGAGATATTACTGTTTGTGCATTTACAATATTCATTGATTTTTGCCATTGAAAAACATCCAGAAATGTTTGAAGCTACTGACTGAATGAAAGGAGCTGGCATCTCACTCTCTTTGAATCTTCTTTATCATGCTAGGATTAGCAGGAAAAAACAAAAAATTTCAGAATTGCACCTTGCAATGCGGAGAAATTACTGTTTGTGCATTTACAATATTCATTGATTTTTGCCATTGAAAAACATCATGTTATTCATATTCCAGAAATGTTTGAAGCTACTGACTGAATGAAAGGAGCTGGCATCTCACTCTCTTTGAATCTTCTTTATCATGCTAGGATTAGCAGGAAAAAGCAAAAAATTTCAGAATTGCACCTTGCAATGTGGAGATATTACTGTTTGTGCATTTACAATATTCATTGATTTTTGCCATTGAAAAACGTCCAGAAATGTTTGAAGCTGCTGACTCAATGAAAGGAGCTGGCATCTCAATCTCTTTGAATCTTCTTTATCATGCTAGGATTAGCAGGAAAAAGCAAAAAATTTCAGAATTGCACCTTGCAATGCGGAGAAATTACTGTTTGTGCATTTACAATATTCATTGATTTTTGCCATTGAAAAACATCATGTTATTCATATACCAGAGATGTTTGAAGCTACTGACTGAATGAAAAGAGCTGGCATCTCACTCTCTTTGAATCTTCTTTATCATGCTAAGAGGAGCAGGAAAAAGCAAAAAATTTCAGAATTGCACCTTGCAATGCGGAGAAATTATTGTTTGTGCATTTACAATATTCATTGATTTTTGCCATTGAAAAACATCATGTTATTCATATACCAGAGATGTTTGAAGATACTGACTGAATGAAAAGAGCTGGCATCTCACTCTCTTTGAATCTTCTTTATCATGCTAAGAGGAGCAGGAAAAAGCAAAAAATTTCAGAATTGCACCTTGCAATGTGGAGATATTACTGTTTGTGCATTTACAATATTCATTGATTTTTGCCATTGAAAAACGTCCAGAAATGTTTGAAGCTACTGACTGAATGAAAGGAGCTGGCATCTCACTCTCTTTGAATCTTCTTTATCATGCTAGGATTAGCAGGAAAAAGCAAAAAATTTCAGAATTGCACCTTGCAATGTGGAGATATTACTGTTTGTGCATTTACAATATTCATTGATTTTTGCCATTGAAAAACGTCCAGAAATGTTTGAAGCTACTGACTGAATGAAAGGAGCTGGCATCTCAATCTCTTTGAATCTTCTTTATCATGCTAGGATTAGCAGGAAAAAGCAAAAAATTTCAGAATTGCACCTTGCAATGCGGAGAAATTACTGTTTGTGCATTTACAATATTCATTGATTTTTGCCATTGAAAAACATCATGTTATTCATATACCAGAGATGTTTGAAGCTACTGACTGAATGAAAAGAGCTGGCATCTCACTCTCTTTGAATCTTCTTTATCATGCTAAGAGGAGCAGGAAAAAGCAAAAAATTTCAGAATTGCACCTTGCAATGTGGAGATATTACTGTTTGTGCATTTACAATATTCATTGATTTTTGCCATTGAAAAACGTCCAGAAATGTTTGAAGCTACTGACTGAATGAAAGGAGCTGGCATCTCACTCTCTTTGAGTCTTCTTTATCATGCTAGGATTAGCAGGAAAAAGCAAAAAATTTCAGAATTGCACCTTGCAATGCGGAGAAATTACTGTTTGTGCATTTACAATATTCATTGATTTTTGCCATTGAAAAACATCATGTTATTCATATACCAGAAATGTTTGAAGCTACTGACTGAATGAAAAGAGCTGGCATCTCACTCTCTTTGAATCTTCTTTATCATGCTAAGAGGAGCAGGAAAAAGCAAAAAATTTCAGAATTGCACGTTGCAATGTGGAGATATAACTGTTTGTGCATTTACAATATTCATTGATTTTTGCCATTGAAAAACGTCCAGAAATGTTTGAAGCTACTGACTGAATGAAAGGAGCTGGCATCTCACTCTCTTTGAATCTTCTTTATCATGCTAGGATTAGCAGGAAAAAGCAAAAAATTTCAGAATTGCACCTTGCAATGCGGAGAAATTACTGTTTGTGCATTTACAATATTCATTGATTTTTGCCATTGAAAAACATCATGTTATTCATATACCAGAAATGTTTGAAGCTACTGACTGAATGAAAAGAGCTGGCATCTCACTCTCTTTGAATCTTCTTTATCATGCTAAGAGGAGCAGGAAAAAGCAAAAAATTTCAGAATTGCACGTTGCAATGTGGAGATATTACTGTTTGTGCATTTACAATATTCATTGATTTTTGCCATTGAAAAACGTCCAGAAAAGTTTGAAGCTACTGACTGAATGAAAGGAGCTGGCATCTCACTCTCTTTGAATCTTCTTTATCATGCTAGGATTAGCAGGAAAAAGCAAAAAATTTCAGAATTGCACCTTGCAATGTGGAGATATTACTGTTTGTGCATTTACAATATTCATTGATTTTTGCCATTGAAAAACGTCCAGAAATGTTTGAAGCTACTGACTGAATGAAAGGAGCTGGCATCTCAATCTCTTTGAATCTTCTTTATCATGCTAGGATTAGCAGGAAAAAGCAAAAAATTTCAGAATTGCACCTTGCAATGCGGAGAAATTACTGTTTGTGCATTTACAATATTCATTGATTTTTGCCATTGAAAAACATCATGTTATTCATATACCAGAGATGTTTGAAGCTACTGACTGAATGAAAAGAGCTGCCATCTCACTCTCTTTGAATCTTCTTTATCATGCTAAGAGGAGCAGGAAAAAGCAAAAAATTTCAGAATTGCACCTTGCAATGTGGAGATATTACTGTTTGTGCATTTACAATATTCATTGATTTTTGCCATTGAAAAACGTCCAGAAATGTTTGAAGCTACTGACTGAATGAAAGGAGCTGGCATCTCACTCTCTTTGAATCTTCTTTATCATGCTAGGATTAGCAGGAAAAAGCAAAAAATTTCAGAATTGCACCTTGCAATGCGGAGAAATTACTGTTTGTGCATTTACAATATTCATTGATTTTTGCCATTGAAAAACATCATGTTATTCATATACCAGAAATGTTTGAAGCTACTGACTGAATGAAAAGAGCTGGCATCTCACTCTCTTTGAATCTTCTTTATCATGCTAAGAGGAGCAGGAAAAAGCAAAAAATTTCAGAATTGCACCTTGCAATGTGGAGATATTACTGTTTGTGCATTTACAATATTCATTGATTTTTGCCATTGAAAAATGTCCAGAAATGTTTGAAGCTACTGACTGAATGAAAGGAGCTGGCATCTCAATCTCTTTGAATCTTCTTTATCATGCTAGGATTAGCAGGAAAAAGCAAAAAATTTCAGAATTGCACCTTGCAATGCGGAGAAATTACTGTTTGTGCATTTACAATATTCATTGATTTTTGCCATTGAAAAACATCATGTTATTCATATACCAGAGATGTTTGAAGCTACTGACTGAATGAAAAGAGCTGGCATCTCACTCTCTTTGAATCTTCTTTATCATGCTAAGAGGAGCAGGAAAAAGCAAAAAATTTCAGAATTGCACCTTGCAATGTGGAGATATTACTGTTTGTGCATTTACAATATTCATTGATTTTTGCCATTGAAAAACGTCCAGAAATGTTTGAAGCTACTGACTGAATGAAAGGAGCTGGCATCTCACTCTCTTTGAATCTTCTTTATCATGCTAGGATTAGCAGGAAAAAGCAAAAAATTTCAGAATTGCACCTTGCAATGCGGAGAAATTACTGTTTGTGCATTTACAATATTCATTGATTTTTGCCATTGAAAAACATCATGTTATTCATATACCAGAAATGTTTGAAGCTACTGACTGAAAGAAAAGAGCTGGCATCTCACTCTCCTTGAATCTTCTTTATCATGCTAAGAGGAGCAGGAAAAAGCAAAAAATTTCAGAATTGCACCTTGCAATGTGGAGATATTACTGTTTGTGCATTTACAATATTCATTGATTTTTGCCATTGAAAAACGTCCAGAAATGTTTGAAGCTACTGACTGAATGAAAGGAGATGGCATCTCAATCTCTTTGAATCTTCTTTATCATGCTAGGATTAGCAGGAAAAAGCAAAAAATTTCAGAATTGCACCTTGCAATGAGGAGAAATTACTGTTTGTGCATTTACAATATTCATTGATTTTTGCCATTGAAAAACATCATGTTATTCATATACCAGAGATGTTTGAAGCTACTGACTGAATGAAAAGAGCTGGCATCTCACTCTCTTTGAATCTTCTTTATCATGCTAAGAGGAGCAGGAAAAAGCAAAAAATTTCAGAATTGCACGTTGCAATGTGGAGATATTACTGTTTGTGCATTTACAATATTCATTGATTTTTGCCATTGAAAAACATCCAGAAATGTTTGAAGCTACTGACTGAATGAAAGGAGCTGGCATCTCACTCTCTTTGAATCTTCTTTATCATGCTAGGATTAGCAGGAAAAAGCAAAAAATTTCAGAATTGCACCTTGCAATGCGGAGAAATTACTGTTTGTGCATTTACAATATTCATTGATTTTTGCCATTGAAAAACATCATGTTATTCATATACCAGAAATGTTTGAAGCTACTGACTGAATGAAAAGAGCTGGCATCTCACTCTCTTTGAATCTTCTTTATCATGCCAGGATTAGCAGGAAAAAGCAAAAAATTTCAGAATTGCACCTTGCAATGTGGAGATATTACTGTTTGTGCATTTACAATATTCATTGATTTTTGCCATTGAAAAACGTCCAGAAATGTTTGAAGCTACTGACTGAATGAAAGGAGCTGGCATCTCACTCTCTTTGAATCTTCTTTATCATGCTAGGATTAGCAGGAAAAAGCAAAAAATTTCAGAATTGCACCTTGCAATGCGGAGAAATTACTGTTTGTGCATTTACAATATTCATTGATTTTTGCCATTGAAAAACATCATGTTATTCATATACCAGAAATGTTTGAAGCTACTGACTGAATGAAAAGAGCTGGCATCTCACTCTCTTTGAATCTTCTTTATCATGCCAGGATTAGCAGGAAAAAGCAAAAAATTTCAGAATTGCACCTTGCAATGTGGAGATATTACTGCTTGTGCATTTACAATATTCATTGATTTTTGCCATTGAAAAATGTCCAGAAATGTTTGAAGCTACTGACTGAATGAAAGGAGCTGGCATCTCACTCTCTTTGAATCTTCTTTATCATGCTAGGATTAGCAGGAAAAAGCAAAAAATTTCAGAATTGCACGTTGCAATGTGGAGATATTACTGTTTGTGCATTTACAATATTCATTGATTTTTGCCATTGAAAAACGTCCAGAAAAGTTTGAAGCTACTGACTGAATGAAAGGAGCTGGCATCTCACTCTCTTTGAATCTTCTTTATCATGCTAGGATTAGCAGGAAAAAGCAAAAAATTTCAGAATTGCAACTTGCAATGTGGAGATATTACTGTTTGTGCATTTACAATATTCATTGATTTTTGCCATTGAAAAACGTCCAGAAATGTTTGAAGTTACTGACTGAATGAAAGGAGCTGGCATCTCAATCTCTTTGAATCTTCTTTATCATGCTAGGATTAGCAGGAAAAAGCAAAAAATTTCAGAATTGCACCTTGCAATGCGGAGAAATTACTGTTTGTGCATTTACAATATTCATTGATTTTTGCCATTGAAAAACATCATGTTATTCATATACCAGAGATGTTTGAAGCTACTGACTGAATGAAAAGAGCTGGCATCTCACTCTCTTTGAATCTTCTTTATCATGCTAAGAGGAGCAGGAAAAAGCAAAAAATTTCAGAATTGCACCTTGCAATGTGGAGATATTACTGTTTGTGCATTTACAATATTCATTGATTTTTGCCATTGAAAAACGTCCAGAAATGTTTGAAGCTATTGACTGAATGAAAGGAGCTGGCATCTCAATCTCTTTGAATCTTCTTTATCATGCTAGGATTAGCAGGAAAAAGCAAAAAATTTCAGAATTGCACCTTGCAATGCGGAGAAATTACTGTTTGTGCATTTACAATATTCATTGATTTTTGCCATTGAAAAACATCATGTTATTCATATACCAGAGATGTTTGAAGCTACTGACTGAATGAAAAGAGCTGGCATCTCACTCTCTTTGAATCTTCTTTATCATGCTAAGAGGAGCAGGAAAAAGCAAAAAATTTCAGAATTGCACCTTGCAATGTGGAGATATTACTGTTTGTGCATTTACAATATTCATTGATTTTTGCCATTGAAAAACGTCCAGAAATGTTTGAAGCTACTGACTGAATGAAAGGAGCTGGCATCTCACTCTCTTTGAATCTTCTTTATCATGCTAGGATTAGCAGGAAAAAGCAAAAAATTTCAGAATTGCACCTTGCAATGCGGAGAAATTACTGTTTGTGCATTTACAATATTCATTGATTTTTGCCATTGAAAAACATCATGTTATTCATATACCAGAAATGTTTGAAGCTACTGACTGAATGAAAAGAGCTGGCATCTCACTCTCTTTGAATCTTCTTTATCATGCTAAGAGGAGCAGGAAAAAGCAAAAAATTTCAGAATTGCACCTTGCAATGTGGAGATATTACTGTTTGTGCATTTACAATATTCATTGATTTTTGCCATTGAAAAACGTCCAGAAATGTTTGAAGCTACTGACTGAATGAAAGGAGCTGGCATCTCAATCTCTTTGAATCTTCTTTATCATGCTAGGATTAGCAGGAAAAAGCAAAAAATTTCAGAATTGCACCTTGCAATGCGGAGAAATTACTGTTTGTGCATTTACAATATTCATTGATTTTTGCCATTGAAAAACATCATGTTATTCATATACCAGAGATGTTTGAAGCTACTGACTGAATGAAAAGAGCTGGCATCTCACTCTCTTTGAATCTTCTTTATCATGCTAAGAGGAGCAGGAAAAAGCAAAAAATTTCAGAATTGCACCTTGCAATGTGGAGATATTACTGTTTGTGCATTTACAATATTCATTGATTTTTGCCATTGAAAAACGTCCAGAAATGTTTGAAGCTACTGACTGAATGAAAGGAGCTGGCATCTCACTCTCTTTGAATCTTCTTTATCATGCTAGGATTAGCAGGAAAAAGCAAAAAATTTCAGAATTGCACCTTGCAATGCGGAGAAATTACTGTTTGTGCATTTACAATATTCATTGATTTTTGCCATTGAAAAACATCATGTTATTCATATACCAGAAATGTTTGAAGCTACTGACTGAATGAAAAGAGCTGGCATCTCACTCTCCTTGAATCTTCTTTATCATGCTAAGAGGAGCAGGAAAAAGCAAAAAATTTCAGAATTGCACCTTGCAATGTGGAGATATTACTGTTTGTGCATTTACAATATTCATTGATTTTTGCCATTGAAAAACGTCCAGAAATGTTTGAAGCTACTGACTGAATGAAAGGAGCTGGCATCTCAATCTCTTTGAATCTTCTTTATCATGCTAGGATTAGCAGGAAAAAGCAAAAAATTTCAGAATTGCACCTTGCAATGAGGAGAAATTACTGTTTGTGCATTTACAATATTCATTGATTTTTGCCATTGAAAAACATCATGTTATTCATATACCAGAGATGTTTGAAGCTACTGACTGAATGAAAAGAGCTGGCATCTCACTCTCTTTGAATCTTCTTTATCATGCTAAGAGGAGCAGGAAAAAGCAAAAAATTTCAGAATTGCACGTTGCAATGTGGAGATATTACTGTTTGTGCATTTACAATATTCATTGATTTTTGCCATTGAAAAACATCCAGAAATGTTTGAAGCTACTGACTGAATGAAAGGAGCTGGCATCTCACTCTCTTTGAATCTTCTTTATCATGCTAGGATTAGCAGGAAAAAGCAAAAAATTTCAGAATTGCACCTTGCAATGCGGATAAATTACTGTTTGTGCATTTACAATATTCATTGATTTTTGCCATTGAAAAACATCATGTTATTCACATACCAGAAATGTTTGAAGCTACTGACTGAATGAAAAGAGCTGGCATCTCACTCTCTTTGAATCTTCTTTATCATGCCAGGATTAGCAGGAAAAAGCAAAAAATTTCAGAATTGCACCTTGCAATGTGGAGATATTACTGTTTGTGCATTTACAATATTCATTGATTTTTGCCATTGAAAAACGTCCAGAAATGTTTGAAGCTACTGACTGAATGAAAGGAGCTGGCATCTCACTCTCTTTGAATCTTCTTTATCATGCTAGGATTAGCAGGAAAAAGCAAAAAATTTCAGAATTGCACCTTGCAATGCGGAGAAATTACTGTTTGTGCATTTACAATATTCATTGATTTTTGCCATTGAAAAACATCATGTTATTCATATACCAGAAATGTTTGAAGCTACTGACTGAATGAAAAGAGCTGGCATCTCACTCTCTTTGAATCTTCTTTATCATGCCAGGATTAGCAGGAAAAAGCAAAAAATTTCAGAATTGCACCTTGCAATGTGGAGATATTACTGCTTGTGCATTTACAATATTCATTGATTTTTGCCATTGAAAAATGTCCAGAAATGTTTGAAGCTACTGACTGAATGAAAGGAGCTGGCATCTCACTCTCTTTGAATCTTCTTTATCATGCTAGGATTAGCAGGAAAAAGCAAAAAATTTCAGAATTGCACCTTGCAATGCGGAGAAATTACTGTTTGTGCATTTACAATATTCTTTGATTTTTGCCATTGAAAACATCATGTTATTCATATACCAGAAATGTTTGAAGCTACTGACTGAATGAAAAGAGCTGGCATCTCACTCTCTTTGAATCTTCTTTATCATGCTAAGAGGAGCAGGAAAAAGCAAAAAATTTCAGAATTGCACCTTGCAATGTGGAGATATTACTGTTTGTGCATTTACAATATTCATTGATTTTTGCCATTGAAAAACGTCCAGAAATGTTTGAAGCTACTGACTGAATGAAAGGAGCTGGCATCTCACTCTCTTTGAATCTTCTTTATCATGCTAGGATTAGCAGGAAAAAGCAAAAAATTTCAGAATTGCACCTTGCAATGCGGAGAAATTACTGTTTGTGCATTTACAATATTCATTGATTTTTGCCATTGAAAAACATCATGTTATTCATATACCAGAAATGTTTGAAGCTACTGACTGAATGAAAAGAGCTGGCATCTCACTCTCTTTGAATCTTCTTTATCATGCCAGGATTAGCAGGAAAAAGCAAAAAATTTCAGAATTGCACCTTGCAATGTGGAGATATTACTGCTTGTGCATTTACAATATTCATTGATTTTTGCCATTGAAAAATGTCCAGAAATGTTTGAAGCTACTGACTGAATGAAAGGAGCTGGCATCTCACTCTCTTTGAATCTTCTTTATCATGCTAGGATTAGCAGGAAAAAGCAAAAAATTTCAGAATTGCACCTTGCAATGCGGAGAAATTACTGTTTGTGCATTTACAATATTCTTTGATTTTTGCCATTGAAAACATCATGTTATTCATATACCAGAAATGTTTGAAGCTACTGACTGAATGAAAAGAGCTGGCATCTCACTCTCTTTGAATCTTCTTTATCATGCTAAGAGGAGCAGGAAAAAGCAAAAAATTTCAGAATTGCACCTTGCAATGTGGAGATATTACTGTTTGTGCATTTACAATATTCATTGATTTTTGCCATTGAAAAATGTCCAGAAATGTTTGAAGCTACTGACTGAATGAAAGGAGCTGGCATCTCACTCTCTTTGAATCTTCTTTATCATGCTAGGATTAGCAGGAAAAAGCAAAAAATTTCAGAATTGCACCTTGCAATGCGGAGAAATTACTGTTTGTGCATTTACAATATTCATTGATTTTTGCCATTGAAAAACATCATGTTATTCATATACCAGAAATGTTTGAAGCTACTGACTGAATGAAAAGAGCTGGCATCTCACTCTATTTGAATCTTCTTTATCATGCCAGGATTAGCAGGAAAAAGCAAAAAATTTCAGAATTGCACCTTGCAATGTGGAGATATTACTGTTTGTGCATTTACTATATTCATTGATTTTTGCCATTGAAAAACGTCCAGAAATGTTTGAAGCTACTGACTGAATGAAAGGAGCTGGCATCTCACTCTCTTTGAATCTTCTTTATCATGCTAGGATTAGCAGGAAAAAGCAAAAAATTTCAGAATTGCACCTTGCAATGCGGAGAAATTACTGTTTGTGCATTTACAATATTCATTGATTTTTGCCATTGAAAAACATCATGTTATTCATATACCAGAAATGTTTGAAGCTACTGACTGAATGAAAAGAGCTGGCATCTCACTCTCTTTGAATCTTCTTTATCATGCCAGGATTAGCAGGAAAAAGCAAAAAATTTCAGAATTGCACCTTGCAATGTGGAGATATTACTGCTTGTGCATTTACAATATTCATTGATTTTTGCCATTGAAAAATGTCCAGAAATGTTTGAAGCTACTGACTGAATGAAAGGAGCTGGCATCTCACTCTCTTTGAATCTTCTTTATCATGCTAGGATTAGCAGGAAAAAGCAAAAAATTTCAGAATTGCACCTTGCAATGCGGAGAAATTACTGTTTGTGCATTTACAATATTCTTTGATTTTTGCCATTGAAAACATCATGTTATTCATATACCAGAAATGTTTGAAGCTACTGACTGAATGAAAAGAGCTGGCATCTCACTCTCTTTGAATCTTCTTTATCATGCTAAGAGGAGCAGGAAAAAGCAAAAAATTTCAGAATTGCACCTTGCAATGTGGAGATATTACTGTTTGTGCATTTACAATATTCATTGATTTTTGCCATTGAAAAACGTCCAGAAATGTTTGAAGCTACTGACTGAATGAAAGGAGCTGGCATCTCACTCTCTTTGAATCTTCTTTATCATGCTAGGATTAGCAGGAAAAAGCAAAAAATTTCAGAATTGCACCTTGCAATGCGGAGAAATTACTGTTTGTGCATTTACAATATTCATTGATTTTTGCCATTGAAAAACGTCCAGAAATGTTTGAAGCTACTGACTGAATGAAAGGAGCTGGCATCTCACTCTCTTTGAATCTTCTTTATCATGCTAGGATTAGCAGGAAAAAGCAAAAAATTTCAGAATTGCACCTTGCAATGCGGTGAAATTACTGTTTGTGCATTTACAATATTCATTGATTTTTGCCATTGAAAAACATCATGTTATTCATATACCAGAAATGTTTGAAGCTACTGACTGAATGAAAAGAGCTGGCATCTCACTCTCTTTGAATCTTCTTTATCATGCCAGGATTAGCAGGAAAAAGCAAAAAATTTCAGAATTGCACCTTGCAATGTGGAGATATTACTGTTTGTGCATTTACAATATTCATTGATTTTTGCCATTGAAAAACGTCCAGAAATGTTTGAAGCTACTGACTGAATGAAAGGAGCTGGCATCTCACTCTCTTTGAATCTTCTTTATCATGCTAGGATTAGCAGGAAAAAGCAAAAAATTTCAGAATTGCACCTTGCAATGCGGAGAAATTACTGTTTGTGCATTTACAATATTCATTGATTTTTGATATTGAAAAACATCATGTTATTCATATACCAGAAATGTTTGAAGCTACTGACTGAATGAAAAGAGCTGGCATCTCACTCTCTTTGAATCTTCTTTATCATGCTAAGAGGAGCAGGAAAAAGCAAAAAATTTCAGAATTGCACGTTGCAATGTGGAGATATTACTGTTTGTGCATTTACAATATTCATTGATTTTTGCCATTGAAAAACGTCCAGAAATGTTTGAAGCTACTGACTGAATGAAAGGAGCTGGCATCTCACTCTCTTTGAATCTTCTTTATCATGCTAGGATTAGCAGGAAAAAGCAAAAAATTTCAGAATTGCACCTTGCAATGCGGAGAAATTACTGTTTGTGCATTTACAATATTCATTGATTTTTGCCATTGAAAAACATCATGTTATTCATATACCAGAAATGTTTGAAGCTACTGACTGAATGAAAAGAGCTGGCATCTCACTCTCTTTGAATCTTCTTTATCATGCCAGGATTAGCAGGAAAAAGCAAAAAATTTCAGAATTGCACCTTGCAATGTGGAGATATTACTGCTTGTGCATTTACAATATTCATTGATTTTTGCCATTGAAAAATGTCCAGAAATGTTTGAAGCTACTGACTGAATGAAAGGAGCTGGCATCTCACTCTCTTTGAATCTTCTTTATCATGCTAGGATTAGCAGGAAAAAGCAAAAAATTTCAGAATTGCACCTTGCAATGCGGAGAAATTACTGTTTGTGCATTTACAATATTCATTGATTTTTGCCATTGAAAACATCATGTTATTCATATACCAGAAATGTTTGAAGCTACTGACTGAATGAAAAGAGCTGGCATCTCACTCTCTTTGAATCTTCTTTATCATGCTAAGAGGAGCAGGAAAAAGCAAAAAATTTCAGAATTGCACCTTGCAATGTGGAGATATTACTGTTTGTGCATTTACAATATTCATTGATTTTTGCCATTGAAAAACGTCCAGAAATGTTTGAAGCTACTGACTGAATGAAAGGAGCTGGCATCTCACTCTCTTTGAATCTTCTTTATCATGCTAGGATTAGCAGGAAAAAGCAAAAAATTTCAGAATTGCACCTTGCAATGCGGAGAAATTACTGTTTGTGCATTTACAATATTCATTGATTTTTGCCATTGAAAAACATCATGTTATTCATATACCAGAAATGTTTGAAGCTACTGACTGAATGAAAAGAGCTGGCATCTTACTCTCTTTGAATCTTCTTTATCATGCTAAGAGGAGCAGGAAAAAGCGAAAAATTTCAGAATTGCACCTTGCAATGTGGAGATATTACTGTTTGTGCATTTACAATATTCATTGATTTTTGCCATTGAAAAACGTCCAGAAATGTTTGAAGCTACTGACTGAATGAAAGGAGCTGGCATCTCACTCTCTTTGAATCTTCTTTATCATGCTAGGATTAGCAGGAAAAAGCAAAAAATTTCAGAATTGCACCTTGCAATGCGGAGAAATTACTGTTTGTGCATTTACAATATTCATTGATTTTTGCCATTGAAAAACATCATGTTATTCATATACCAGAAATGTTTGAAGCTACTGACTGAATGAAAAGAGCTGGCATCTCACTCTCTTTGAATCTTCTTTATCATGCCAGGATTAGCAGGAAAAGGCAAAAAATTTCAGAATTGCACCTTGCAATGTGGAGATATTTCTGCTTGTGCATTTACAATATTCATTGATTTTTGCCATTGAAAAATGTCCAGAAATGTTTGAAGCTACTGACTGAATGAAAGGAGCTGGCATCTCACTCTCTTTGAATCTTCTTTATCATGCTAGGATTAGCAGGAAAAAGCAAAAAATTTCAGAATTACACCTTGCAATGCGGAGAAATTACTGTTTGTGCATTTACAATATTCATTGATTTTTGCCATTGAAAACATCATGTTATTCATATACCAGAAATGTTTGAAGCTACTGACTGAATGAAAAGAGCTGGCATCTCACTCTCATTGAATCTTCTTTATCATGCTAAGAGGAGCAGGAAAAAGCAAAAAATTTCAGAATTGCACCTTGCAATGTGGAGATATTACTGTTTGTGCATTTACAATATTCATTGATTTTTGCCATTGAAAAACGTCCAGAAATGTTTGAAGCTACTGACTGAATGAAAGGAGCTGGCATCTCACTCTCTTTGAATCTTCTTTATCATGCTAGGATTAGCAGGAAAAAGCAAAAAATTTCAGAATTGCACCTTGCAATGCGGAGAAATTACTGTTTGTGCATTTACAATATTCATTGATTTTTGCCATTGAAAAACATCATGTTATTCATATACCAGAAATGTTTGAAGCTACTGACTGAATGAAAAGAGCTGGCATCTCACTCTCTTTGAATCTTCTTTATCATGCTAAGAGGAGCAGGAAAAAGCAAAAAATTTCAGAATTGCACCTTGCAATGTGGAGATATTACTGTTTGTGCATTTACAATATTCATTGATTTTTGCCATTGAAAAACGTCCAGAAATGTTTGAAGCTACTGACTGGATGAAAGGAGCTGGCATCTCACTCTCTTTGAATCTTCTTTATCATGCTAGGATTAGCAGGAAAAAGCAAAAAATTTCAGAATTGCACCTTGCAATGCGGAGAAATTACTGTTTGTGCATTTACAATATTCATTGATTTTTGCCATTGAAAAACATCATGTTATTCATATACCAGAAATGTTTGAAGCTACTGACTGAATGAAAAGAGCTGGCATCTCACTCTCTTTGAATCTTCTTTATCATGCCAGGATTAGCAGGAAAAAGCAAAAAATTTCAGAATTGCACCTTGCAATGTGGAGATATTACTGTTTGTGCATTTACAATATTCATTGATTTTTGCCATTGAAAAACGTCCAGAAATGTTTGAAGCTACTGACTGAATGAAAGGAGCTGGCATCTCACTCTCTTTGAATCTTCTTTATCATGCTAGGATTAGCAGGAAAAAGCAAAAAATTTCAGAATTGCACCTTGCAATGCGGAGAAATTACTGTTTGTGCATTTACAATATTCATTGATTTTTGCCATTGAAAAACATCATGTTATTCATATACCAGAAATGTTTGAAGTTACTGACTGAATGAAAAGAGCTGGCATCTCACTCTCTTTGAATCTTCTTTATCAAGCTAAGAGGAGCAGGAAAAAGCAAAAAATTTCAGAATTGCACGTTGCAAAGTGGAGATATTACTGTTTGTGCATTTACAATATTCATTGATTTTTGCCATTGAAAAATGTCCAGAAATGTTTGAAGCTACTGACTGAATGAAAGGAGCTGGCATCTCACTCTCTTTGAATCTTCTTTATCATGCTAGGATTAGCAGGAAAAAGCAAAAAATTTCAGAATTGCACCTTGCAATGCGGAGAAATTACTGTTTGTGCATTTACAATATTCATTGATTTTTGCCATTGAAAAACATCATGTTATTCATATACCAGAAATGTTTGAAGCTACTGACTGAATGAAAAGAGCTGGCATCTCACTCTCTTTGAATCTTCTTTATCATGCCAGGATTAGCAGGAAAAAGCAAAAAATTTCAGAATTGCACCTTGCAATGTGGAGATATTACTGTTTGTGCATTTACAATATTCATTGATTTTTGCCATTGAAAAACGTCCAGAAATGTTTGAAGCTACTGACTGAATGAAAGGAGCTGGCATCTCACTCTCTTTGAATCTTCTTTATCATGCTAGGATTAGCAGGAAAAAGCAAAAAATTTCAGAATTGCACCTTGCAATGCGGAGAAATTACTGTTTGTGCATTTACAATATTCATTGATTTTTGCCATTGAAAAACATCATGTTATTCATATACCAGAAATGTTTGAAGCTACTGACTGAATGAAAAGAGCTGGCATCTCACTCTCTTTGAATCTTCTTTATCATGCTAAGAGGAGCAGGAAAAAGCAAAAAATTTCAGAATTGCACGTTGCAATGTGGAGATATTACTGTTTGTGCATTTACAATATTCATTGATTTTTGCCATTGAAAAACGTCCAGAAATGTTTGAAGCTACTGACTGAATGAAAAGAGCTGGCATCTCACTCTCTTTGAATCTTCTTTATCATGCTAGGATTAGCAGGAAAAAGCAAAAAATTTCAGAATTGCACCTTGCAATGCGGAGAAATTACTGTTTGTGCATTTACAATATTCATTGATTTTTGCCATTGAAAAACATCATGTTATTCATATACCAGAAATGTTTGAAGCTACTGACTGAATGAAAAGAGCTGGCATCTCACTCTCTTTGAATCTTCTTTATCATGCCAGGATTAGCAGGAAAAAGCAAAAAATTTCAGAATTGCACCTTGCAATGTGGAGATATTACTGCTTGTGCATTTACAATATTCATTGATTTTTGCCATTGAAAAACGTCCAGAAATGTTTGAAGCTACTGACTGAATGAAAGGAGCTGGCATCTCACTCTCTTTGAATCTTCTTTATCATGCTAGGATTAGCAGGAAAAAGCAAAAAATTTCAGAATTGCACCTTGCAATGCGGAGAAATTACTGTTTGTGCATTTACAATATTCATTGATTTTTGCCATTGAAAACATCATGTTATTCATATACCAGAAATGTTTGAAGCTACTGACTGAATGAAAAGAGCTGGCATCTCACTCTCTTTGAATCTTCTTTATCATGCTAAGAGGAGCAGGAAAAAGCAAAAAATTTCAGAATTGCACCTTGCAATGTGGAGATATTACTGTTTGTGCATTTACAATATTCATTGATTTTTGCCATTGAAAAACGTCCAGAAATGTTTGAAGCTACTGACTGAATGAAAGGAGCTGGCATCTCACTCTCTTTGAATCTTCTTTATCATGCTAGGATTAGCAGGAAAAAGCAAAATATTTCAGAATTGCACCTTGCAATGCGGAGAAATTACTGTTTGTGCATTTACAATATTCATTGATTTTTGCCATTGAAAAACATCATGTTATTCATATACCAGAAATGTTTGAAGCTACTGACTGAATGAAAAGAGCTGGCATCTCACTCTCTTTGAATCTTCTTTATCATGCTAAGAGGAGCAGGAAAAAGCAAAACATTTCAGAATTGCACCTTGCAATGTGGAGATATTACTGTTTGTGCATTTACAATATTAATTGATTTTTGCCATTGAAAAACGTCCAGAAATGTTTGAAGCTACTGACTGAATGAAAGGAGCTGGCATCTCACTCTCTTTGAATCTTCTTTATCATGCTAGGATTAGCAGGAAAAAGCAAAAAATTTCAGAATTACACCTTGCAATGCGGAGAAATTACTGTTTGTGCATTTACAATATTCATTGATTTTTGCCATTGAAAAACATCATGTTATTCATATACCAGAAATGTTTGAAGCTACTGACTGAATGAAAAGAGCTGGCATCTCACTCTCTTTGAATCTTCTTTATCATGCTAAGAGGAGCAGGAAAAAGCAAAAAATTTCAGAATTGCACCTTGCAATGTGGAGATATTACTGTTTGTGCATTTACAATATTCATTGATTTTTGCCATTGAAAAACGTCCAGAAATGTTTGAAGCTACTGACTGAATGAAAGGAGCTGGCATCTCAATCTCTTTGAATCTTCTTTATCATGCTAGGATTAGCAGGAAAAAGCAAAAAATTTCAGAATTGCACCTTGCAATGCGGAGAAATTACTGTTTGTGCATTTACAATATTCATTGATTTTTGCCATTGAAAAACATCATGTTATTCATATACCAGAAATGTTTGAAGCTACTGACTGAATGAAAAGAGCTGGCATCTCACTCTCTTTGAATCTTCTTTATCATGCCAGGATTAGCAGGAAAAAGCAAAAAATTTCAGAATTGCACCTTGCAATGTGGAGATATTACTGTTTGTGCATTTACAATATTCATTGATTTTTGCCATTGAAAAACGTCCAGAAATGTTTGAAGCTACTGACTGAATGAAAGGAGCTGGCATCTCACTCTCTTTGAATCTTCTTTATCATGCTAGGATTAGCAGGAAAAAGCAAAAAATTTCAGAATTGCACCTTGCAATGCGGAGAAATTACTGTTTGTGCATTTACAATATTCATTGATTTTTGCCATTGAAAAACATCATGTTATTCATATACCAGAAATGTTTGAAGCTACTGACTGAATGAAAAGAGCTGGCATCTCACTCTCTTTGAATCTTCTTTATCATGCCAGGATTAGCAGGAAAAAGCAAAAAATTTCAGAATTGCACCTTGCAATGTGGAGATATTACTGCTTGTGCATTTACAATATTCATTGATTTTTGCCATTGAAAAACGTCCAGAAATGTTTGAAGCTACTGACTGAATGAAAGGAGCTGGCATCTCACTCTCTTTGAATCTTCTTTATCATGCTAGGATTAGCAGGAAAAAGCAAAAAATTTCAGAATTGCACCTTGCAATGCGGAGAAATTACTGTTTGTGCATTTACAATATTCATTGATTTTTGCCATTGAAAACATCATGTTATTCATATACCAGAAATGTTTGAAGCTACTGACTGAATGAAAAGAGCTGGCATCTCACTCTCTTTGAATCTTCTTTATCATGCTAAGAGGAGCAGGAAAAAGCAAAAAATTTCAGAATTGCACCTTGCAATGTGGAGATATTACTGTTTGTGCATTTACAATATTCATTGATTTTTGCCATTGAAAAACGTCCAGAAATGTTTGAAGCTACTGACTGAATGAAAGGAGCTGGCATCTCACTCTCTTTGAATCTTCTTTATCATGCTAGGATTAGCAGGAAAAAGCAAAATATTTCAGAATTGCACCTTGCAATGCGGAGAAATTACTGTTTGTGCATTTACAATATTCATTGATTTTTGCCATTGAAAAACATCATGTTATTCATATACCAGAAATGTTTGAAGCTACTGACTGAATGAAAAGAGCTGGCATCTCACTCTCTTTGAATCTTCTTTATCATGCTAAGAGGAGCAGGAAAAAGCAAAACATTTCAGAATTGCACCTTGCAATGTGGAGATATTACTGTTTGTGCATTTACAATATTAATTGATTTTTGCCATTGAAAAACGTCCAGAAATGTTTGAAGCTACTGACTGAATGAAAGGAGCTGGCATCTCACTCTCTTTGAATCTTCTTTATCATGCTAGGATTAGCAGGAAAAAGCAAAAAATTTCAGAATTACACCTTGCAATGCGGAGAAATTACTGTTTGTGCATTTACAATATTCATTGATTTTTGCCATTGAAAAACATCATGTTATTCATATACCAGAAATGTTTGAAGCTACTGACTGAATGAAAAGAGCTGGCATCTCACTCTCTTTGAATCTTCTTTATCATGCTAAGAGGAGCAGGAAAAAGCAAAAAATTTCAGAATTGCACCTTGCAATGTGGAGATATTACTGTTTGTGCATTTACAATATTCATTGATTTTTGCCATTGAAAAACGTCCAGAAATGTTTGAAGCTACTGACTGAATGAAAGGAGCTGGCATCTCAATCTCTTTGAATCTTCTTTATCATGCTAGGATTAGCAGGAAAAAGCAAAAAATTTCAGAATTGCACCTTGCAATGCGGAGAAATTACTGTTTGTGCATTTACAATATTCATTGATTTTTGCCATTGAAAAACATCATGTTATTCATATACCAGAAATGTTTGAAGCTACTGACTGAATGAAAAGAGCTGGCATCTCACTCTCTTTGAATCTTCTTTATCATGCCAGGATTAGCAGGAAAAAGCAAAAAATTTCAGAATTGCACCTTGCAATGTGGAGATATTACTGTTTGTGCATTTACAATATTCATTGATTTTTGCCATTGAAAAACGTCCAGAAATGTTTGAAGCTACTGACTGAATGAAAGGAGCTGGCATCTCACTCTCTTTGAATCTTCTTTATCATGCTAGGATTAGCAGGAAAAAGCAAAAAATTTCAGAATTGCACCTTGCAATGCGGAGAAATTACTGTTTGTGCATTTACAATATTCATTGATTTTTGCCATTGAAAAACATCATGTTATTCATATACCAGAAATGTTTGAAGCTACTGACTGAATGAAAAGAGCTGGCATCTCACTCTCTTTGAATCTTCTTTATCATGCTAAGAGGAGCAGGAAAAAGCAAAAAATTTCAGAATTGCACGTTGCAATGTGGAGATATTACTGTTTGTGCATTTACAATATTCATTGATTTTTGCCATTGAAAAACGTCCAGAAATGTTTGTAGCTACTGACTGAATGAAAGGAGCTGGCATCTCACTCTCTTTGAATCTTCTTTATCATGCTAGGATTAGCAGGAAAAAGCAAAAAATTTCAGAATTGCACCTTGCAATGCGGAGAAATTACTGTTTGTGCATTTACAATATTCATTGATTTTTGCCATTGAAAAACATCATGTTATTCATATACCAGAAATGTTTGAAGCTACTGACTGAATGAAAAGAGCTGGCATCTCACTCTCTTTGAATCTTCTTTATCATGCCAGGATTAGCAGGAAAAAGCAAAAAATTTCAGAATTGCAACTTGCAATGTGGAGATATTACTGCTTGTGCATTTACAATATTCATTGATTTTTGCCATTGAAAAATGTCCAGAAATGTTTGAAGCTACTGACTGAATGAAAGGAGCTGGCATCTCACTCTCTTTGAATCTTCTTTATCATGCTAGGATTAGCAGGAAAAAGCAAAAAATTTCAGAATTGCACCTTGCAATGCGGAGAAATTACTGTTTGTGCATTTACAATATTCATTGATTTTTGCCATTGAAAACATCATGTTATTCATATACCAGAAATGTTTGAAGCTACTGACTGAATGAAAAGAGCTGGCATCTCACTCTCTTTGAATCTTCTTTATCATGCTAAGAGGAGCAGGAAAAAGCAAAAAATTTCAGAATTGCACCTTGCAATGTGGAGATATTACTGTTTGTGCATTTACAATATTCATTGATTTTTGCCATTGAAAAACGTCCAGAAATGTTTGAAGCTACTGACTGAATGAAAGGAGCTGGCATCTCACTCTCTTTGAATCTTCTTTATCATGCTAGGATTAGCAGGAAAAAGCAAAAAATTTCAGAATTGCACCTTGCAATGCGGAGAAATTACTGTTTGTGCATTTACAATATTCATTGATTTTTGCCATTGAAAAACATCATGTTATTCATATACCAGAAATGTTTGAAGCTACTGACTGAATGAAAAGAGCTGGCATCTCACTCTCTTTGAATCTTCTTTATCATGCTAAGAGGAGCAGGAAAAAGCAAAAAATTTCAGAATTGCACCTTGCAATGTGGAGATATTACTGTTTGTGCATTTACAATATTCATTGATTTTTGCCATTGAAAAACGTCCAGAAATGTTTGAAGCTACTGACTGAATGAAAGGAGCTGGCATCTCACTCTCTTTGAATCTTCTTTATCATGCTAGGATTAGCAGGAAAAAGCAAAAAATTTCAGAATTGCACCTTGCAATGCGGAGAAATTACTGTTTGTGCATTTACAATATTCATTGATTTTTGCCATTGAAAAACATCATGTTATTCATATACCAGAAATGTTTGAAGCTACTGACTGAATGAAAAGAGCTGGCATCTCACTCTCTTTGAATCTTCTTTACCATGCTAAGAGGAGCAGGAAAAAGCAAAAAATTTCAGAATTGCACCTTGCAATGTGGAGATATTACTGTTTGTGCATTTACAATATTCATTGATTTTTGCCATTGAAAAACGTCCAGAAATGTTTGAAGCTACTGACTGAATGAAAGGAGCTGGCATCTCACTCTCTTTGAATCTTCTTTATCATGCTAGGATTAGCAGGAAAAAGCAAAAAATTTCAGAATTGCACCTTGCAATGCGGAGAAATTACTGTTTGTGCATTTACAATATTCATTGATTTTTGCCATTGAAAAACATCATGTTATTCATATACCAGAAATGTTTGAAGCTACTGACTGAATGAAAAGAGCTGGCATCTCACTCTCTTTGAATCTTCTTTATCATGCTAAGAGGAGCAGGAAAAAGCAAAAAATTTCAGAATTGCACCTTGCAATGTGGAGATATTACTGTTTGTGCATTTACAATATTCATTGATTTTTGCCATTGAAAAACGTCCAGAAATGTTTGAAGCTACTGACTGAATGAAAGGAGCTGGCATCTCACTCTCTTTGCATCTTCTTTATCATGCTAGGATTAGCAGGAAAAAGCAAAAAATTTCAGAATTGCACCTTGCAATGCGGAGAAATTACTGTTTGTGCATTTACAATATTCATTGATTTTTGCCATTGAAAAACATCATGTTATTCATATACCAGAAATGTTTGAAGCTACTGACTGAATGAAAAGAGCTGGCATCTCACTCTATTTGAATCTTCTTTATCATGCCAGGATGAGCAGGAAAAAGCAAAAAATTTCAGAATTGCACCTTGCAATGCGGAGAAATTACTGTTTGTGCATTTACAATATTCATTGATTTTTGCCATTGAAAAACATCATGTTATTCATATACCAGAAATGTTTGAAGCTACTGACTGAATGAAAAGAGCTGGCATCTCACTCTCTTTGAATCTTCTTTATCATGCTAAGAGGAGCAGGAAAAAGCAAAAAATTTCAGAATTGCACCTTGCAATGTGGAGATATTACTGTTTGTGCATTTACAATATTCATTGATTTTTGCCATTGAAAAACGTCCAGAAATGTTTGAAGCTACTGACTGAATGAAAGGAGCTGGCATCTCACTCTCTTTGAATCTTCTTTATCATGCTAGGATTAGCAGGAGAAAGCAAAAAATTTCAGAATTGCACCTTGCAATGCGGAGAAATTACTGTTTGTGCATTTACAATATTCATTGATTTTTGCCATTGAAAAACGTCCAGAAATGTTTGAAGCTACTGACTGAATGAAAAGAGCTGGCATCTCACTCTCTTTGAATCTTCTTTATCATGCTAGGATTAGCAGGAAAAAGCAAAAAATTTCAGAATTGCACCTTGCAATGCGGAGAAATTACTGTTTGTGCATTTACAATATTCATTGATTTTTGCCATTGAAAAACGTCCAGAAATGTTTGAAGCTACTGACTGAATGAAAAGAGCTGGCATCTCACTCTCTTTGAATCTTCTTTATCATGCTAGGATTAGCAGGAAAAAGCAAAAAATTTCAGAATTGCACCTTGCAATGCGGAGAAATTACAGTTTGTGCATTTACAATATTCATTGATTTTTGCCATTGAAAAACATCATGTTATTCATATACCAGAAATGTTTGAAGCTACTGACTGAATGAAAAGAGCTGGCATCTCACTCTATTTGAATCTTCTTTATCATGCCAGGATGAGCAGGAAAAAGCAAAAAATTTCAGAATTGCACCTTGCAATGTGGAGATATTACTGCTTGTGCATTTACAATATTCATTGATTTTTGCCATTGAAAAATGTCCAGAAATGTTTGAAGCTACTGACTGAATGAAAGGAGCTGGCATCTCACTCTCTTTGAATCTTCTTTATCATGCTAGGATTAGCAGGAAAAAGCAAAAAATTTCAGAATTGCACCTTGCAATGCGGAGAAATTACTGTTTGTGCATTTACAATATTCATTGATTTTTGCCATTGAAAAACATCATGTTATTCATATACCAGAAATGTTTGAAGCTACTGACTGAATGAAAAGAGCTGGCATCTCACTCTCTTTGAATCTTCTTTATCATGCTAAGAGGAGCAGGAAAAAGCAAAAAATTTCAGAATTGCACCTTGCAATGTGGAGATATTACTGTTTGTGCATTTACAATATTCATTGATTTTTGCCATTGAAAAACGTCCAGAAATGTTTGAAGCTACTGACTGAATGAAAGGAGCTGGCATCTCACTCTCTTTGAATCTTCTTTATCATGCTAGGATTAGCAGGAGAAAGCAAAAAATTTCAGAATTGCACCTTGCAATGCGGAGAAATTACTGTTTGTGCATTTACAATATTCATTGATTTTTGCCATTGAAAACATCATGTTATTCATATACCAGAAATGTTTGAAGCTACTGACTGAATGAAAAGAGCTGGCATCTCACTCTCTTTGAATCTTCTTTATCATGCTAAGAGGAGCAGGAAAAAGCAAAAAATTTCAGAATTGCACCTTGCAATGTAGAGATATTACTGTTTGTGCATTTACAATATTCATTGATTTTTGCCATTGAAAAACGTCCAGAAATGTTTGAAGCTACTGACTGAATGAAAGTAGCTGGCATCTCACTCTCTTTGAATCTTCTTTATCATGCTAGGATTAGCAGGAAAAAGCAAAAAATTTCAGAATTGCACCTTGCAATACGGAGAAATTACTGTTTGTGCATTTACAATATTCATTGATTTTTGCCATTGAAAAACCATGTTATTCATATACCAGAAATGTTTGAAGCTACTGACTGAATGAAAAGAGCTGGCATCTCACTCTCTTTGAATCTTCTTTATCATGCCAGGATTAGCAGGAAAAAGCAAAAAATTTCAGAATTGCACGTTGCAATGTGGAGATATTACTGTTTGTGCATTTACAATATTCATTGATTTTTGCCATTGAAAAACGTCTAGAAAAGTTTGAAGCTACTGACTGAATGAAAGGAGCTGGCATCTCACTCTCTTTGAATCTTCTTTATCATGCTAGGATTAGCAGGAAAAAGCAAAACATTTCAGAATTGCACCTTGCAATGTGGAGATATTACTGTTTGTGCATTTACAATATTCATTGATTTTTGCCATTGAAAAACGTCCAGAAATGTTTGAAGCTACTGAATGAAGGAAAGGAGCTGGCATCTCAATCTCTTTGAATCTTCTTTATCATGCTAGGATTAGCAGGAAAAAGCAAAAAATTTCAGAATTGCACCTTGCAATGCGGAGAAATTACTGTTTGTGCATTTACAATATTCATTGATTTTTGCCATTGAAAAACATCATGTTATTCATATACCAGAGATGTTTGAAGCTACTGACTGAATGAAAAGAGCTGGCATCTCACTCTCTTTGAATCTTCTTTATCATGCTAAGAGGAGCAGGAAAAAGCAAAAAATTTCAGAATTGCACCTTGCAATGTGGAGATATTACTGTTTGTGCATTTACAATATTCATTGATTTTTGCCATTGAAAAACGTCCAGAAATGTTTGAAGCTACTGACTGAATGAAAGGAGCTGGCATCTCAATCTCTTTGAATCTTCTTTATCATGCTAGGATTAGCAGGAAATAGCAAAAAATTTCAGAATTGCACCTTGCAATGCGGAGAAATTACTGTTTGTGCATTTACAATATTCATTGATTTTTGCCATTGAAAAACATCATGTTATTCATATACCAGAGATGTTTGAAGCTACTGACTGAATGAAGAGAGCTGGCATCTCACTCTCTTTGAATCTTCTTTATCATGCTAAGAGGAGCAGGAAAAAGCAAAAAATTTCAGAATTGCACCTTGCAATGTGGAGATATTACTGTTTGTGCATTTACAATATTCATTGATTTTTGCCATTGAAAAACGTCCAGAAATGTTTGAAGCTACTGACTGAATGAAAGGAGCTGGCATCTCACTCTCTTTGAATCTTCTTTATCATGCTAGGATTAGCAGGAAAAAGCAAAAAATTTCAGAATTGCACCTTGCAATGCGGAGAAATTATTGTTTGTGCATTTACAATATTCATTGATTTTTGCCATTGAAAAACATCATGTTATTCATATACCAGAAATGTTTGAAGCTACTGACTGAATGAAAAGAGCTGGCATCTCACTCTCTTTGAATCTTCTTTATCATGCTAAGAGGAGCAGGAAAAAGCAAAAAATTTCAGAATTGCACCTTGCAATGTGGAGATATTACTGTTTGTGCATTTACAATATTCATTGATTTTTGCCATTGAAAAACGTCCAGAAATGTTTGAAGCTACTGACTGAATGAAAGGAGCTGGCATCTCAATCTCTTTGAATCTTCTTTATCATGCTAGGATTAGCAGGAAAAAGCAAAAAATTTCAGAATTGCACCTTGCAATGCGGAGAAATTACTGTTTGTGCATTTACAATATTCATTGATTTTTGCCATTGAAAAACATCATGTTATTCATATACCAGAGATGTTTGAAGCTACTGACTGAATGAAAAGAGCTGGCATCTCACTCTCTTTGAATCTTCTTTATCATGCTAAGAGGAGCAGGAAAAAGCAAAAAATTTCAGAATTGCACCTTGCAATGTGGAGATATTACTGTTTGTGCATTTACAATATTCATTGATTTTTGCCATTGAAAAACGTCCAGAAATGTTTGAAGCTACTGACTGAATGAAAGGAGCTGGCATCTCACTCTCTTTGAATCTTCTTTATCATGCTAGGATTAGCAGGAAAAAGCAAAAAATTTCAGAATTGCACCTTGCAATGCGGAGAAATTACTGTTTGTGCATTTACAATATTCATTGATTTTTGCCATTGAAAAACATCATGTTATTCATATACCAGAAATGTTTGAAGCTACTGACTGAATGAAAAGAGCTGGCATCTCACTCTCTTTGAATCTTCTTTATCATGCTAAGAGGAGCAGGAAAAAGCAAAAAATTTCAGAATTGCACCTTGCAATGTGGAGATATTACTGTTTGTGCATTTACAATATTCATTGATTTTTGCCATTGAAAAACGTCCAGAAATGTTTGAAGCTACTGACTGAATGAAAGGAGCTGGCATCTCAATCTCTTTGAATCTTCTTTATCATGCTAGGATTAGCAGGAAAAAGCAAAAAATTTCAGAATTGCACCTTGCAATACGGAGAAATTACTGTTTATGCATTTACAATATTCATTGATTTTTGCCATTGAAAAACCATGTTATTCATATACCAGAAATGTTTGAAGCTACTGACTGAATGAAAAGAGCTGGCATCTCACTCTCTTTGAATCTTCTTTATCATGCCAGGATTAGCAGGAAAAAGCAAAAAATTTCAGAATTGCACGTTGCAATGTGGAGATATTACTGTTTGTGCATTTACAATATTCATTGATTTTTGCCATTGAAAAACGTCTAGAAAAGTTTGAAGCTACTGACTGAATGAAAGGAGCTGGCATCTCACTCTCTTTGAATCTTCTTTATCATGCTAGGATTAGCAGGAAAAAGCAAAACATTTCAGAATTGCACCTTGCAATGTGGAGATATTACTGTTTGTGCATTTACAATATTCATTGATTTTTGCCATTGAAAAACGTCCAGAAATGTTTGAAGCTACTGAATGAAGGAAAGGAGCTGGCATCTCAATCTCTTTGAATCTTCTTTATCATGCTAGGATTAGCAGGAAAAAGCAAAAAATTTCAGAATTGCACCTTGCAATGCGGAGAAATTACTGTTTGTGCATTTACAATATTCATTGATTTTTGCCATTGAAAAACATCATGTTATTCATATACCAGAGATGTTTGAAGCTACTGACTGAATGAAAAGAGCTGGCATCTCACTCTCTTTGAATCTTCTTTATCATGCTAAGAGGAGCAGGAAAAAGCAAAAAATTTCAGAATTGCACCTTGCAATGTGGAGATATTACTGTTTGTGCATTTACAATATTCATTGATTTTTGCCATTGAAAAACGTCCAGAAATGTTTGAAGCTACTGACTGAATGAAAGGAGCTGGCATCTCAATCTCTTTGAATCTTCTTTATCATGCTAGGATTAGCAGGAAATAGCAAAAAATTTCAGAATTGCACCTTGCAATGCGGAGAAATTACTGTTTGTGCATTTACAATATTCATTGATTTTTGCCATTGAAAAACATCATGTTATTCATATACCAGAGATGTTTGAAGCTACTGACTGAATGAAAAGAGCTGGCATCTCACTCTCTTTGAATCTTCTTTATCATGCTAAGAGGAGCAGGAAAAAGCAAAAAATTTCAGAATTGCACCTTGCAATGTGGAGATATTACTGTTTGTGCATTTACAATATTCATTGATTTTTGCCATTGAAAAACGTCCAGAAATGTTTGAAGCTACTGACTGAATGAAAGGAGCTGGCATCTCACTCTCTTTGAATCTTCTTTATCATGCTAGGATTAGCAGGAAAAAGCAAAAAATTTCAGAATTGCACCTTGCAATGCGGAGAAATTACTGTTTGTGCATTTACAATATTCATTGATTTTTGCCATTGAAAAACATCATGTTATTCATATACCAGAAATGTTTGAAGCTACTGACTGAATGAAAAGAGCTGGCATCTCACTCTCTTTGAATCTTCTTTATCATGCTAAGAGGAGCAGGAAAAAGCAAAAAATTTCAGAATTGCACCTTGCAATGTGGAGATATTACTGTTTGTGCATTTACAATATTCATTGATTTTTGCCATTGAAAAACGTCCAGAAATGTTTGAAGCTACTGACTGAATGAAAGGAGCTGGCATCTCAATCTCTTTGAATCTTCTTTATCATGCTAGGATTAGCAGGAAAAAGCAAAAAATTTCAGAATTGCACCTTGCAATGCGGAGAAATTACTGTTTGTGCATTTACAATATTCATTGATTTTTGCCATTGAAAAACATCATGTTATTCATATACCAGAGATGTTTGAAGCTACTGACTGAATGAAAAGAGCTGGCATCTCACTCTCTTTGAATCTTCTTTATCATGCTAAGAGGAGCAGGAAAAAGCAAAAAATTTCAGAATTGCACCTTGCAATGTGGAGATATTACTGTTTGTGCATTTACAATATTCATTGATTTTTGCCATTGAAAAACGTCCAGAAATGTTTGAAGCTACTGACTGAATGAAAGGAGCTGGCATCTCACTCTCTTTGAATCTTCTTTATCATGCTAGGATTAGCAGGAAAAAGCAAAAAATTTCAGAATTGCACCTTGCAATGCGGAGAAATTACTGTTTGTGCATTTACAATATTCATTGATTTTTGCCATTGAAAAACATCATGTTATTCATATACCAGAAATGTTTGAAGCTACTGACTGAATGAAAAGAGCTGGCATCTCACTCTCTTTGAATCTTCTTTATCATGCTAAGAGGAGCAGGAAAAAGCAAAAAATTTCAGAATTGCACCTTGCAATGTGGAGATATTACTGTTTGTGCATTTACAATATTCATTGATTTTTGCCATTGAAAAACGTCCAGAAATGTTTGAAGCTACTGACTGAATGAAAGGAGCTGGCATCTCACTCTCTTTGAATCTTCTTTATCATGCTAGGATTAGCAGGAGAAAGCAAAAAATTTCAGAATTGCACCTTGCAATGCGGAGAAATTACTGTTTGTGCATTTACAATATTCATTGATTTTTGCCATTGAAAAACATCATGTTATTCATATACCAGAGATGTTTGAAGCTACTGACTGAATGAAAAGAGCTGGCATCTCACTCTCTTTGAATCTTCTTTATCATGCCAGGACTAGCAGGAAAAAGCAAAAAATTTCAGAATTGCACCTTGCAATGTGGAGATATTACTGCTTGTGCATTTACAATATTCATTGATTTTTGCCATTGAAAAATGTCCAGAAATGTTTGAAGCTACTGACTGAATGAAAGGAGCTGGCATCTCACTCTCTTTGAATCTTCTTTATCATGATAGGATTAGCAGGAAAAAGCAAAAAATTTCAGAATTGCACCTTGCAATGCGGAGAAATTACTGTTTGTGCATTTACAATATTCATTGATTTTTGCCATTGAAAACATCATGTTATTCATATACCAGAAATGTTTGAAGCTACTGACTGAATGAAAAGAGCTGGCATCTCACTCTCTTTGAATCTTCTTTATCATGCTAAGAGGAGCAGGAAAAAGCAAAAAATTTCAGAATTGCACCTTGCAATGTGGAGATATTACTGTTTGTGCATTTACAATATTCATTGATTTTTGCCATTGAAAAACGTCCAGAAATGTTTGAAGCTACTGACTGAATGAAAGGAGCTGGCATCTCACTCTCTTTGAATCTTCTTTATCATGCTAGGATTAGCAGGAGAAAGCAAAAAATTTCAGAATTGCACCTTGCAATGCGGAGAAATTACTGTTTGTGCATTTACAATATTCATTGATTTTTGCCATTGAAAACATCATGTTATTCATATACCAGAAATGTTTGAAGCTACTGACTGAATGAAAAGAGCTGGCATCTCACTCTCTTTGAATCTTCTTTATCATGCTAAGAGGAGCAGGAAAAAGCAAAAAATTTCAGAATTGCACCTTGCAATGTAGAGATATTACTGTTTGTGCATTTACAATATTCATTGATTTTTGCCATTGAAAAACGTCCAGAAATGTTTGAAGCTACTGACTGAATGAAAAGAGCTGGCATCTCACTCTCTTTTAATCTTCTTTATCATGCTAGGATTAGCAGGAAAAAGCAAAAAATTTCAGAATTGCACCTTGCAATGCGGAGAAATTACTGTTTGTGCATTTACAATATTCATTGATTTTTGCCATTGAAAAACCCTGTTATTCATATACCAGAAATGTTTGAAGCTACTGACTGAATGAAAAGAGCTGGCATCTCACTCTCTTTGAATCTTCTTTATCATGCTAAGAGGAGCAGGAAAAAGCAAAAAATTTCAGAATTGCACCTTGCAATGTGGAGATATTACTGTTTGTGCATTTACAATATTCATTGATTTTTGCCATTGAAAAACGTCCAGAAATGTTTGAAGCTACTGACTGAATGAAAGGAGCTGGCATCTCACTCTCTTTGAATCTTCTTTATCATGCTAGGATTAGCAGGAGAAAGCAAAAAATTTCAGAATTGCACCTTGCAATGCGGAGAAATTACTGTTTGTGCATTTACAATATTCATTGATTTTTGCCATTGAAAACATCATGTTATTCATATACCAGAAATGTTTGAAGCTACTGACTGAATGAAAAGAGCTGGCATCTCACTCTCTTTGAATCTTCTTTATCATGCTAAGAGGAGCAGGAAAAAGCAAAAAATTTCAGAATTGCACCTTGCAATGTAGAGATATTACTGTTTGTGCATTTACAATATTCATTGATTTTTGCCATTGAAAAACGTCCAGAAATGTTTGAAGCTACTGACTGAATGAAAAGAGCTGGCATCTCACTCTCTTTTAATCTTCTTTATCATGCTAGGATTAGCAGGAAAAAGCAAAAAATTTCAGAATTGCACCTTGCAATGCGGAGAAATTACTGTTTGTGCATTTACAATATTCATTGATTTTTGCCATTGAAAAACCATGTTATTCATATACCAGAAATGTTTGAAGCTACTGACTGAATGAAAAGAGCTGGCATCTCACTCTCTTTGAATCTTCTTTATCATGCTAAGAGGAGCAGGAAAAAGCAAAAAATTTCAGAATTGCACCTTGCAATGTGGAGATATTACTGTTTGTGCATTTACAATATTCATTGATTTTTGCCATTGAAAAACGTCCAGAAATGTTTGAAGCTACTGACTGAATGAAAGGAGCTGGCATCTCAATCTCTTTGAATCTTCTTTATCATGCTAGGATTAGCAGGAAATAGCAAAAAATTTCAGAATTGCACTTTGCAATGCGGAGAAATTACTGTTTGTGCATTTACAATATTCATTGATTTTTGCCATTGAAAAACATCATGTTATTCATATACCAGAGATGTTTGAAGCTACTGACTGAATGAAAAGAGCTGGCATCTCACTCTCTTTGAATCTTCTTTATCATGCTAAGAGGAGCAGGAAAAAGCAAAAAATTTCAGAATTGCACCTTGCAATGTGGAGATATTACTGTTTGTGCATTTACAATATTCATTGATTTTTGCCATTGAAAAACGTCCAGAAATGTTTGAAGCTACTGACTGAATGAAAGGAGCTGGCATCTCACTCTCTTTGAATCTTCTTTATCATGCTAGGATTAGCAGGAAAAAGCAAAAAATTTCAGAATTGCACCTTGCAATGCGGAGAAATTACTGTTTGTGCATTTACAATATTCATTGATTTTTGCCATTGAAAAACATCATGTTATTCATATACCAGAAATGTTTGAAGCTACTGACTGAATGAAAAGAGCTGGCATCTCACTCTCTTTGAATCTTCTTTATCATGCTAAGAGGAGCAGGAAAAAGCAAAAAATTTCAGAATTGCACCTTGCAATGTGGAGATATTACTGTTTGTGCATTTACAATATTCATTGATTTTTGCCATTGAAAAACGTCCAGAAATGTTTGAAGCTACTGACTGAATGAAAGGAGCTGGCATCTCAATCTCTTTGAATCTTCTTTATCATGCTAGGATTAGCAGGAAAAAGCAAAAAATTTCAGAATTGCACCTTGCAATGCGGAGAAATTACTGTTTGTGCATTTACAATATTCATTGATTTTTGCCATTGAAAAACATCATGTTATTCATATACCAGAGATGTTTGAAGCTACTGACTGAATGAAAAGAGCTGGCATCTCACTCTCTTTGAATCTTCTTTATCATGCTAAGAGGAGCAGGAAAAAGCAAAAAATTTCAGAATTGCACCTTGCAATGTGGAGATATTACTGTTTGTGCATTTACAATATTCATTGATTTTTGCCATTGAAAAACGTCCAGAAATGTTTGAAGCTACTGACTGAATGAAAGGAGCTGGCATCTCAATCTCTTTGAATCTTCTTTATCATGCTAGGATTAGCAGGAAAAAGCAAAAAATTTCAGAATTGCACCTTGCAATGCGGAGAAATTACTGTTTGTGCATTTACAATATTCATTGATTTTTGCCATTGAAAAACATCATGTTATTCATATACCAGAGATGTTTGAAGCTACTGACTGAATGAAAAGAGCTGGCATCTCACTCTCTTTGAATCTTCTTTATCATGCTAAGAGGAGCAGGAAAAAGCAAAAAATTTCAGAATTGCACCTTGCAATGTGGAGATATTACTGTTTGTGCATTTACAATATTCATTGATTTTTGCCATTGAAAAACGTCCAGAAATGTTTGAAGCTACTGACTGAATGAAAGGAGCTGGCATCTCACTCTCTTTGAATCTTCTTTATCATGCTAGGATTAGCAGGAAAAAGCAAAAAATTTCAGAATTGCACCTTGCAATGCGGAGAAATTACTGTTTGTGCATTTACAATATTCATTGATTTTTGCCATTGAAAAACATCATGTTATTCATATACCAGAAATGTTTGAAGCTACTGACTGAATGAAAAGAGCTGGCATCTCACTCTCTTTGAATCTTCTTTATCATGCTAAGAGGAGCAGGAAAAAGCAAAAAATTTCAGAATTGCACCTTGCAATGTGGAGATATTACTGTTTGTGCATTTACAATATTCATTGATTTTTGCCATTGAAAAACGTCCAGAAATGTTTGAAGCTACTGACTGAATGAAAGGAGCTGGCATCTCAATCTCTTTGAATCTTCTTTATCATGCTAGGATTAGCAGGAAAAAGCAAAAAATTTCAGAATTGCACCTTGCAATGCGGAGAAATTACTGTTTGTGCATTTACAATATTCATTGATTTTTGCCATTGAAAAACATCATGTTATTCATATACCAGAGATGTTTGAAGCTACTGACTGAATGAAAAGAGCTGGCATCTCACTCTCTTTGAATCTTCTTTATCATGCCAGGATTAGCAGGAAAAAGCAAAAAATTTCAGAATTGCACCTTGCAATGTGGAGATATTACTGCTTGTGCATTTACAATATTCATTGATTTTTGCCATTGAAAAATGTCCAGAAATGTTTGAAGCTACTGACTGAATGAAAGGAGCTGGCATCTCACTCTCTTTGAATCTTCTTTATCATGATAGGATTAGCAGGAAATAGCAAAAAATTTCAGAATTGCACCTTGCAATGCGGAGAAATTACTGTTTGTGCATTTACAATATTCATTGATTTTTGCCATTGAAAACATCATGTTATTCATATACCAGAAATGTTTGAAGCTACTGACTGAATGAAAAGAGCTGGCATCTCACTCTCTTTGAATCTTCTTTATCATGCTAAGAGGAGCAGGAAAAAGCAAAAAATTTCAGAATTGCACCTTGCAATGTGGAGATATTACTGTTTGTGCATTTACAATATTCATTGATTTTTGCCATTGAAAAACATCCAGAAATGTTTGAAGCTACTGACTGAATGAAAGGAGCTGGCATCTCACTCTCTTTGAATCTTCTTTATCATGCTAGGATTAGCAGGAGAAAGCAAAAAATTTCAGAATTGCACCTTGCAATGCGGAGAAATTACTGTTTGTGCATTTACAATATTCATTGATTTTTGCCATTGAAAAACATCATGTTATTCATATACCAGAGATGTTTGAAGCTACTGACTGAATGAAAAGAGCTGGCATCTCACTCTCTTTGAATCTTCTTTATCATGCTAGGATTAGCAGGAGAAAGCAAAAAATTTCAGAATTGCACCTTGCAATGCGGAGAAATTACTGTTTGTGCATTTACAATATTCATTGATTTTTGCCATTGAAAACATCATGTTATTCATATACCAGAAATGTTTGAAGCTACTGACTGAATGAAAAGAGCTGGCATCTCACTCTCTTTGAATCTTCTTTATCATGCTAAGAGGAGCAGGAAAAAGCAAAAAATTTCAGAATTGCACCTTGCAATGTAGAGATATTACTGTTTGTGCATTTACAATATTCATTGATTTTTGCCATTGAAAAACGTCCAGAAATGTTTGAAGCTACTGACTGAATGAAAAGAGCTGGCATCTCACTCTCTTTTAATCTTCTTTATCATGCTAGGATTAGCAGGAAAAAGCAAAAAATTTCAGAATTGCACCTTGCAATGCGGAGAAATTACTGTTTGTGCATTTACAATATTCATTGATTTTTGCCATTGAAAAACCATGTTATTCATATACCAGAAATGTTTGAAGCTACTGACTGAATGAAAAGAGCTGGCATCTCACTCTCTTTGAATCTTCTTTATCATGCCAGGATTAGCAGGAAAAAGCAAAAAATTTCAGAATTGCACGTTGCAATGTGGAGATATTACTGTTTGTGCATTTACAATATTCATTGATTTTTGCCATTGAAAACCGTCCAGAAAAGTTTGAAGCTACTGACTGAATGAAAGGAGCTGGCATCTCAATCTCTTTGAATCTTCTTTATCATGCTAGGATTAGCAGGAAAAAGCAAAAAATTTCAGAATTGCACCTTGCAATGCGGAGAAATTACTGTTTGTGCATTTACAATATTCATTGATTTTTGCCATTGAAAAACATCATGTTATTCATATACCAGAGATGTTTGAAGCTACTGACTGAATGAAAAGAGCTGGCATCTCACTCTCTTTGAATCTTCTTTATCATGCTAAGAGGAGCAGGAAAAAGCAAAAAATTTCAGAATTGCACCTTGCAATGTGGAGATATTACTGTTTGTGCATTTACAATATTCATTGATTTTTGCCATTGAAAAACGTCCAGAAATGTTTGAAGATACTGACTGAATGAAAGGAGCTGGCATCTCACTCTCTTTGAATCTTCTTTATCATGCTAGGATTAGCAGGAAAAAGCAAAAAATTTCAGAATTGCACCTTGCAATGCGGAGAAATTACTGTTTGTGCATTTACAATATTCATTGATTTTTGCCATTGAAAAACATCATGTTATTCATATACGAGAGATGTTTGAAGCTACTGACTGAATGAAAAGAGCTGGCATCTCACTCTCTTTGAATCTTCTTTATCATGCTAAGAGGAGCAGGAAAAAGCAAAAAATTTCAGAATTGCACCTTGCAATGTGGAGATATTACTGTTTGTGCATTTACAATATTCATTGATTTTTGCCATTGAAAAACGTCCAGAAATGTTTGAAGATACTGACTGAATGAAAGGAGCTGGCATCTCACTCTCTTTGAATCTTCTTTATCATGCTAGGATTAGCAGGAAAAAGCAAAAAATTTCAGAATTGCACCTTGCAATGCGGAGAAATTACTGTTTGTGCATTTACAATATTCATTGATTTTTGCCATTGAAAAACATCATGTTATTCATATACCAGAAATGTTTGAAGCTACTGACTGAATGAAAAGAGCTGGCATCTCACTCTCTTTGAATCTTCTTTATCATGTTAAGAGGAGCAGGAAAAAGCAAAAAATTTCAGAATTGCACCTTGCAATGTGGAGATATTACTGTTTGTGCATTTACAATATTCATTGATTTTTGCCATTGAAAAACGTCCAGAAATGTTTGAAGCTACTGACTGAATGAAAGGAGCTGGCATCTCAATCTCTTTGAATCTTCTTTATCATGCTAGGATTAGCACGAAAAAGCAAAAAATTTCAGAATTGCACCTTGCAATGCGGAGAAATTACTGTTTGTGCATTTACAATATTCATTGATTTTTGCCATTGAAAAACATCATGTTATTCATATACCAGAGATGTTTGAAGCTACTGACTGAATGAAAAGAGCTGGCATCTCACTCTCTTTGAATCTTCTTTATCATGCTAAGAGGAGCAGGAAAAAGCAAAAAATTTCAGAATTGCACCTTGCAATGTGGAGATATTACTGTTTGTGCATTTACAATATTCATTGATTTTTGCCATTGAAAAACGTCCAGAAATGTTTGAAGCTACTGACTGAATGAAAGGAGCTGGCATCTCAATCTCTTTGAATCTTCTTTATCATGCTAGGATTAGCAGGAAAAAGCAAAAAATTTCAGAATTGCACCTTGCAATGCGGAGAAATTACTGTTTGTGCATTTACAATATTCATTGATTTTTGCCATTGAAAAACATCATGTTATTCATATACCAGAGATGTTTGAAGCTACTGACTGAATGAAAAGAGCTGGCATCTCACTCTCTTTGAATCTTCTTTATCATGCTAAGAGGAGCAGGAAAAAGCAAAAAATTTCAGAATTGCACCTTGCAATGTGGAGATATTACTGTTTGTGCATTTACAATATTCATTGATTTTTGCCATTGAAAAACGTCCAGAAATGTTTGAAGCTACTGACTGAATGAAAGGAGCTGGCATCTCACTCTCTTTGAATCTTCTTTATCATGCTAGGATTAGCAGGAAAAAGCAAAAAATTTCAGAATTGCACCTTGCAATGCGGAGAAATTACTGTTTGTACATTTACAATATTCATTGATTTTTGCCATTGAAAAACATCATGTTATTCATATACCAGAAATGTTTGAAGCTACTGACTGAATGAAAAGAGCTGGCATCTCACTCTCTTTGAATCTTCTTTATCATGCTAAGAGGAGCAGGAAAAAGCAAAAAATTTCAGAATTGCACCTTGCAATGTGGAGATATTACTGTTTGTGCATTTACAATATTCATTGATTTTTGCCATTGAAAAACGTCCAGAAATGTTTGAAGCTACTGACTGAATGAAAGGAGCTGGCATCTCAATCTCTTTGAATCTTCTTTATTATGCTAGGATTAGCAGGAAAAAGCAAAAAATTTCAGAATTGCACCTTGCAATGCGGAGAAATTACTGTTTGTGCATTTACAATATTCATTGATTTTTGCCATTGAAAAACATCATGTTATTCATAAACCAGAGATGTTTGAAGCTACTGACTGAATGAAAAGAGCTGGCATCTCACTCTCTTTGAATCTTCTTTATCATGCCAGGATTAGCAGGAAAAAGCAAAAAATTTCAGAATTGCACCTTGCAATGTGGAGATATTACTGCTTGTGCATTTACAATATTCATTGATTTTTGCCATTGAAAAATGTCCAGAAATGTTTGAAGCTACTGACTGAATGAAAGGAGCTGGCATCTCACTCTCTTTGAATCTTCTTTATCATGATAGGATTAGCAGGAAAAAGCAAAAAATTTCAGAATTGCACCTTGCAATGCGGAGAAATTACTGTTTGTGCATTTACAATATTCATTGATTTTTGCCATTGAAAACATCATGTTATTCATATACCAGAAATGTTTGAAGCTACTGACTGAATGAAAAGAGCTGGCATCTCACTCTCTTTGAATCTTCTTTATCATGCTAAGAGGAGCAGGAAAAAGCAAAAAATTTCAGAATTGCACCTTGCAATGTGGAGATATTACTGTTAGTGCATTTACAATATTCATTGATTTTTGCCATTGAAAAACGTCCAGAAATGTTTGAAGCTACTGACTGAATGAAAGGAGCTGGCATCTCACTCTCTTTGAATCTTCTTTATCATGCTAGGATTAGCAGGAGAAAGCAAAAAATTTCAGAATTGCACCTTGCAATGCGGAGAAATTACTGTTTGTGCATTTACAATATTCATTGATTTTTGCCATTGAAAAACATCATGTTATTCATATACCAGAGATGTTTGAAGCTACTGACTGAATGAAAAGAGCTGGCATCTCACTCTCTTTGAATCTTCTTTATCATGCCAGGATTAGCAGGAAAAAGCAAAAAATTTCAGAATTGCACCTTGCAATGTGGAGATATTACTGCTTGTGCATTTACAATATTCATTGATTTTTGCCATTGAAAAATGTCCAGAAATGTTTGAAGCTACTGACTGAATGAAAGGAGCTGGCATCTCACTCTCTTTGAATCTTCTTTATCATGATAGGATTAGCAGGAAAAAGCAAAAAATTTCAGAATTGCACCTTGCAATGCGGAGAAATTACTGTTTGTGCATTTACAATATTCATTGATTTTTGCCATTGAAAACATCATGTTATTCATATACCAGAAATGTTTGAAGCTACTGACTGAATGAAAAGAGCTGGCATCTCACTCTCTTTGAATCTTCTTTATCATGCTAAGAGGAGCAGGAAAAAGCAAAAAATTTCAGAATTGCACCTTGCAATGTGGAGATATTACTGTTTGTGCATTTACAATATTCATTGATTTTTGCCATTGAAAAACGTCCAGAAATGTTTGAAGCTACTGACTGAATGAAAGGAGCTGGCATCTCACTCTCTTTGAATCTTCTTTATCATGCTAGGATTAGCAGGAGAAAGCAAAAAATTTCAGAATTGCACCTTGCAATGCGGAGAAATTACTGTTTGTGCATTTACAATATTCATTGATTTTTGCCATTGAAAACATCATGTTATTCATATACCAGAAATGTTTGAAGCTACTGACTGAATGAAAAGAGCTGGCATCTCACTCTCTTTGAATCTTCTTTATCATGCTAAGAGGAGCAGGAAAAAGCAAAAAATTTCAGAATTGCACCTTGCAATGTAGAGATATTACTGTTTGTGCATTTACAATATTCATTGATTTTTGCCATTGAAAAACGTCCAGAAATGTTTGAAGCTACTGACTGAATGAAAAGAGCTGGCATCTCACTCTCTTTTAATCTTCTTTATCATGCTAGGATTAGCAGGAAAAAGCAAAAAATTTCAGAATTGCACCTTGCAATGCGGAGAAATTACTGTTTGTGCATTTACAATATTCATTGATTTTTGCCATTGAAAAACCATGTTATTCATATACCAGAAATGTTTGAAGCTACTGACTGAATGAAAAGAGCTGGCATCTCACTCTCTTTGAATCTTCTTTATCATGCCAGGATTAGCAGGAAAAAGCAAAAAATTTCAGAATTGCACGTTGCAATGTGGAGATATTACTGTTTGTGCATTTACAATATTCATTGATTTTTGCCATTGAAAACCGTCCAGAAAAGTTTGAAGCTACTGACTGAATGAAAGGAGCTGGCATCTCAATCTCTTTGAATCTTCTTTATCATGCTAGGATTAGCAGGAAAAAGCCAAAAATTTCAGAATTGCACCTTGCAATGTGGAGTATTACTGTTTGTGCATTTACAATATTCATTGATTTTTGCCATTGAAAAACGTCCAGAAATGTTTGAAGCTACTGACTGAATGAAAGGAGCTGGCATCTCAATCTCTTTGAATCTTCTTTATCATGCTAGGATTAGCAGGAAAAAGCAAAAAATTTCAGAATTGCACCTTGCAATGCGGAGAAATTACTGTTTGTGCATTTACAATATTCATTGATTTTTGCCATTGAAAAACATCATGTTATTCATATACCAGAGATGTTTGAAGCTACTGACTGAATGAAAAGAGCTGGCATCTCACTCTCTTTGAATCTTCTTTATCATGCTAAGAGGAGCAGGAAAAAGCAAAAAATTTCAGAATTGCACCTTGCAATGTGGAGATATTACTGTTTGTGCATTTACAATATTCATTGATTTTTGCCATTGAAAAACGTCCAGAAATGTTTGAAGCTACTGACTGAATGAAAGGAGCTGGCATCTCAATCTCTTTGAATCTTCTTTATCATGTTAGGATTAGCACGAAAAAGCAAAAAATTTCAGAATTGCACCTTGCAATGCGGAGAAATTACTGTTTGTGCATTTACAATATTCATTGATTTTTGCCATTGAAAAACATCATGTTATTCATATACCAGAGATGTTTGAAGCTACTGACTGAATGAAAAGAGCTGGCATCTCACTCTCTTTGAATCTTCTTTATCATGCTAAGAGGAGCAGGAAAAAGCAAAAAATTTCAGAATTGCACCTTGCAATGTGGAGATATTACTGTTTGTGCATTTACAATATTCATTGATTTTTGCCATTGAAAAACGTCCAGAAATGTTTGAAGCTACTGACTGAATGAAAGGAGCTGGCATCTCACTCTCTTTGAATCTTCTTTATCATGCTAGGATTAGCAGGAAAAAGCAAAAAATTTCAGAATTGCACCTTGCAATGCGGAGAAATTACTGTTTGTGCCTTTACAATATTCATTGATTTTTGCCATTGAAAAACATCATGTTATTCATATACCAGAAATGTTTGAAGCTACTGACTGAATGAAAAGAGCTGGCATCTCACTCTCTTTGAATCTTCTTTATCATGCCAGGATTAGCAGGAAAAAGCAAAAAATTTCAGAATTGCACCTTGCAATGTGGAGATATTACTGTTTGTGCATTTACAATATTCATTGATTTTTGCCATTGAAAAACGTCCAGAAATGTTTGAAGCTACTGACTGAATGAAAGGAGCTGGCATCTCACTCTCTTTGAATCTTCTTTATCATGCTAGGATTAGCAGGAAAAAGCAAAAAATTTCAGAATTGCACCTTGCAATGCGGAGAAATTACTGTTTGTGCATTTACAATATTCATTGATTTTTGCCATTGAAAAACATCATGTTATTCATATTCCAGAAATGTTTGAAGCTACTGACTGAATGAAAAGAGCTGGCATCTCACTCTCTTTGAATCTTCTTTATCATGCTAAGAGGAGCAGGAAAAAGCAAAAAATTTCAGAATTGCACGTTGCAATGTGGAGATATTACTGTTTGTGCATTTACAATATTCATTGATTTTTGCCATTGAAAAACGTCCAGAAATGTTTGAAGCTACTGACTGAATGAAAGGAGCTGGCATCTCACTCTCTTTGAATCTTCTTTATCATGCTAGGATTAGCAGGAAAAAGCAAAAAATTTCAGAATTGCACCTTGCAATGCGGAGAAATTACTGTTTGTGCATTTACAATATTCATTGATTTTTGCCATTGAAAAACATCATGTTATTCATATACCAGAAATGTTTGAAGCTACTGACTGAATGAAAAGAGCTGGCATCTCACTCTCTTTGAATCTTCTTTATCATGCCAGGATTAGCAGGAAAAAGCAAAAAATTTCAGAATTGCACCTTGCAATGTGGAGATATTACTGCTTGTGCATTTACAATATTCATTGATTTTTGCCATTGAAAAATGTCCAGAAATGTTTGAAGCTACTGACTGAATGAAAGGAGCTGGCATCTCACTCTCTTTGAATCTTCTTTATCATGCTAGGATTAGCAGGAAAAAGCAAAAAATTTCAGAATTGCACCTTGCAATGCGGAGAAATTACTGTTTGTGCATTTACAATATTCATTGATTTTTGCCATTGAAAACATCATGTTATTCATATACCAGAAATGTTTGAAGCTACTGACTGAATGAAAAGAGCTGGCATCTCACTCTCTTTGAATCTTCTTTATCATGCTAAGAGGAGCAGGAAAAAGCAAAAAAATTCAGAATTGCACCTTGCAATGTGGAGATATTACTGCTTGTGCATTTACAATATTCATTGATTTTTGCCATTGAAAAATGTCCAGAAATGTTTGAAGCTACTGACTGAATGAAAGGAGCTGGCATCTCACTCTCTTTGAATCTTCTTTATCATGCTAGGATTAGCAGGAAAAAGCAAAAAATTTCAGAATTGCACCTTGCAATGCGGAGAAATTACTGTTTGTGCATTTACAATATTCATTGATTTTTGCCATTGAAAACATCATGTTATTCATATACCAGAAATGTTTGAAGCTACTGACTGAATGAAAAGAGCTGGCATCTCACTCTCTTTGAATCTTCTTTATCATGCTAAGAGGAGCAGGAAAAAGCAAAAAATTTCAGAATTGCACCTTGCAATGTGGAGATATTACTGTTTGTGCATTTACAATATTCATTGATTTTTGCCATTGAAAAACGTCCAGAAATGTTTGAAGCTACTGACTGAATGAAAGGAGCTGGCATCTCACTCTCTTTGAATCTTCTTTATCATGCTAGGATTAGCAGGAAAAAGCAAAAAATTTCAGAATTGCACCTTGCAATGCGGAGAAATTACTGTTTGTGCATTTACAATATTCATTGATTTTTGCCATTGAAAAACATCATGTTATTCATATACCAGAAATGTTTGAAGCTACTGACTGAATGAAAAGAGCTGGCATCTCACTCTCTTTGAATCTTCTTTATCATGCTAAGAGGAGCAGGAAAAAGCAAAAAATTTCAGAATTGCACCTTGCAATGTGGAGATATTACTGTTTGTGCATTTACAATATTCATTGATTTTTGCCATTGAAAAACGTCCAGAAATGTTTGAAGCTACTGACTGAATGAAAGGCGCTGGCATCTCACTCTCTTTGAATCTTCTTTATCATGCTAGGATTAGCAGGAAAAAGCAAAAAATTTCAGAATTGCACCTTGCAATGCGGAGAAATTACTGTTTGTGCATTTACAATATTCATTGATTTTTGCCATTGAAAAACATCATGTTATTCATATACCAGAAATGTTTGAAGCTACTGACTGAATGAAAAGAGCTGGCATCTCACTCTCTTTGAATCTTCTTTATCATGCTAAGAGGAGCAGGAAAAAGCAAAAAATTTCAGAATTGCACCTTGCAATGTGGAGATATTACTGTTTGTGCATTTACAATATTCATTGATTTTTGCCATTGAAAAACGTCCAGAAATGTTTGAAGCTACTGACTGAATGAAAGGAGCTGGCATCTCAATCTCTTTGAATCTTCTTTATCATGCTAGGATTAGCAGGAAAAAGCAAAAAATTTCAGAATTGCGCCTTGCAATGCGGAGAAATTACTGTTTGTGCATTTACAATATTCATTGATTTTTGCCATTGAAAAACATCATGTTATTCATATACCAGAGATGTTTGAAGCTACTGACTGAATGAAAAGAGCTGGCATCTCACTCTCTTTTAATCTTCTTTATCATGCTAAGAGGAGCAGGAAAAAGCAAAAAATTTCAGAATTGCACATTGCAATGTGGAGATATTACTGTTTGTGCATTTACAATATTCATTGATTTTTGCCATTGAAAAACATCCAGAAATGTTTGAAGCTACTGACTGAATGAAAGGAGCTGGCATCTCACTCTCTTTGAATCTTCTTTATCATGCTAGGATTAGCAGGAAAAAGCAAAAAATTTCAGAATTGCACCTTGCAATGCTGAGAAATTACTGTTTGTGCATTTACAATATTCATTGATTTTTGCCATTGAAAAACATCATGTTATTCATATACCAGAAATGTTTGAAGCTACTGACTGAATGAAAAGAGCTGGCATCTCACTCTCTTTGAATCTTCTTTATCATGCTAAGAGGAGCAGGAAAAAGCAAAAAATTTCAGAATTGCACCTTGCAATGTGGAGATATTACTGTTTGTGCATTTACAATATTCATTGATTTTTGCCATTGAAAAACGTCCAGAAATGTTTGAAGCTACTGACTGAATGAAAGGAGCTGGCATCTCACTCTCTTTGAATCTTCTTTATCATGCTAGGATTAGCAGGAAAAAGCAAAAAATTTCAGAATTGCACCTTGCAATGCGGAGAAATTACTGTTTGTGCATTTACAATATTCATTGATTTTTGCCATTGAAAAACATCATGTTATTCATATACCAGAAATGTTTGAAGCTACTGACTGAATGAAAAGAGCTGGCATCTCACTCTCTTTGAATCTTCTTTATCATGCCAGGATTAGCAGGAAAAAGCAAAAAATTTCAGAATTGCACCTTGCAATGTGGAGATATTACTGCTTGTGCATTTACAATATTCATTGATTTTTGCCATTGAAAAATGTCCAGAAATGTTTGAAGCTACTGACTGAATGAAAGGAGCTGGCATCTCACTCTCTTTGAATCTTCTTTATCATGCTAGGATTAGCAGGAAAAAGCAAAAAATTTCAGAATTGCACCTTGCAATGCGGAGAAATTACTGTTTGTGCATTTACAATATTCATTGATTTTTGCCATTGAAAACATCATGTTATTCATATACCAGAAATGTTTGAAGCTACTGACTGAATGAAAAGAGCTGGCATCTCACTCTCTTTGAATCTTCTTTATCATGCTAAGAGGAGCAGGAAAAAGCAAAAAATTTCAGAATTGCACCTTGCAATGTGGAGATATTACTGCTTGTGCATTTACAATATTCATTGATTTTTGCCATTGAAAAATGTCCAGAAATGTTTGAAGCTACTGACTGAATGAAAGGAGCTGGCATCTCACTCTCTTTGAATCTTCTTTATCATGCTAGGATTAGCAGGAAAAAGCAAAAAATTTCAGAATTGCACCTTGCAATGCGGAGAAATTACTGTTTGTGCATTTACAATATTCATTGATTTTTGCCATTGAAAACATCATGTTATTCATATACCAGAAATGTTTGAAGCTACTGACTGAATGAAAAGAGCTGGCATCTCACTCTCTTTGAATCTTCTTTATCATGCTAAGAGGAGCAGGAAAAAGCAAAAAATTTCAGAATTGCACCTTGCAATGTGGAGATATTACTGTTTGTGCATTTACAATATTCATTGATTTTTGCCATTGAAAAACGTCCAGAAATGTTTGAAGCTACTGACTGAATGAAAGGAGCTGGCATCTCACTCTCTTTGAATCTTCTTTATCATGCTAGGATTAGCAGGAAAAAGCAAAAAATTTCAGAATTGCACCTTGCAATGCGGAGAAATTACTGTTTGTGCATTTACAATATTCATTGATTTTTGCCATTGAAAAACATCATGTTATTCATATACCAGAAATGTTTGAAGCTACTGACTGAATGAAAAGAGCTGGCATCTCACTCTCTTTGAATCTTCTTTATCATGCTAAGAGGAGCAGGAAAAAGCAAAAAATTTCAGAATTGCACCTTGCAATGTGGAGATATTACTGTTTGTGCATTTACAATATTCATTGATTTTTGCCATTGAAAAACGTCCAGAAATGTTTGAAGCTACTGACTGAATGAAAGGAGCTGGCATCTCACTCTTTTTGAATCTTCTTTATCATGCTAGGATTAGCAGGAAAAAGCAAAAAATTTCAGAATTGCACCTTGCAATGCGGAGAAATTACTGTTTGTGCATTTACAATATTCATTGATTTTTGCCATTGAAAAACATCATGTTATTCATATACCAGAAATGTTTGAAGCTACTGACTGAATGAAAAGAGCTGGCATCTCACTCTCTTTGAATCTTCTTTATCATGCTAAGAGGAGCAGGAAAAAGCAAAAAATTTCAGAATTGCACCTTGCAATGTGGAGATATTACTGTTTGTGCATTTACAATATTCATTGATTTTTGCCATTGAAAAACGTCCAGAAATGTTTGAAGCTACTGACTGAATGAAAGGAGCTGGCATCTCAATCTCTTTGAATCTTCTTTATCATGCTAGGATTAGCAGGAAAAAGCAAAAAATTTCAGAATTGCACCTTGCAATGCGGAGAAATTTCTGTTTGTGCATTTACAATATTCATTGATTTTTGCCATTGAAAAACATCATGTTATTCATATACCAGAGATGTTTGAAGCTACTGACTGAATGAAAAGAGCTGGCATCTCACTCTCTTTGAATCTTCTTTATCATGCTAAGAGGAGCAGGAAAAAGCAAAAAATTTCAGAATTGCACCTTGCAATGTGGAGATATTACTGTTTGTGCATTTACAATATTCATTGATTTTTGCCATTGAAAAACGTCCAGAAATGTTTGAAGCTACTGACTGAATGAAAGGAGCTGGCATCTCACTCTCTTTGAATCTTCTTTATCATGCTAGGATTAGCAGGAAAAAGCAAAAAATTTCAGAATTGCACCTTGCAATGTGGAGATATTACTGTTTGTGCATTTACAATATTCATTGATTTTTGCCATTGAAAAACGTCCAGAAATGTTTGAAGCTACTGACTGAATGAAAGGAGCTGGCATCTCACTCTCTTTGAATCTTCTTTATCATGCTAGGATTAGCAGGAAAAAGCAAAAAATTTCAGAATTGCACCTTGCAATGCGGAGAAATTACTGTTTGTGCATTTACAATATTCATTGATTTTTGCCATTGAAAAACATCATGTTATTCATATACCAGAAATGTTTGAAGCTACTGACTGAATGAAAAGAGCTGGCATCTCACTCTCTTTGAATCTTCTTTATCATGCTAAGAGGAGCAGGAAAAAGCAAAAAATTTCAGAATTGCACCTTGCAATGTGGAGATATTACTGTTTGTGCATTTACAATATTCATTGATTTTTGCCATTGAAAAACAGCCAGAAATGTTTGAAGCTACTTACTGAATGAAAGGAGCTGGCATCTCACTCTCTTTGAATCTTCTTTATCATGCTAGGATTAGCAGGAAAAAGCAAAAAATTTCAGAATTGCACCTTGCAATGCGGAGAAATTACTGTTTGTGCATTTACAATATTCATTGATTTTTGCCATTGAAAAACATCATGTTATTCATATACCAGAAATGTTTGAAGCTACTGACTGAATGAAAAGAGCTGGCATCTCACTCTCTTTGAATCTTCTTTATCATGCCAGGATGAGCAGGAAAAAGCAAAAAATTTCAGAATTGCACCTTGCAATGTGGAGATATTACTGCTTGTGCATTTACAATATTCATTGATTTTTGCCATTGAAAAATGTCCAGAAATGTTTGAAGCTACTGACTGAATGAAAGGAGCTGGCATCTCACTCTCTTTGAATCTTCTTTATCATGCTAGGATTAGCAGGAAAAAGCAAAAAATTTCAGAATTGCACCTTGCAATGCGGAGAAATTACTGTTTGTGCATTTACAATATTCATTGATTTTTGCCATTGAAAAACATCATGTTATTCATATACCAGAAATGTTTGAAGCTACTGACTGAATGAAAAGAGCTGGCATCTCACTCTCTTTGAATCTTCTTTATCATGCTAAGAGGAGCAGGAAAAAGCAAAAAATTTCAGAATTGCACCTTGCAATGTGGAGATATTACTGTTTGTGCATTTACAATATTCATTGATTTTTGCCATTGAAAAACGTCCAGAAATGTTTGAAGCTACTGACTGAATGAAAGGAGCTGGCATCTCACTCTCTTTGAATCTTCTTTATCATGCTAGGATTAGCAGGAAAAAGCAAAAAATTTCAGAATTGCACCTTGCAATGCGGAGAAATTACTGTTTGTGCATTTACAATATTCATTGATTTTTGCCATTGAAAAACATCATGTTATTCATATACCAGAAATGTTTGAAGCTACTGACTGAATGAAAAGAGCTGGCATCTCACTCTCTTTGAATCTTCTTTATCATGCTAAGAGGAGCAGGAAAAAGCAAAAAATTTCAGAATTGCACCTTGCAATGTGGAGATATTACTGTTTGTGCATTTACAATATTCATTGATTTTTGCCATTGAAAAACGTCCAGAAATGTTTGAAGCTACTGACTGAATGAAAGGAGCTGGCATCTCAATCTCTTTGAATCTTCTTTATCATGCTAGGATTAGCAGGAAAAAGCCAAAAATTTCAGAATTGCACCTTGCAATGCGGAGAAATTACTGTTTGTGCATTTACAATATTCATTGATTTTTGCCATTGAAAAACATCATGTTATTCATATACCAGAGATGTTTGAAGCTACTGACTGAATGAAAAGAGCTGGCATCTCACTCTCTTTGAATCTTCTTTATCATGCTAAGAGGAGCAGGAAAAAGCAAAAAATTTCAGAATTGCACCTTGCAATGTGGAGATATTACTGTTTGTGCATTTACAATATTCATTGATTTTTGCCATTGAAAAACGTCCAGAAATGTTTGAAGCTACTGACTGAATGAAAGGAGCTGGCATCTCACTCTCTTTGAATCTTCTTTATCATGCTAGGATTAGCAGGAAAAAGCAAAAAATTTCAGAATTGCACCTTGCAATGCGGAGAAATTACTGTTTGTGCATTTACAATATTCATTGATTTTTGCCATTGAAAAACATCATGTTATTCATATACCAGAAATGTTTGAAGCTACTGACTGAATGAAAAGAGCTGGCATCTCACTCTCTTTGAATCTTCTTTATCATGCTAAGAGGAGCAGGAAAAAGCAAAAAATTTCAGAATTGCACCTTGCAATGTGGAGATATTACTGTTTGTGCATTTACAATATTCATTGATTTTTGCCATTGAAAAACGTCCAGAAATGTTTGAAGCTACTGACTGAATGAAAGGAGCTGGCATCTCAATCTCTTTGAATCTTCTTTATCATGCTAGGATTAGCAGGAAAAAGCAAAAAATTTCAGAATTGCACCTTGCAATGCGGAGAAATTACTGTTTGTGCATTTACAATATTCATTGATTTTTGCCATTGAAAAACATCATGTTATTCATATACCAGAGATGTTTGAAGCTACTGACTGAATGAAAAGAGCTGGCATCTCACTCTCTTTGAATCTTCTTTATCATGCCAGGATTAGCAGGAAAAAGCAAAAAATTTCAGAATTGCACCTTGCAATGTGGAGATATTACTGCTTGTGCATTTACAATATTCATTGATTTTTGCCATTGAAAAATGTCCAGAAATGTTTGAAGCTACTGACTGAATGAAAGGAGCTGGCATCTCACTCTCTTTGAATCTTCTTTATCATGATACGATTAGCAGGAAAAAGCAAAAAATTTCAGAATTGCACCTTGCAATGCGGAGAAATTACTGTTTGTGCATTTACAATATTCATTGATTTTTGCCATTGAAAACATCATGTTATTCATATACCAGAAATGTTTGAAGCTACTGACTGAATGAAAAGAGCTGGCATCTCACTCTCTTTGAATCTTCTTTATCATGCTAAGAGGAGCAGGAAAAAGCAAAAAATTTCAGAATTGCACCTTGCAATGTGGAGATATTACTGTTTGTGCATTTACAATATTCATTGATTTTTGCCATTGAAAAACGTCCAGAAATGTTTGAAGCTACTGACTGAATGAAAGGAGCTGGCATCTCACTCTCTTTGAATCTTCTTTATCATGCTAGGATTAGCAGGAGAAAGCAAAAAATTTCAGAATTGCACCTTGCAATGCGGAGAAATTACTGTTTGTGCATTTACAATATTCATTGATTTTTGCCATTGAAAACATCATGTTATTCATATACCAGAAATGTTTGAAGCTACTGACTGAATGAAAAGAGCTGGCATCTCACTCTCTTTGAATCTTCTTTATCATGCTAAGAGGAGCAGGAAAAAGCAAAAAATTTCAGAATTGCACCTTGCAATGTAGAGATATTACTGTTTGTGCATTTACAATATTCATTGATTTTTGCCATTGAAAAACGTCCAGAAATGTTTGAAGCTACTGACTGAATGAAAAGAGCTGGCATCTCACTCTCTTTGAATCTTCTTTATCATGCTAGGATTAGCAGGAAAAAGCAAAAAATTTCAGAATTGCACCTTGCAATGCGGAGAAATTACTGTTTGTGCATTTACAATATTCATTGATTTTTGCCATTGAAAAACCATGTTATTCATATACCAGAAATGTTTGAAGCTACTGACTGAATGAAAAGAGCTGGCATCTCACTCTCTTTGAATCTTCTTTATCATGCCAGGATTAGCAGGAAAAAGCAAAAAATTTCAGAATTGCACGTTGCAATGTGGAGATATTACTGTTTGTGCATTTACAATATTCATTGATTTTTGCCATTGAAAACCGTCCAGAAAAGTTTGAAGCTACTGACTGAATGAAAGGAGCTGGCATCTCAATCTCTTTGAATCTTCTTTATCATGCTAGGATTAGCAGGAAAAAGCAAAAAATTTCAGAATTGCACCTTGCATTGTGGAGATATTACTGTTTGTGCATTTACAATATTCATTGATTTTTGCCATTGAAAAACGTCCAGAAATGTTTGAAGCTACTGACTGAATGAAAGGAGCTGGCATCTCAATCTCTTTGAATCTTCTTTATCATGCTAGGATTAGCAGGAAAAAGCAAAAAATTTCAGAATTGCACCTTGCAATGCGGAGAAATTACTGTTTGTGCATTTACAATATTCATTGATTTTTGCCATTGAAAAACATCATGTTATTCATATACCAGAGATGTTTGAAGCTACTGACTGAATGAAAAGAGCTGGCATCTCACTCTCTTTGAATCTTCTTTATCATGCTAAGAGGAGCAGGAAAAAGCAAAAAATTTCAGAATTGCACCTTGCAATGTGGAGATATTACTGTTTGTGCATTTACAATATTCATTGATTTTTGCCATTGAAAAACGTCCAGAAATGTTTGAAGATACTGACTGAATGAAAGGAGCTGGCATCTCACTCTCTTTGAATCTTCTTTATCATGCTAGGATTAGCAGGAAAAAGCAAAAAATTTCAGAATTGCACCTTGCAATGTGGAGAAATTACTGTTTGTGCATTTACAATATTCATTGATTTTTGCCATTGAAAAACATCATGTTATTCATATACCAGAAATGTTTGAAGCTACTGACTGAATGAAAAGAGCTGGCATCTCACTGTCTTTGAATCTTCTTTATCATGCCAGGATTAGCAGGAAAAAGCAAAAAATTTCAGAATTGCACCTTGCAATGTGGAGATATTACTGTTTGTGCATTTACAATATTCAATGATTTTTGCCATTGAAAAACGTCCAGAAATGTTTGAAGCTACTGACTGAATGAAAGGAGCTGGCATCTCACTCTCTTTGAATCTTCTTTATCATGCTAGGATTAGCAGGAAAAAGCAAAAAATTTCAGAATTGCACCTTGCAATGCGGAGAAATTACTGTTTGTGCATTTACAATATTCATTGATTTTTGCCATTGAAAAACATCATGTTATTCATATACCAGAAATGTTTGAAGCTACTGACTGAATGAAAAGAGCTGGCATCTCACTCTCTTTGAATCTTCTTTATCATGCTAAGAGGAGCAGGAAAAAGCAAAAAATTTCAGAATTGCACGTTGCAATGTGGAGATATTACTGTTTGTGCATTTACAATATTCATTGATTTTTGCCATTGAAAAACGGCCAGAAATGTTTGAAGCTACTGACTGAATGAAAGGAGCTGGCATCTCACTCTCTTTGAATCTTCTTTATCATGCTAGGATTAGCAGGAAAAAGCAAAAAATTTCAGAATTGCACCTTGCAATGCGGAGAAATTACTGTTTGTGCATTTACAATATTCATTGATTTTTGCCATTGAAAAACATCATGTTATTCATATACCAGAAATGTTTGAAGCTACTGACTGAATGAAAAGAGCTGGCATCTCACTCTCTTTGAATCTTCTTTATCATGCCAGGATTAGCAGGAAAAAGCAAAAAATTTCAGAATTGCACCTTGCAATGTGGAGATATTACTGTTTGTGCATTTACAATATTCATTGATTTTTGCCATTGAAAAACGTCCAGAAATGTTTGAGGCTACTGACTGAATGAAAGGAGCTGGCATCTCAATCTCTTTGAATCTTCTTTATCATGCTAGGATTAGCAGGAAAAAGCAAAAAATTTCAGAATTGCACCTTGCAATGCGGAGAAATTACTGTTTGTGCATTTACAATATTCATTGATTTTTGCCATTGAAAAACATCATGTTATTCATATACCAGAGATGTTTGAAGCTACTGACTGAATGAAAAGAGCTGGCATCTCACTCTCTTTGAATCTTCTTTATCATGCTAAGAGGAGCAGGAAAAAGCAAAAAATTTCAGAATTGCACCTTGCAATGTGGAGATATTACTGTTTGTGCATTTACAATATTCATTGATTTTTGCCATTGAAAAACGTCCAGAAATGTTTGAAGATACTGACTGAATGAAAGGAGCTGGCATCTCACTCTCTTTGAATCTTCTTTATCATGCTAGGATTAGCAGGAAAAAGCAAAAAATTTCAGAATTGCACCTTGCAATGTGGAGAAATTACTGTTTGTGCATTTACAATATTCATTGATTTTTGCCATTGAAAAACATCATGTTATTCATATACCAGAAATGTTTGAAGCTACTGACTGAATGAAAAGAGCTGGCATCTCACTCTCTTTGAATCTTCTTTATCATGCCAGGATTAGCAGGAAAAAGCAAAAAATTTCAGAATTGCACCTTGCAATGTGGAGATATTACTGTTTGTGCATTTACAATATTCAATGATTTTTGCCATTGAAAAACGTCCAGAAATGTTTGAAGCTACTGACTGAATGAAAGGAGCTGGCATCTCACTCTCTTTGAATCTTCTTTATCATGCTAGGATTAGCAGGAAAAAGCAAAAAATTTCAGAATTGCACCTTGCAATGCGGAGAAATTACTGTTTGTGCATTTACAATATTCATTGATTTTTGCCATTGAAAAACATCATGTTATTCATATACCAGAAATGTTTGAAGCTACTGACTGAATGAAAAGAGCTGGCATCTCACTCTCTTTGAATCTTCTTTATCATGCTAAGAGGAGCAGGAAAAAGCAAAAAATTTCAGAATTGCACGTTGCAATGTGGAGATATTACTGTTTGTGCATTTACAATATTCATTGATTTTTGCCATTGAAAAACGGCCAGAAATGTTTGAAGCTACTGACTGAATGAAAGGAGCTGGCATCTCACTCTCTTTGAATCTTCTTTATCATGCTAGGATTAGCAGGAAAAAGCAAAAAATTTCAGAATTGCACCTTGCAATGCGGAGAAATTACTGTTTGTGCATTTACAATATTCATTGATTTTTGCCATTGAAAAACATCATGTTATTCATATACCAGAAATGTTTGAAGCTACTGACTGAATGAAAAGAGCTGGCATCTCACTCTCTTTGAATCTTCTTTATCATGCCAGGAGTAGCAGGAAAAAGCAAAAAATTTCAGAATTGCACCTTGCAATGTGGAGATATTACTGCTTGTGCATTTACAATATTCATTGATTTTTGCCATTGAAAAATGTCCAGAAATGTTTGAAGCTACTGACTGAATGAAAGGAGCTGGCATCTCACTCTCTTTGAATCTTCTTTATCATGCTAGGATTAGCAGGAAAAAGCAAAAAATTTCAGAATTGCACCTTGCAATGCGGAGAAATTACTGTTTGTGCATTTACAATATTCATTGATTTTTGCCATTGAAAACATCATGTTATTCATATACCAGAAATGTTTGAAGCTACTGACTGAATGAAAAGAGCTGGCATCTCACTCTCTTTGAATCTTCTTTATCATGCTAAGAGGAGCAGGAAAAAGCAAAAAATTTCAGAATTGCACCTTGCAATGTGGAGATATTACTGTTTGTGCATTTACAATATTCATTGATTTTTGCCATTGAAAAACGTCCAGAAATGTTTGAAGCTACTGACTGAATGAAAGGAGCTGGCATCTCACTCTCTTTGAATCTTCTTTATCATGCTAGGATTAGCAGGAGAAAGCAAAAAATTTCAGAATTGCACCTTGCAATGCGGAGAAATTACTGTTTGTGCATTTACAATATTCATTGATTTTTGCCATTGAAAACATCATGTTATTCATATACCAGAAATGTTTGCAGCTACTGACTGAATGAAAAGAGCTGGCATCTCACTCTCTTTGAATCTTCTTTATCATGCTAAGAGGAGCAGGAAAAAGCAAAAAATTTCAGAATTGCACCTTGCAATGTAGAGATATTACTGTTTGTGCATTTACAATATTCATTGATTTTTGCCATTGAAAAACGTCCAGAAATGTTTGAAGCTACTGACTGAATGAAAGGAGCTGGCATCTCACTCTCTTTTAATCTTCTTTATCATGCTAGGATTAGCAGGAAAAAGCAAAAAATTTCAGAATTGCACCTTGCAATGCGGAGAAATTACTGTTTGTGCATTTACAATATTCATTGATTTTTGCCATTGAAAAACATCATGTTATTCATATACCAGAAATGTTTGAAGCTACTGACTGAATGAAAAGAGCTGGCATCTCACTCTCTTTGAATCTTCTTTATCATGCTAAGAGGAGCAGGAAAAAGCAAAAAATTTCAGAATTGCACGTTGCAATGTGGAGATATTACTGTTTGTGCATTTACAATATTCATTGATTTTTGCCATTGAAAAACGTCCAGAAATGTTTGAAGCTACTGACTGAATGAAAGGAGCTGGCATCTCACTCTCTTTGAATCTTCTTTATCATGCTAGGATTAGCAGGAAAAAGCAAAAAATTTCAGAATTGCACCTTGCAATGCGGAGAAATTACTGTTTGTGCATTTACAATATTCATTGATTTTTGCCATTGAAAAACATCATGTTATTCATATACCAGAAATGTTTGAAGCTACTGACTGAATGAAAAGAGCTGGCATCTCACTCTCTTTGAATCTTCTTTATCATGCCAGGATTAGCAGGAAAAAGCAAAAAATTTCAGAATTGCACCTTGCAATGTGGAGATATTACTGTTTGTGCATTTACAATATTCATTGATTTTTGCCATTGAAAAATGTCCAGAAATGTTTGAAGCTACTGACTGAATGAAAGGAGCTGGGATCTCACTCTCTTTGAATCTTCTTTATCATGCTAGGATTAGCAGGAAAAAGCAAAAAATTTCAGAATTGCACCTTGCAATGCGGAGAAATTACTGTTTGTGCATTTACAATATTCATTGATTTTTGCCATTGAAAACATCATGTTATTCATATACCAGAAATGTTTGAAGCTACTGACTGAATGAAAAGAGCTGGCATCTCACTCTCTTTGAATCTTCTTTGTCATGCTAAGAGGAGCAGGAAACAGCAAAAAATTTCAGAATTGCACCTTGCAATGTGGAGATATTACTGTTTGTGCATTTACAATATTCATTGATTTTTGCCATTGAAAAACGTCCAGAAATGTTTGAAGCTACTGACTGAATGAAAGGAGCTGGCATCTCACTCTCTTTGAATCTTCTTTATCATGCTAGGATTAGCAGGAAAAAGCAAAAAATTTCAGAATTGCACCTTGCAATGCGGAGAAATTACTGTTTGTGCATTTACAATATTCATTGATTTTTGCCATTGAAAAACCATGTTATTCATATACCAGAAATGTTTGAAGCTACTGACTGAATGAAAAGAGATGGCATCTCACTCTCTTTGAATCTTCTTTATCATGCCAGGATTAGCGGGAAAAAGCAAAAAATTTCAGAATTGCACGTTGCAATGTGGAGATATTACTGTTTGTGCATTTACAATATTCATTGATTTTTGCCATTGAAAACCGTCCAGAAATGTTTGAAGCTACTGACTGAATGAAAGGAGCTGGCATCTCAATCTCTTTGAATCTTCTTTATCACGCTAGGATTAGCAGGAAAAAGCAAAAAATTTCAGAATTGCACCTTGCAATGCGGAGATATTACTGTTTGTGCATTTACAATATTCATTGATTTTTGCCATTGAAAAACGTCCAGAAATGTTTGAAGCTACTGACTGAATGAAAGGAGCTGGCATCTCACTCTCTTTGAATCTTCTTTATCATGCTAGGATTAGCAGGAGAAAGCAAAAAATTTCAGAATTGCACCTTGCATTGCGGAGAAATTACTGTTTGTGCATTTACAATATTCATTGATTTTTGCCATTGAAAACATCATGTTATTCATATACCAGAAATGTTTGAAGCTACTGACTGAATGAAAAGAGCTGGCATCTCACTCTCTTTGAATCTTCTTTATCATGCTAAGAGGAGCAGGAAAAAGCAAAAAATTTCTGAATTGCACCTTGCAATGTAGAGATATTACTGTTTGTGCATTTACAATATTCATTGATTTTTGCCATTGAAAAACGTCCAGAAATGTTTGAAGCTACTGACTGAATGAAAGGAGCTGGCATCTCACTCTCTTTGAATCTTCTTTATCATGCTAGGATTAGCAGGAAAAAGCAAAAAATTTCAGAATTGCACCTTGCAATGCGGATAAATTACTGTTTGTGCATTTACAATATTCATTGATTTTTGCCATTGAAAAACATCATGTTATTCATATACCAGAAATGTTTGAAGCTACTGACTGAATGAAAAGAGCTGGCATCTCACTCTCTTTGAATTTTCTTTATCATGCTAAGAGGAGCAGGAAAATGCAAAAAATTTCAGAATTGCACGTTGCAATGTGGAGATATTACTGTTTGTGCATTTACAATATTCATTGATTTTTGCCATTGAAAAACGTCCAGAAATGTTTGAAGCTACTGACTGAATGAAAGGAGCTGGCATCTCACTCTCTTTGAATCTTCTTTATCATGCTAGGATTAGCAGGAAAAAGCAAAAAATTTCAGAATTGCACCTTGCAATGCGGAGAAATTACTGTTTGTGCATTTACAATATTCATTGATTTTTGCCATTGAAAAACATCATGTTATTCATATACCAGAAATGTTTGAAGCTACTGACTGAATGAAAAGAGCTGGCATCTCACTCTCTTTGAATCTTCTTTATCATGCCAGGATTAGCAGGAAAAAGCAAAAAATTTCAGAATTGCACCTTGCAATGTGGAGATATTACTGTTTGTGCATTTACAATATTCATTGATTTTTGCCATTGAAAAATGTCCAGAAATGTTTGAAGCTACTGACTGAATGAAAGGAGCTGGCATCTCACTCTCTTTGAATCTTCTTTATCATGCTAGGATTAGCAGGAAAAAGCAAAAAATTTCAGAATTGCACCTTGCAAGGCGGAGAAATTACTGTTTGTGCATTTACAATATTCATTGATTTTTGCCATTGAAAACATCATGTTATTCATATACCAGAAATGTTTGAAGCTACTGACTGAATGAAAAGAGCTGGCATCTCACTCTCTTTGAATCTTCTTTATCATGCTAAGAGGAGCAGGAAAAAGCAAAAAATTTCAGAATTGCACCTTTCAATGTGGAGATATTACTGTTTGTGCATTTACAATATTCATTGATTTTTGCCATTGAAAAACGTCCAGAAATGTTTGAAGCTACTGACTGAATGAAAGGAGCTGGCATCTCACTCTCTTTGAATCTTCTTTATCATGCTAGGATTAGCAGGAAAAAGCAAAAAATTTCAGAATTGCACCTTGCAATGCGGAGAGATTACTGTTTGTGCATTTACAATATTCATTGATTTTTGCCATTGAAAAGCCATGTTATTCATATACCAGAAATGTTTGAAGCTACTGACTGAATGAAAAGAGCTGGCATCTCACTCTCTTTGAAACTTCTTTATCATGCCAGGATTAGCAGGAAAAAGCAAAAAATTTCAGAATTGCACCTTGCAATGTAGAGATATTACTGTTTGTGCATTTACAATATTCATTGATTTTTGCCATTGAAAACCGTCCAGAAATGTTTGAAGCTACTGACTGAATGAAAGGAGCTGGCATCTCACTCTCTTTGAATCTTCTTTATCATGCTAGGATTAGCAGGAAAAAGCAAAAAATTTCAGAATTGCACGTTGCAATGTGGAGATATTACTGTTTGTGCATTTACAATATTCATTGATTTTTGCCATTGAAAAACGTCCAGAAATGTTTGAAGCTACTGACTGAATGAAAGGAGCTGGCATCTCAATCTCTTTGAATCTTCTTTATCATGCTAGGATTAGCAGGAAAAAGCAAAAAATTTCAGAATTGCACCTTGCAATGCGGAGAAATTACTGTTTGTGCATTTACAATATTCATTGATTTTTGCCATTGAAAAACATCATGTTATTCATATACCAGAGATGTTTGAAGCTACTGACTGAATGAAAAGAGCTGGCATCTCACTCTCTTTGAATCTTCTTTATCATGCTAAGAGGAGCAGGAAAAAGCAAAAAATTTCAGAATTGCACCTTGCAATGTGGAGATATTACTGTTTGTGCATTTACAATATTCATTGATTTTTGCCATTGAAAAACGTCCAGAAATGTTTGAAGCTACTGACTGAATGAAAGGAGCTGGCATCTCACTCTCTTTGAATCTTCTTTATCATGCCAGGATTAGCAGGAAAAAGCAAAAAATTTCAGAATTGCACCTTGCAATGTGGAGATATTACTGTTTGTGCATTTACAATATTCATTGATTTTTGCCATTGAAAAACGTCCAGAAATGTTTGAAGCTACTGACTGAATGAAAGGAGCTGGCATCTCACTCTCTTTGAATCTTCTTTATCATGCTAGGATTAGCAGGAAAAAGCAAAAAATTTCAGAATTGCACCTTGCAATGCGGAGAAATTACTGTTTGTACATTTACAATATTCATTGATTTTTGCCATTGAAAAACATCATGTTATTCATATACCAGAAATGTTTGAAGCTACTGACTGAATGAAAAGAGCTGGCATCTCACTCTCTTTGAATCTTCTTTATCATGCCAGGATTAGCAGGAAAAAGCAAAAAATTTCAGAATTGCACGTTGCAATGTGGAGATATTACTGTTTGTGCATTTACAATATTCATTGATTTTTGCCATTGAAAAACGTCCAGAAATGTTTGAAGCTACTGACTGAATGAAAGGAGCTGGCATCTCACTCTCTTTGAATCTTCTTTATCATGCTAGGATTAGCAGGAAAAAGCAAAAAATTTCAGAATTGCACCTTGCAAGGCGGAGAAATTACTGTTTGTGCATTTACAATATTCATTGATTTTTGCCATTGAAAAACATCATGTTATTCATATACCAGAAATGTTTGAAGCTACTGACTGAATGAAAAGAGCTGGCATCTCACTCTCTTTGAATCTTCTTTATCATGCCAGGATTAGCAGGAAAAAGCAAAAAATTTCAGAATTGCACCTTGCAATGTGGAGATATTACTGTTTGTGCATTTACAATATTCAATGATTTTTGCCATTGAAAAACGTCCAGAAATGTTTGAAGCTACTGACTGAATGAAAGGAGCTGGCATCTCACTCTCTTTGAATCTTCTTTATCATGCTAGGATTAGCAGGAAAAAGCAAAAAATTTCAGAATTGCACCTTGCAATGCGGAGAAATTACTGTTTGTGCATTTACAATATTCATTGATTTTTGCCATTGAAAAACATCATGTTATTCATATACCAGAAATGTTTGAAGCTACTGACTGAATGAAAAGAGCTGGCATCTCACTCTCTTTGAATCTTCTTTATCATGCTAAGAGGAGCAGGAAAAAGCAAAAAATTTCAGAATTGCACGTTGCAATGTGGAGATATTACTGTTTGTGCATTTACAATATTCATTGATTTTTGCCATTGAAAAACGGCCAGAAATGTTTGAAGCTACTGACTGAATGAAAGGAGCTGGCATCTCACTCTCTTTGAATCTTCTTTATCATGCTAGGATTAGCAGGAAAAAGCAAAAAATTTCAGAATTGCACCTTGCAATGCGGAGAAATTACTGTTTGTGCATTTACAATATTCATTGATTTTTGCCATTGAAAAACATCATGTTATTCATATACCAGAAATGTTTGAAGCTACTGACTGAATGAAAAGAGCTGGCATCTCACTCTCTTTGAATCTTCTTTATCATGCCAGGATTAGCAGGAAAAAGCAAAAAATTTCAGAATTGCACCTTGCAATGTGGAGATATTACTGTTTGTGCATTTACAATATTCATTGATTTTTGCCATTGAAAAACGTCCAGAAATGTTTGAAGCTACTGACTGAATGAAAGGAGCTGGCATCTCAATCTCTTTGAATCTTCTTTATCATGCTAGGATTAGCAGGAAAAAGCAAAAAATTTCAGAATTGCACCTTGCAATGCGGAGAAATTACTGTTTGTGCATTTACAATATTCATTGATTTTTGCCATTGAAAAACATCATGTTATTCATATACCAGAGATGTTTGAAGCTACTGACTGAATGAAAAGAGCTGGCATCTCACTCTCTTTGAATCTTCTTTATCATGCTAAGAGGAGCAGGAAAAAGCAAAAAATTTCAGAATTGCACCTTGCAATGTGGAGATATTACTGTTTGTGCATTTACAATATTCATTGATTTTTGCCATTGAAAAACGTCCAGAAATGTTTGAAGATACTGACTGAATGAAAGGAGCTGGCATCTCACTCTCTTTGAATCTTCTTTATCATGCTAGGATTAGCAGGAAAAAGCAAAAAATTTCAGAATTGCACCTTGCAATGTGGAGAAATTACTGTTTGTGCATTTACAATATTCATTGATTTTTGCCATTGAAAAACATCATGTTATTCATATACCAGAAATGTTTGAAGCTACTGACTGAATGAAAAGAGCTGGCATCTCACTCTCTTTGAATCTTCTTTATCATGCCAGGATTAGCAGGAAAAAGCAAAAAATTTCAGAATTGCACCTTGCAATGTGGAGATATTACTGTTTGTGCATTTACAATATTCAATGATTTTTGCCATTGAAAAACGTCCAGAAATGTTTGAAGCTACTGACTGAATGAAAGGAGCTGGCATCTCACTCTCTTTGAATCTTCTTTATCATGCTAGGATTAGCAGGAAAAAGCAAAAAATTTCAGAATTGCACCTTGCAATGCGGAGAAATTACTGTTTGTGCATTTACAATATTCATTGATTTTTGCCATTGAAAAACATCATGTTATTCATATACCAGAAATGTTTGAAGCTACTGACTGAATGAAAAGAGCTGGCATCTCACTCTCTTTGAATCTTCTTTATCATGCTAAGAGGAGCAGGAAAAAGCAAAAAATTTCAGAATTGCACGTTGCAATGTGGAGATATTACTGTTTGTGCATTTACAATATTCATTGATTTTTGCCATTGAAAAACGGCCAGAAATGTTTGAAGCTACTGACTGAATGAAAGGAGCTGGCATCTCAATCTCTTTGAATCTTCTTTATCATGCTAGGATTAGCAGGAAAAAGCAAAAAATTTCAGAATTGCACCTTGCAATGCGGAGAAATTACTGTTTGTGCATTTACAATATTCATTGATTTTTGCCATTGAAAAACATCATGTTATTCATATACCAGAAATGTTTGAAGCTACTGACTGAATGAAAAGAGCTGGCATCTCACTCTCTTTGAATCTTCTTTATCATGCCAGGATTAGCAGGAAAAAGCAAAAAATTTCAGAATTGCACCTTGCAATGTGGAGATATTACTGCTTGTGCATTTACAATATTCATTGATTTTTGCCATTGAAAAATGTCCAGAAATGTTTGAAGCTACTGACTGAATGAAAGGAGCTGGCATCTCACTCTCTTTGAATCTTCTTTATCATGCTAGGATTAGCAGGAAAAAGCAAAAAATTTCAGAATTGCACCTTGCAATGCGGAGAAATTACTGTTTGTGCATTTACAATATTCATTGATTTTTGCCATTGAAAACATCATGTTATTCATATACCAGAAATGTTTGAAGCTACTGACTGAATGAAAAGAGCTGGCATCTCACTCTCTTTGAATCTTCTTTATCATGCTAAGAGGAGCAGGAAAAAGCAAAAAATTTCAGAATTGCACCTTGCAATGTGGAGATATTACTGTTTGTGCATTTACAATATTCATTGATTTTTGCCATTGAAAAACGTCCAGAAATGTTTGAAGCTACTGACTGAATGAAAGGAGCTGGCATCTCACTCTCTTTGAATCTTCTTTATCATGCTATTATTAGCAGGAGAAAGCAAAAAATTTCAGAATTGCACCTTGCAATGCGGAGAAATTACTGTTTGTGCATTTACAATATTCATTGATTTTTGCCATTGAAAACATCATGTTATTCATATACCAGAAATGTTTGCAGCTACTGACTGAATGAAAAGAGCTGGCATCTCACTCTCTTTGAATCTTCTTTATCATGCTAAGAGGAGCAGGAAAAAGCAAAAAATTTCAGAATTGCACCTTGCAATGTAGAGATATTACTGTTTGTGCATTTACAATATTCATTGATTTTTGCCATTGAAAAACGTCCAGAAATGTTTGAAGCTACTGACTGAATGAAAGGAGCTGGCATCTCACTCTCTTTTAATCTTCTTTATCATGCTAGGATTAGCAGGAAAAAGCAAAAAATTTCAGAATTGCACCTTGCAATGCGGAGAAATTACTGTTTGTGCATTTACAATATTCATTGATTTTTGCCATTGAAAAACATCATGTTATTCATATACCAGAAATGTTTGAAGCTACTGACTGAATGAAAAGAGCTGGCATCTCACTCTCTTTGAATCTTCTTTATCATGCTAAGAGGAGCAGGAAAAAGCAAAAAATTTCAGAATTGCACGTTGCAATGTGGAGATATTACTGTTTGTGCATTTACAATATTCATTGATTTTTGCCATTGAAAAACGTCCAGAAATGTTTGAAGCTACTGACTGAATGAAAGGAGCTGGCATCTCACTCTCTTTGAATCTTCTTTATCATGCTAGGATTAGCAGGAAAAAGCAAAAAATTTCAGAATTGCACCTTGCAATGCGGAGAAATTACTGTTTGTGCATTTACAATATTCATTGATTTTTGCCATTGAAAAACATCATGTTATTCATATACCAGAAATGTTTGAAGCTACTGACTGAATGAAAAGAGCTGGCATCTCACTCTCTTTGAATCTTCTTTATCATGCCAGGATTAGCAGGAAAAAGCAAAAAATTTCAGAATTGCACCTTGCAATGTGGAGATATTACTGTTTGTGCATTTACAATATTCATTGATTTTTGCCATTGAAAAATGTCCAGAAATGTTTGAAGCTACTGACTGAATGAAAGGAGCTGGGATCTCACTCTCTTTGAATCTTCTTTATCATGCTAGGATTAGCAGGAAAAAGCAAAAAATTTCAGAATTGCACCTTGCAATGCGGAGAAATTACTGTTTGTGCATTTACAATATTCATTGATTTTTGCCATTGAAAACATCATGTTATTCATATACCAGAAATGTTTGAAGCTACTGACTGAATGAAAAGAGCTGGCATCTCACTCTCTTTGAATCTTCTTTGTCATGCTAAGAGGAGCAGGAAACAGCAAAAAATTTCAGAATTGCACCTTGCAATGTGGAGATATTACTGTTTGTGCATTTACAATATTCATTGATTTTTGCCATTGAAAAACGTCCAGAAATGTTTGAAGCTACTGACTGAATGAAAGGAGCTGGCATCTCACTCTCTTTGAATCTTCTTTATCATGCTAGGATTAGCAGGAAAAAGCAAAAAATTTCAGAATTGCACCTTGCAATGCGGAGAAATTACTGTTTGTGCATTTACAATATTCATTGATTTTTGCCATTGAAAAACCATGTTATTCATATACCAGAAATGTTTGAAGCTACTGACTGAATGAAAAGAGCTGGCATCTCACTCTCTTTGAATCTTCTTTATCATGCCAGGATTAGCGGGAAAAAGCAAAAAATTTCAGAATTGCACGTTGCAATGTGGAGATATTACTGTTTGTGCATTTACAATATTCATTGATTTTTGCCATTGAAAACCGTCCAGAAATGTTTGAAGCTACTGACTGAATGAAAGGAGCTGGCATCTCACTCTCTTTGAATCTTCTTTATCATGCTAGGATTAGCAGGAAAAAGCAAAAAATTTCAGAATTGCACGTTGCAATGTGGAGATATTACTGTTTGTGCATTTACAATATTCATTGATTTTTGCCATTGAAAAACGTCCAGAAATGTTTGAAGCTACTGACTGAATGAAAGGAGCTGGCATCTCAATCTCTTTGAATCTTCTTTATCACGCTAGGATTAGCAGGAAAAAGCAAAAAATTTCAGAATTGCACCTTGCAATGCGGAGATATTACTGTTTGTGCATTTACAATATTCATTGATTTTTGCCATTGAAAAACGTCCAGAAATGTTTGAAGCTACTGACTGAATGAAAGGAGCTGGCATCTCACTCTCTTTGAATCTTCTTTATCATGCTAGGATTAGCAGGAGAAAGCAAAAAATTTCAGAATTGCACCTTGCATTGCGGAGAAATTACTGTTTGTGCATTTACAATATTCATTGATTTTTGCCATTGAAAACATCATGTTATTCATATACCAGAAATGTTTGAAGCTACTGACTGAATGAAAAGAGCTGGCATCTCACTCTCTTTGAATCTTCTTTATCATGCTAAGAGGAGCAGGAAAAAGCAAAAAATTTCTGAATTGCACCTTGCAATGTAGAGATATTACTGTTTGTGCATTTACAATATTCATTGATTTTTGCCATTGAAAAACGTCCAGAAATGTTTGAAGCTACTGACTGAATGAAAGGAGCTGGCATCTCACTCTCTTTGAATCTTCTTTATCATGCTAGGATTAGCAGGAAAAAGCAAAAAATTTCAGAATTGCACCTTGCAATGCGGATAAATTACTGTTTGTGCATTTACAATATTCATTGATTTTTGCCATTGAAAAACATCATGTTATTCATATACCAGAAATGTTTGAAGCTACTGACTGAATGAAAAGAGCTGGCATCTCACTCTCTTTGAATTTTCTTTATCATGCTAAGAGGAGCAGGAAAATGCAAAAAATTTCAGAATTGCACGTTGCAATGTGGAGATATTACTGTTTGTGCATTTACAATATTCATTGATTTTTGCCATTGAAAAACGTCCAGAAATGTTTGAAGCTACTGACTGAATGAAAGGAGCTGGCATCTCACTCTCTTTGAATCTTCTTTATCATGCTAGGATTAGCAGGAAAAAGCAAAAAATTTCAGAATTGCACCTTGCAATGCGGAGAAATTACTGTTTGTGCATTTACAATATTCATTGATTTTTGCCATTGAAAAACATCATGTTATTCATATACCAGAAATGTTTGAAGCTACTGACTGAATGAAAAGAGCTGGCATCTCACTCTCTTTGAATCTTCTTTATCATGCCAGGATTAGCAGGAAAAAGCAAAAAATTTCAGAATTGCACCTTGCAATGTGGAGATATTACTGTTTGTGCATTTACAATATTCATTGATTTTTGCCATTGAAAAATGTCCAGAAATGTTTGAAGCTACTGACTGAATGAAAGGAGCTGGCATCTCACTCTCTTTGAATCTTCTTTATCATGCTAGGATTAGCAGGAAAAAGCAAAAAATTTCAGAATTGCACCTTGCAAGGCGGAGAAATTACTGTTTGTGCATTTACAATATTCATTGATTTTTGCCATTGAAAACATCATGTTATTCATATACCAGAAATGTTTGAAGCTACTGACTGAATGAAAAGAGCTGGCATCTCACTCTCTTTGAATCTTCTTTATCATGCTAAGAGGAGCAGGAAAAAGCAAAAAATTTCAGAATTGCACCTTTCAATGTGGAGATATTACTGTTTGTGCATTTACAATATTCATTGATTTTTGCCATTGAAAAACGTCCAGAAATGTTTGAAGCTACTGACTGAATGAAAGGAGCTGGCATCTCACTCTCTTTGAATCTTCTTTATCATGCTAGGATTAGCAGGAAAAAGCAAAAAATTTCAGAATTGCACCTTGCAATGCGGAGAAATTACTGTTTGTGCATTTACAATATTCATTGATTTTTGCCATTGAAAAGCCATGTTATTCATATACCAGAAATGTTTGAAGCTACTGACTGAATGAAAAGAGCTGGCATCTCACTCTCTTTGAATCTTCTTTATCATGCCAGGATTAGCAGGAAAAAGCAAAAAATTTCAGAATTGCACGTTGCAATGTAGAGATATTACTGTTTGTGCATTTACAATATTCATTGATTTTTGCCATTGAAAACCGTCCAGAAATGTTTGAAGCTACTGACTGAATGAAAGGAGCTGGCATCTCACTCTCTTTGAATCTTCTTTATCATGCTAGGATTAGCAGGAAAAAGCAAAAAATTTCAGAATTGCACGTTGCAATGTGGAGATATTACTGTTTGTGCATTTACAATATTCATTGATTTTTGCCATTGAAAAACGTCCAGAAATGTTTGAAGCTACTGACTGAATGAAAGGAGCTGGCATCTCAATCTCTTTGAATCTTCTTTATCATGCTAGGATTAGCAGGAAAAAGCAAAAAATTTCAGAATTGCACCTTGCAATGCGGAGAAATTACTGTTTGTGCATTTACAATATTCATTGATTTTTGCCATTGAAAAACATCATGTTATTCATATACCAGAGATGTTTGAAGCTACTGACTGAATGAAAAGAGCTGGCATCTCACTCTCTTTGAATCTTCTTTATCATGCTAAGAGGAGCAGGAAAAAGCAAAAAATTTCAGAATTGCACCTTGCAATGTGGAGATATTACTGTTTGTGCATTTACAATATTCATTGATTTTTGCCATTGAAAAACGTCCAGAAATGTTTGAAGCTACTGACTGAATGAAAGGAGCTGGCATCTCACTCTCTTTGAATCTTCTTTATCATGCCAGGATTAGCAGGAAAAAGCAAAAAATTTCAGAATTGCACCTTGCAATGTGGAGATATTACTGTTTGTGCATTTACAATATTCATTGATTTTTGCCATTGAAAAACGTCCAGAAATGTTTGAAGCTACTGACTGAATGAAAGGAGCTGGCATCTCACTCTCTTTGAATCTTCTTTATCATGCTAGGATTAGCAGGAAAAAGCAAAAAATTTCAGAATTGCACCTTGCAATGCGGAGAAATTACTGTTTGTACATTTACAATATTCATTGATTTTTGCCATTGAAAAACATCATGTTATTCATATACCAGAAATGTTTGAAGCTACTGACTGAATGAAAAGAGCTGGCATCTCACTCTCTTTGAATCTTCTTTATCATGCCAGGATTAGCAGGAAAAAGCAAAAAATTTCAGAATTGCACGTTGCAATGTGGAGATATTACTGTTTGTGCATTTACAATATTCATTGATTTTTGCCATTGAAAAACGTCCAGAAATGTTTGAAGCTACTGACTGAATGAAAGGAGCTGGCATCTCACTCTCTTTGAATCTTCTTTATCATGCTAGGATTAGCAGGAAAAAGCAAAAAATTTCAGAATTGCACCTTGCAATGCGGAGAAATTACTGTTTGTGCATTTACAATATTCATTGATTTTTGCCATTGAAAAACATCATGTTATTCATATACCAGAAATGTTTGAAGCTACTGACTGAATGAAAAGAGCTGGCATCTCACTCTCTTTGAATCTTCTTTATCATGCCAGGATTAGCAGGAAAAAGCAAAAAATTTCAGAATTGCACCTTGCAATGTGGAGATATTACTGTTTGTGCATTTACAATATTCATTGATTTTTGCCATTGAAAAACGTCCAGAAATGTTTGAAGCTACTGACTGAATGAAAGGAGCTGGCATCTCACTCTCTTTGAATCTTCTTTATCATGCTAGGATTAGCAGGAAAAAGCAAAAAATTTCAGAATTGCACCTTGCAATGCGGAGAAATTACTGTTTGTGCATTTACAATATTCATTGATTTTTGCCATTGAAAAACATCATGTTATTCATATACCAGAAATGTTTGAAGCTACTGACTGAATGAAAAGAGCTGGCATCTTACTCTCTTTGAATCTTCTTTATCATGCTAAGAGGAGCAGGAAAAAGCAAAAAATTTCAGAATTGCACTCTGCAATGTGGAGATATTACTGTTTGTGCATTTACAATATTCATTGATTTTTGCCATTGAAAAACGTCCAGAAATGTTTGAAGCTACTGACTGAATGAAAGGAGCTGGCATCTCAATCTCTTTGAATCTTCTTTATCATGCTAGGATTAGCAGGAAAAAGCAAAAAATTTCAGAATTGCACCTTGCAATGCGGAGAAATTACTGTTTGTGCATTTACAATATTCATTGATTTTTGCCATTGAAAAACATCATGTTATTCATATACCAGAGATGTTTGAAGCTACTGACTGAATGAAAAGAGCTGGCATCTCACTCTCTTTGAATCTTCTTTATCATGCTAAGAGGAGCAGGAAAAAGCAAAAAATTTCAGAATTGCACCTTGCAATGTGGAGATATTACTGTTTGTGCATTTACAATGTTCATTGATTTTTGCCATTGAAAAACGTCCAGAAATGTTTGAAGCTACTGACAATGAAAGGAGCTGGCATCTCACTCTCTTTGAATCTTCTTTATCATGCTAGGATTAGCAGGAAAAAGCAAAAAATTTCAGAATTGCACCTTGCAAGGCGGAGAAATTACTGTTTGTGCATTTACAATATTCATTGATTTTTGCCATTGAAAACATCATGTTATTCATATACCAGAAATGTTTGAAGCTACTGACTGAATGAAAAGAGCTGGCATCTCACTCTCTTTGAATCTTCTTTATCATGCTAAGAGGAGCAGGAAAAAGCAAAAAATTTCAGAATTGCACCTTTCAATGTGGAGATATTACTGTTTGTGCATTTACAATATTCATTGATTTTTGCCATTGAAAAACGTCCAGAAATGTTTGAAGCTACTGACTGAATGAAAGGAGCTGGCATCTCACTCTCTTTGAATCTTCTTTATCATGCTAGGATTAGCAGGAAAAAGCAAAAAATTTCAGAATTGCACCTTGCAATGCGGAGAAATTACTGTTTGTGCATTTACAATATTCATTGATTTTTGCCATTGAAAAGCCATGTTATTCATATACCAGAAATGTTTGAAGCTACTGACTGAATGAAAAGAGCTGGCATCTCACTCTCTTTGAATCTTCTTTATCATGCCAGGATTAGCAGGAAAAAGCAAAAAATTTCAGAATTGCACGTTGCAATGTAGAGATATTACTGTTTGTGCATTTACAATATTCATTGATTTTTGCCATTGAAAACCGTCCAGAAATGTTTGAAGCTACTGACTGAATGAAAGGAGCTGGCATCTCACTCTCTTTGAATCTTCTTTATCATGCTAGGATTAGCAGGAAAAAGCAAAAAATTTCAGAATTGCACGTTGCAATGTGGAGATATTACTGTTTGTGCATTTACAATATTCATTGATTTTTGCCATTGAAAAACGTCCAGAAATGTTTGAAGCTACTGACTGAATGAAAGGAGCTGGCATCTCAATCTCTTTGAATCTTCTTTATCATGCTAGGATTAGCAGGAAAAAGCAAAAAATTTCAGAATTGCACCTTGCAATGCGGAGAAATTACTGTTTGTGCATTTACAATATTCATTGATTTTTGCCATTGAAAAACATCATGTTATTCATATACCAGAGATGTTTGAAGCTACTGACTGAATGAAAAGAGCTGGCATCTCACTCTCTTTGAATCTTCTTTATCATGCTAAGAGGAGCAGGAAAAAGCAAAAAATTTCAGAATTGCACCTTGCAATGTGGAGATATTACTGTTTGTGCATTTACAATATTCATTGATTTTTGCCATTGAAAAACGTCCAGAAATGTTTGAAGCTACTGACTGAATGAAAGGAGCTGGCATCTCACTCTCTTTGAATCTTCTTTATCATGCCAGGATTAGCAGGAAAAAGCAAAAAATTTCAGAATTGCACCTTGCAATGTGGAGATATTACTGTTTGTGCATTTACAATATTCATTGATTTTTGCCATTGAAAAACGTCCAGAAATGTTTGAAGCTACTGACTGAATGAAAGGAGCTGGCATCTCACTCTCTTTGAATCTTCTTTATCATGCTAGGATTAGCAGGAAAAAGCAAAAAATTTCAGAATTGCACCTTGCAATGCGGAGAAATTACTGTTTGTACATTTACAATATTCATTGATTTTTGCCATTGAAAAACATCATGTTATTCATATACCAGAAATGTTTGAAGCTACTGACTGAATGAAAAGAGCTGGCATCTCACTCTCTTTGAATCTTCTTTATCATGCCAGGATTAGCAGGAAAAAGCAAAAAATTTCAGAATTGCACGTTGCAATGTGGAGATATTACTGTTTGTGCATTTACAATATTCATTGATTTTTGCCATTGAAAAACGTCCAGAAATGTTTGAAGCTACTGACTGAATGAAAGGAGCTGGCATCTCACTCTCTTTGAATCTTCTTTATCATGCTAGGATTAGCAGGAAAAAGCAAAAAATTTCAGAATTGCACCTTGCAATGCGGAGAAATTACTGTTTGTGCATTTACAATATTCATTGATTTTTGCCATTGAAAAACATCATGTTATTCATATACCAGAAATGTTTGAAGCTACTGACTGAATGAAAAGAGCTGGCATCTCACTCTCTTTGAATCTTCTTTATCATGCCAGGATTAGCAGGAAAAAGCAAAAAATTTCAGAATTGCACCTTGCAATGTGGAGATATTACTGTTTGTGCATTTACAATATTCATTGATTTTTGCCATTGAAAAACGTCCAGAAATGTTTGAAGCTACTGACTGAATGAAAGGAGCTGGCATCTCACTCTCTTTGAATCTTCTTTATCATGCTAGGATTAGCAGGAAAAAGCAAAAAATTTCAGAATTGCACCTTGCAATGCGGAGAAATTACTGTTTGTGCATTTACAATATTCATTGATTTTTGCCATTGAAAAACATCATGTTATTCATATACCAGAAATGTTTGAAGCTACTGACTGAATGAAAAGAGCTGGCATCTTACTCTCTTTGAATCTTCTTTATCATGCTAAGAGGAGCAGGAAAAAGCAAAAAATTTCAGAATTGCACTCTGCAATGTGGAGATATTACTGTTTGTGCATTTACAATATTCATTGATTTTTGCCATTGAAAAACGTCCAGAAATGTTTGAAGCTACTGACTGAATGAAAGGAGCTGGCATCTCAATCTCTTTGAATCTTCTTTATCATGCTAGGATTAGCAGGAAAAAGCAAAAAATTTCAGAATTGCACCTTGCAATGCGGAGAAATTACTGTTTGTGCATTTACAATATTCATTGATTTTTGCCATTGAAAAACATCATGTTATTCATATACCAGAGATGTTTGAAGCTACTGACTGAATGAAAAGAGCTGGCATCTCACTCTCTTTGAATCTTCTTTATCATGCTAAGAGGAGCAGGAAAAAGCAAAAAATTTCAGAATTGCACCTTGCAATGTGGAGATATTACTGTTTGTGCATTTACAATGTTCATTGATTTTTGCCATTGAAAAACGTCCAGAAATGTTTGAAGCTACTGACAATGAAAGGAGCTGGCATCTCACTCTCTTTGAATCTTCTTTATCATGCTAGGATTAGCAGGAAAAAGCAAAAAATTTCAGAATTGCACCTTGCAATGCGGAGAAATTACTGTTTGTGCATTTACAATATTCATTGATTTTTGCCATTGAAAAACATCATGTTATTCATATACCAGAAATGTTTGAAGCTACTGACTGAATGAAAAGAGCTGGCATCTCACTCTCTTTGAATCTTCTTTATCATGCCAGGATTAGCAGGAAAAAGCAAAAAATTTCAGAATTGCACCTTGCAATGTAGAGATATTACTGTTTGTGCATTTACAATATTCATTGATTTTTGCCATTGAAAAACGTCCAGAAATGTTTGAAGCTACTGACTGAATGAAAGGAGCTGGCATCTCACTCTCTTTGAATCTTCTTTATCATGCTAGGATTAGCAGGAAAAAGCAAAAAATTTCAGAATTGCACCTTGCAATGCGGATAAATTACTGTTTGTGCATTTACAATATTCATTGATTTTTGCCATTGAAAAACATCATGTTATTCATATACCAGAAATGTTTGAAGCTACTGACTGAATGAAAAGAGCTGGCATCTCACTCTCTTTGAATTTTCTTTATCATGCTAAGAGGAGCAGGAAAATGCAAAAAATTTCAGAATTGCACGTTGCAATGTGGAGATATTACTGTTTGTGCATTTACAATATTCATTGATTTTTGCCATTGAAAAACGTCCAGAAATGTTTGAAGCTACTGACTGAATGAAAGGAGCTGGCATCTCACTCTCTTTGAATCTTCTTTATCATGCTAGGATTAGCAGGAAAAAGCAAAAAATTTCAGAATTGCACCTTGCAATGCGGAGAAATTACTGTTTGTGCATTTACAATATTCATTGATTTTTGCCATTGAAAAACATCATGTTATTCATATACCAGAAATGTTTGAAGCTACTGACTGAATGAAAAGAGCTGGCATCTCACTCTCTTTGAATCTTCTTTATCATGCCAGGATTAGCAGGAAAAAGCAAAAAATTTCAGAATTGCACCTTGCAATGTGGAGATATTACTGTTTGTGCATTTACAATATTCATTGATTTTTGCCATTGAAAAACGTCCAGAAATGTTTGAAGCTACTGACTGAATGAAAGGAGCTGGCATCTCACTCTCTTTGAATCTTCTTTATCATGCTAGGATTAGCAGGAAAAAGCAAAAAATTTCAGAATTGCACCTTGCAATGCGGAGAAATTACTGTTTGTGCAATTACAATATTCATTGATTTTTGCCATTGAAAAGCCATGTTATTCATATACCAGAAATGTTTGAAGCTACTGACTGAATGAAAAGAGCTGGCATCTCACTCTCTTTGAATCTTCTTTATCATGCCAGGATTAGCAGGAAAAAGCAAAAAATTTCAGAATTGCACGTTGCAATGTAGAGATATTACTGTTTGTGCATTTACAATATTCATTGATTTTTGCCATTGAAAACCGTCCAGAAATGTTTGAAGCTACTGACTGAATGAAAGGAGCTGGCATCTCACTCTCTTTGAATCTTCTTTATCATGCTAGGATTAGCAGGAAAAAGCAAAAAATTTCAGAATTGCACGTTGCAATGTGGAGATATTACTGTTTGTGCATTTACAATATTCATTGATTTTTGCCATTGAAAAACGTCCAGAAATGTTTGAAGCTACTGACTGAATGAAAGGAGCTGGCATCTCAATCTCTTTGAATTTTCTTTATCATGCTAGGATTAGCAGGAAAAAGCAAAAAATTTCAGAATTGCACCTTGCAATGCGGAGAAATTACTGTTTGTGCATTTACAATATTCATTGATTTTTGCCATTGAAAAACATCATGTTATTCATATACCAGAGATGTTTGAAGCTACTGACTGAATGAAAAGAGCTGGCATCTCACTCTCTTTGAATCTTCTTTATCATGCTAAGAGGAGCAGGAAAAAGCAAAAAATTTCAGAATTGCACCTTGCAATGTGGAGATATTACTGTTTGTGCATTTACAATATTCATTGATTTTTGCCATTGAAAAACGTCCAGAAATGTTTGAAGCTACTGACTGAATGAAAGGAGCTGGCATCTCACTCTCTTTGAATCTTCTTTATCATGCCAGGATTAGCAGGAAAAAGCAAAAAATTTCAGAATTGCACCTTGCAATGTGGAGATATTACTGTTTGTGCATTTACAATATTCATTGATTTTTGCCATTGAAAAACGTCCAGAAATGTTTGAAGCTACTGACTGAATGAAAGGAGCTGGCATCTCACTCTCTTTGAATCTTCTTTATCATGCTAGGATTAGCAGGAAAAAGCAAAAAATTTCAGAATTGCACCTTGCAATGCGGAGAAATTACTGTTTGTACATTTACAATATTCATTGATTTTTGCCATTGAAAAACATCATGTTATTCATATACCAGAAATGTTTGAAGCTACTGACTGAATGAAAAGAGCTGGCATCTCACTCTCTTTGAATCTTCTTTATCATGCCAGGATTAGCAGGAAAAAGCAAAAAATTTCAGAATTGCACGTTGCAATGTGGAGATATTACTGTTTGTGCATTTACAATATTCATTGATTTTTGCCATTGAAAAACGTCCAGAAATGTTTGAAGCTACTGACTGAATGAAAGGAGCTGGCATCTCACTCTCTTTGAATCTTCTTTATCATGCTAGGATTAGCAGGAAAAAGCAAAAAATTTCAGAATTGCACCTTGCAATGCGGAGAAATTACTGTTTGTGCATTTACAATATTCATTGATTTTTGCCATTGAAAAACATCATGTTATTCATATACCAGAAATGTTTGAAGCTACTGACTGAATGAAAAGAGCTGGCATCTCACTCTCTTTGAATCTTCTTTATCATGCCAGGATTAGCAGGAAAAAGCAAAAAATTTCAGAATTGCACCTTGCAATGTGGAGATATTACTGTTTGTGCATTTACAATATTCATTGATTTTTGCCATTGAAAAACGTCCAGAAATGTTTGAAGCTACTGACTGAATGAAAGGAGCTGGCATCTCACTCTCTTTGAATCTTCTTTATCATGCTAGGATTAGCAGGAAAAAGCAAAAAATTTCAGAATTGCACCTTGCAATGCGGAGAAATTACTGTTTGTGCATTTACAATATTCATTGATTTTTGCCATTGAAAAACATCATGTTATTCATATACCAGAAATGTTTGAAGCTACTGACTGAATGAAAAGAGCTGGCATCTTACTCTCTTTGAATCTTCTTTATCATGCTAAGAGGAGCAGGAAAAAGCAAAAAATTTCAGAATTGCACCCTGCAATGTGGAGATATTACTGTTTGTGCATTTACAATATTCATTGATTTTTGCCATTGAAAAACGTCCAGAAATGTTTGAAGCTACTGACTGAATGAAAGGAGCTGGCATCTCAATCTCTTTGAATCTTCTTTATCATGCTAGGATTAGCAGGAAAAAGCAAAAAATTTCAGAATTGCACCTTGCAATGCGGAGAAATTACTGTTTGTGCATTTACAATATTCATTGATTTTTGCCATTGAAAAACATCATGTTATTCATATACCAGAGATGTTTGAAGCTACTGACTGAATGAAAAGAGCTGGCATCTCACTCTCTTTGAATCTTCTTTATCATGCTAAGAGGAGCAGGAAAAAGCAAAAAATTTCAGAATTGCACCTTGCAATGTGGAGATATTACTGTTTGTGCATTTACAATATTCATTGATTTTTGCCATTGAAAAACGTCCAGAAATGTTTGAAGCTACTGACAATGAAAGGAGCTGGCATCTCACTCTCTTTGAATCTTCTTTATCATGCTAGGATTAGCAGGAAAAAGCAAAAAATTTCAGAATTGCACCTTGCAATGCGGAGAAATTACTGTTTGTGCATTTACAATATTCATTGATTTTTGCCATTGAAAAACATCATGTTATTCATATACCAGAAATGTTTGAAGCTACTGACTGAATGAAAAGAGCTGGCATCTCACTCTCTTTGAATCTTCTTTATCATGCCAGGATTAGCAGGAAAAAGCAAAAAATTTCAGAATTGCACCTTGCAATGTGGAGATATTACTGTTTGTGCATTTACAATATTCATTGATTTTTGCCATTGAAAAACGTCCAGAAATGTTTGAAGCTACTGACTGAATGAAAGGAGCTGGCATCTCACTCTCTTTGAATCTTCTTTATCATGCTAGGATTAGCAGGAAAAAGCAAAAAATTTCAGAATTGCACCTTGCAATGCGGAGAAATTACTGTTTGTGCATTTACAATATTCATTGATTTTTGCCATTGAAAAACATCATGTTATTCATATACCAGAAATGTTTGAAGCTACTGACTGAATGAAAAGAGCTGGCATCTCACTCTCTTTGAATCTTCTTTATCATGCCAGGATTAGCAGGAAAAAGCAAAAAATTTCAGAATTGCACCTTGCAATGTAGAGATATTACTGTTTGTGCATTTACAATATTCATTGATTTTTGCCATTGAAAAACGTCCAGAAATGTTTGAAGCTACTGACTGAATGAAAGGAGCTGGCATCTCACTCTCTTTGAATCTTCTTTATCATGCTAGGATTAGCAGGAAAAAGCAAAAAATTTCAGAATTGCACCTTGCAATGCGGATAAATTACTGTTTGTGCATTTACAATATTCATTGATTTTTGCCATTGAAAAACATCATGTTATTCATATACCAGAAATGTTTGAAGCTACTGACTGAATGAAAAGAGCTGGCATCTCACTCTCTTTGAATTTTCTTTATCATGCTAAGAGGAGCAGGAAAATGCAAAAAATTTCAGAATTGCACGTTGCAATGTGGAGATATTACTGTTTGTGCATTTACAATATTCATTGATTTTTGCCATTGAAAAACGTCCAGAAATGTTTGAAGCTACTGACTGAATGAAAGGAGCTGGCATCTCACTCTCTTTGAATCTTCTTTATCATGCTAGGATTAGCAGGAAAAAGCAAAAAATTTCAGAATTGCACCTTGCAATGCGGAGAAATTACTGTTTGTGCATTTACAATATTCATTGATTTTTGCCATTGAAAAACATCATGTTATTCATATACCAGAAATGTTTGAAGCTACTGACTGAATGAAAAGAGCTGGCATCTCACTCTCTTTGAATCTTCTTTATCATGCCAGGATTAGCAGGAAAAAGCAAAAAATTTCAGAATTGCACCTTGCAATGTGGAGATATTACTGTTTGTGCATTTACAATATTCATTGATTTTTGCCATTGAAAAATGTCCAGAAATGTTTGAAGCTACTGACTGAATGAAAGGAGCTGGCATCTCACTCTCTTTGAATCTTCTTTATCATGCTAGGATTAGCAGGAAAAAGCAAAAAATTTCAGAATTGCACCTTGCAAGGCGGAGAAATTACTGTTTGTGCATTTACAATATTCATTGATTTTTGCCATTGAAAACATCATGTTATTCATATACCAGAAATGTTTGAAGCTACTGACTGAATGAAAAGAGCTGGCATCTCACTCTCTTTGAATCTTCTTTATCATGCTAAGAGGAGCAGGAAAAAGCAAAAAATTTCAGAATTGCACCTTGCAATGTGGAGATATTACTGTTTGTGCATTTACAATATTCATTGATTTTTGCCATTGAAAAACGTCCAGAAATGTTTGAAGCTACTGACTGAATGAAAGGAGCTGGCATCTCACTCTCTTTGAATCTTCTTTATCATGCTAGGATTAGCAGGAAAAAGCAAAAAATTTCAGAATTGCACCTTGCAATGCGGAGAAATTACTGTTTGTGCAATTACAATATTCATTGATTTTTGCCATTGAAAAGCCATGTTATTCATATACCAGAAATGTTTGAAGCTACTGACTGAATGAAAAGAGCTGGCATCTCACTCTCTTTGAATCTTCTTTATCATGCCAGGATTAGCAGGAAAAAGCAAAAAATTTCAGAATTGCACGTTGCAATGTAGAGATATTACTGTTTGTGCATTTACAATATTCATTGATTTTTGCCATTGAAAACCGTCCAGAAATGTTTGAAGCTACTGACTGAATGAAAGGAGCTGGCATCTCACTCTCTTTGAATCTTCTTTATCATGCTAGGATTAGCAGGAAAAAGCAAAAAATTTCAGAATTGCACGTTGCAATGTGGAGATATTACTGTTTGTGCATTTACAATATTCATTGATTTTTGCCATTGAAAAACGTCCAGAAATGTTTGAAGCTACTGACTGAATGAAAGGAGCTGGCATCTCAATCTCTTTGAATTTTCTTTATCATGCTAGGATTAGCAGGAAAAAGCAAAAAATTTCAGAATTGCACCTTGCAATGCGGAGAAATTACTGTTTGTGCATTTACAATATTCATTGATTTTTGCCATTGAAAAACATCATGTTATTCATATACCAGAGATGTTTGAAGCTACTGACTGAATGAAAAGAGCTGGCATCTCACTCTCTTTGAATCTTCTTTATCATGCTAAGAGGAGCAGGAAAAAGCAAAAAATTTCAGAATTGCACCTTGCAATGTGGAGATATTACTGTTTGTGCATTTACAATATTCATTGATTTTTGCCATTGAAAAACGTCCAGAAATGTTTGAAGCTACTGACTGAATGAAAGGAGCTGGCATCTCACTCTCTTTGAATCTTCTTTATCATGCCAGGATTAGCAGGAAAAAGCAAAAAATTTCAGAATTGCACCTTGCAATGTGGAGATATTACTGTTTGTGCATTTACAATATTCATTGATTTTTGCCATTGAAAAACGTCCAGAAATGTTTGAAGCTACTGACTGAATGAAAGGAGCTGGCATCTCACTCTCTTTGAATCTTCTTTATCATGCTAGGATTAGCAGGAAAAAGCAAAAAATTTCAGAATTGCACCTTGCAATGCGGAGAAATTACTGTTTGTACATTTACAATATTCATTGATTTTTGCCATTGAAAAACATCATGTTATTCATATACCAGAAATGTTTGAAGCTACTGACTGAATGAAAAGAGCTGGCATCTCACTCTCTTTGAATCTTCTTTATCATGCCAGGATTAGCAGGAAAAAGCAAAAAATTTCAGAATTGCACGTTGCAATGTGGAGATATTACTGTTTGTGCATTTACAATATTCATTGATTTTTGCCATTGAAAAACGTCCAGAAATGTTTGAAGCTACTGACTGAATGAAAGGAGCTGGCATCTCACTCTCTTTGAATCTTCTTTATCATGCTAGGATTAGCAGGAAAAAGCAAAAAATTTCAGAATTGCACCTTGCAATGCGGAGAAATTACTGTTTGTGCATTTACAATATTCATTGATTTTTGCCATTGAAAAACATCATGTTATTCATATACCAGAAATGTTTGAAGCTACTGACTGAATGAAAAGAGCTGGCATCTCACTCTCTTTGAATCTTCTTTATCATGCCAGGATTAGCAGGAAAAAGCAAAAAATTTCAGAATTGCACCTTGCAATGTGGAGATATTACTGTTTGTGCATTTACAATATTCATTGATTTTTGCCATTGAAAAACGTCCAGAAATGTTTGAAGCTACTGACTGAATGAAAGGAGCTGGCATCTCACTCTCTTTGAATCTTCTTTATCATGCTAGGATTAGCAGGAAAAAGCAAAAAATTTCAGAATTGCACCTTGCAATGCGGAGAAATTACTGTTTGTGCATTTACAATATTCATTGATTTTTGCCATTGAAAAACATCATGTTATTCATATACCAGAAATGTTTGAAGCTACTGACTGAATGAAAAGAGCTGGCATCTTACTCTCTTTGAATCTTCTTTATCATGCTAAGAGGAGCAGGAAAAAGCAAAAAATTTCAGAATTGCACCCTGCAATGTGGAGATATTACTGTTTGTGCATTTACAATATTCATTGATTTTTGCCATTGAAAAACGTCCAGAAATGTTTGAAGCTACTGACTGAATGAAAGGAGCTGGCATCTCAATCTCTTTGAATCTTCTTTATCATGCTAGGATTAGCAGGAAAAAGCAAAAAATTTCAGAATTGCACCTTGCAATGCGGAGAAATTACTGTTTGTGCATTTACAATATTCATTGATTTTTGCCATTGAAAAACATCATGTTATTCATATACCAGAGATGTTTGAAGCTACTGACTGAATGAAAAGAGCTGGCATCTCACTCTCTTTGAATCTTCTTTATCATGCTAAGAGGAGCAGGAAAAAGCAAAAAATTTCAGAATTGCACCTTGCAATGTGGAGATATTACTGTTTGTGCATTTACAATATTCATTGATTTTTGCCATTGAAAAACGTCCAGAAATGTTTGAAGCTACTGACAATGAAAGGAGCTGGCATCTCACTCTCTTTGAATCTTCTTTATCATGCTAGGATTAGCAGGAAAAAGCAAAAAATTTCAGAATTGCACCTTGCAATGCGGAGAAATTACTGTTTGTGCATTTACAATATTCATTGATTTTTGCCATTGAAAAACATCATGTTATTCATATACCAGAAATGTTTGAAGCTACTGACTGAATGAAAAGAGCTGGCATCTCACTCTCTTTGAATCTTCTTTATCATGCCAGGATTAGCAGGAAAAAGCAAAAAATTTCAGAATTGCACCTTGCAATGTGGAGATATTACTGTTTGTGCATTTACAATATTCATTGATTTTTGCCATTGAAAAACGTCCAGAAATGTTTGAAGCTACTGACTGAATGAAAGGAGCTGGCATCTCACTCTCTTTGAATCTTCTTTATCATGCTAGGATTAGCAGGAAAAAGCAAAAAATTTCAGAATTGCACCTTGCAATGCGGAGAAATTACTGTTTGTGCATTTACAATATTCATTGATTTTTGCCATTGAAAAACATCATGTTATTCATATACCAGAAATGTTTGAAGCTACTGACTGAATGAAAAGAGCTGGCATCTCACTCTCTTTGAATCTTCTTTATCATGCTAAGAGGAGCAGGAAAAAGCAAAAAATTTCAGAATTGCATGTTGCAATGTGGAGATATTACTGTTTGTGCATTTACAATATTCATTGATTTTTGCCATTGAAAAACGTCCAGAAATGTTTGAAGCTACTGACTGAATGAAAGGAGCTGGCATCTCACTCTCTTTGAATCTTCTTTATCATGCTAGGATTAGCAGGAAAAAGCAAAAAATTTCAGAATTGCACCTTGCAATGCGGAGAAATTACTGTTTGTGCATTTACAATATTCATTGATTTTTGCCATTGAAAACATCATGTTATTCATATACCAGAAATGTTTGAAGCTACTGACTGAATGAAAAGAGCTGGCATCTCACTCTCTTTGAATCTTCTTTATCATGCTAAGAGGAGCAGGAAAAAGCAAAAAATTTCAGAATTGCACCTTGCAATGTGGAGATATTACTGTTTGTGCATTTACAATATTCATTGATTTTTGCCATTGAAAAACATCCAGAAATGTTTGAAGCTACTGACTGAATGAAAGGAGCTGGCATCTCACTCTCTTTGAATCTTCTTTATCATGCTAGGATTAGCAGGAGAAAGCAAAAAATTTCAGAATTGCACCTTGCAATGCGGAGAAATTACTGTTTGTGCATTTACAATATTCATTGATTTTTGCCATTGAAAACATCATGTTATTCATATACCAGAACTGTTTGAAGCTACTGACTGAATGAAAAGAGCTGGCATCTCACTCTCTTTGAATCTTCTTTATCATGCTAAGAGGAGCAGGAAAAAGCAAAAAATTTCAGAATTGCACCTTGCAATGTAGAGATATTACTGTTTGTGCATTTACAATATTCATTGATTTTTGCCATTGAAAAACGTCCAGAAATGTTTGAAGCTACTGACTGAATGAAAGGAGCTGGCATCTCACTCTCTTTGAATCTTCTTTATCATGCTAGGATTAGCAGGAAAAAGCAAAAAATTTCAGAATTGCACCTTGCAATGCGGAGAAATTACTGTTTGTGCATTTACAATATTCATTGATTTTTGCCATTGAAAAACATCATGTTATTCATATACCAGAAATGTTTGAAGCTACTGACTGAATGAAAAGAGCTGGCATCTCACTCTCTTTGAATCTTCTTTATCATGCTAAGAGGAGCAGGAAAAAGTAAAAAATTTCAGAATTGCACGTTGCAATGTGGAGATATTACTGTTTGTGCATTTACAATATTCATTGATTTTTGCCATTGAAAAACGTCCAGAAATGTTTGAAGCTACTGACTGAATGAAAGGAGCTGGCATCTCACTCTCTTTGAATCTTCTTTATCATGCTAGGATTAGCAGGAAAAAGCAAAAAATTTCAGAATTGCACCCTGCAATGCGGAGAAATTACTGTTTGTGCAGTTACAATATTCATTGATTTTTGCCATTGAAAAACATCATGTTATTCATATACCAGAAATGTTTGAAGCTACTGACTGAATGAAAAGAGCTGGCATCTCACTCTCTTTGAATCTTCTTTATCATGCCAGGATTAGCAGGAAAAAGCAAAAAATTTCAGAATTGCACGTTGCAATGTGGAGATATTACTGTTTGTGCATTTACAATATTCATTGATTTTTGCCATTGAAAAACGTCCAGAAATGTTTGAAGCTACTGACTGAATGAAAGGAGCTGGCATCTCACTCTCTTTGAATCTTCTTTATCATGCTAGGATTAGCAGGAAAAAGCAAAAAATTTCAGAATTGCACCTTGCAATGCGGAGAAATTACTGTTTGTGCATTTACAATATTCATTGATTTTTGCCATTGAAAACATCATGTTATTCATATACCAGAAATGTTTGAAGCTACTGACTGAATGAAAAGAGCTGGCATCTCACTCTCTTTGAATCTTCTTTATCATGCCAGGATTAGCAGGAAAAAGCAAAAAATTTCAGAATTGCACGTTGCAATGTGGAGATATTACTGTTTGTGCATTTACAATATTCATTGATTTTTGCCATTGAAAACCGTCCAGAAATGTTTGAAGCTACTGACTGAATGAAAGGAGCTGGCATCTCACTCTCTTTGAATCTTCTTTATCATGCTAGGATTAGCAGGAAAAAGCAAAAAATTTCAGAATTGCACCTTGCAATGTGGAGATATTACTGTTTGTGCATTTACAATATTCATTGATTTTTGCCATTGAAAAACGTCCAGAAATGTTTGAAGCTACTGACTGAATGAAAGGAGCTGGCATCTCAATCTCTTTGAATCTTCTTTATCATGCTAGGATTCGCAGGAAAAAGCAAAAAATTTCAGAATTGCACCTTGCAATGCGGAGAAATTACTGTTTGTGCATTTACAATATTCATTGATTTTTGCCATTGAAAAACATCATGTTATTCATATACCAGAGATGTTTGAAGCTACTGACTGAATGAAAAGAGCTGGCATCTCACTCTCTTTGAATCTTCTTTATCATGCTAAGAGGAGCAGGAAAAAGCAAAAAATTTCAGAATTGCACCTTGCAATGTGGAGATATTACTGTTTGTGCATTTACAATATTCATTGATTTTTGCCATTGAAAAACGTCCAGAAATGTTTGAAGCTACTGACTGAATGAAAGGAGCTGGCATCTCACTCTCTTTGAATCTTCTTTATCATGCTAGGATTAGCAGGAAAAAGCAAAAAATTTCAGAATTGCACCTTGCAATGCGGAGAAATTACTGTTTGTGCATTTACAATATTCATTGATTTTTGCCATTGAAAAACATCATGTTATTCATATACCAGAAATGTTTGAAGCTACTGACTGAATGAAAAGAGCTGGCATATCATTCTCTTTGAATCTTCTTTATCATGCTAAGAGGAGCAGGAAAAAGCAAAAAATTTCAGAATTGCACCTTGCAATGTGGAGATATTACTGTTTGTGCATTTACAATATTCATTGATTTTTGCCATTGAAAAACGTCCAGAAATGTTTGAAGCTACTGACTGAATGAAAGGAGCTGGCATCTCACTCTCTTTGAATCTTCTTTATCATGCTAGGATTAGCAGGAAAAAGCAAAAAATTTCAGAATTGCACCTTGCAATGCGGAGAAATTACTGTTTGTGCATTTACAATATTCATTGATTTTTGCCATTGAAAAACATCATGTTATTCATATACCAGAAATGTTTGAAGCTACTGACTGAATGAAAAGAGCTGGCATATCACTCTCTTTGAATCTTCTTTATCATGCTAAGAGGAGCAGGAAAAAGCAAAAAATTTCAGAATTGCACCTTGCAATGTGGAGATATTACTGTTTGTGCATTTACAATATTCATTGATTTTTGCCATTGAAAACCGTCCAGAAATGTTTGAAGCTACTGACTGAATGAAAGGAGCTGGCATCTCACTCTCTTTGAATCTTCTTTATCGTGCTAGGATTAGCAGGAAAAAGCAAAAAAATTCAGAATTGCACCTTGCAATGCGGAGAAATTACTGTTTGTGCATTTACAATATTCATTGATTTTTGCCATTGAAAAACATCATGTTATTCATATACCAGAAATGTTTGAAGCTACTGACTGAATGAAAAGAGCTGGCATCTCACTCTCTTTGAATCTTCTTTATCATGCCAGGATTAGCAGGAAAAAGCAAAAAATTTCAGAATTGCACCTTGCAATGTGGAGATATTACTGTTTGAGCATTTACAATATTCATTGATTTTTGCCATTGAAAAACGTCCAGAAATGTTTGAAGCTACTGACTGAATGAAAGGAGCTGGCATCTCACTCTCTTTGAATCTTCTTTATCATGCTAGGATTAGCAGGAAAAAGCAAAAAAATTCAGAATTGCACCTTGCAATGCGGAGAAATTACTGTTTGTGCATTTACAATATTCATTGATTTTTGCCATTGAAAAACATCATGTTATTCATATACCAGAAATGTTTGAAGCTACTGACTGAATGAAAAGAGCTGGCATCTCACTCTCTTTGAATCTTCTTTATCATGCTAAGAGGAGCAGGAAAAAGCAAAAAATGTCAGAATTGCACGTTGCAATGTGGAGATATTACTGTTTGTGCATTTACAATATTCATTGATTTTTGCCATTGAAAAACGTCCAGAAATGTTTGAAGCTACTGACTGAATGAAAGGAGCTGGCATCTCACTCTCTTTGAATCTTCTTTATCATGCTAGGATTAGCAGGAAAAAGCAAAAAATTTCAGAATTGCACCTTGCAATGCGGAGAAATTACTGTTTGTGCATTTACAATATTCATTGATTTTTGCCATTGAAAAACATCATGTTATTCATATACCAGAAATGTTTGAAGCTACTGACTGAATGAAAAGAGCTGGCATCTCACTCTCTTTGAATCTTCTTTATCATGCCAGGATTAGCAGGAAAAAGCAAAAAATTTCAGAATTGCACCTTGCAATGTGGAGATATTACTGTTTGTGCATTTACAATATTCATTGATTTTTGCCATTGAAAAACGTCCAGAAATGTTTGAAGCTACTGACTGAATGAAAGGAGCTGGCATCTCACTCTCTTTGAATCTTCTTTATCATGCTAGGATTAGCAGGAAAAAGCAAAAAATTTCAGAATTGCACCTTGCAATGCGGAGAAATTACTGTTTGTGCATTTACAATATTCATTGATTTTTGCCATTGAAAAACATCATGTTATTCATATACCAGAAATGTTTGAAGCTACTGACTGAATGAAAAGAGCTGGCATCTCACTCTCTTTGAATCTTCTTTATCATGCCAGGATTAGCAGGAAAAAGCAAAAAATTTCAGAATTGCACCTTGCAATGTGGAGATATTACTGTTTGTGCATTTACAATATTCATTGATTTTTGCCATTGAAAAACGTCCAGAAATGTTTGAAGCTACTGACTGAATGAAAGGAGCTGGCATCTCACTCTCTTTGAATCTTCTTTATCATGCTAGGATTAGCAGGAAAAAGCAAAAAATTTCAGAATTGCACCTTGCAATGCGGAGAAATTACTGTTTGTGCATTTACAATATTCATTGATTTTTGCCATTGAAAAACATCATGTTATTCATATACCAGAAATGTTTGAAGCTACTGACTGAATGAAAAGAGCTGGCATCTCACTCTCTTTGAATCTTCTTTATCATGCTAGGATTAGCAGGAAAAAGCAAAAAATTTCAGAATTGCACCTTGCAGTGCGGAGAAATTACTGTTTGTGCATTTACAATATTCATTGATTTTTGCCATTGAAAAACATCATGTTATTCATATACCAGAAATGTTTGAAGCTACTAACTGAATGAAAAGAGCTGGCATCTCACTCTCTTTGAATCTTCTTTATCATGCTAGGATTAGCAGGAAAAAGCAAAAAATTTCAGAATTGCACCTTGCAATGTGGAGATATTACTGTTTGTGCATTTACAATATTCATTGATTTTTGCCATTGAAAAACGTCCAGAAATGTTTGAAGCTACTGACTGAATGAAAGGAGCTGGCATCTCACTCTCTTTGAATCTTCTCTATCATGCTAGGATTAGCAGGAAAAAGCAAAAAATTTCAGAATTGCACCTTGCAATGCGGAGAAATTACTGTTTGTGCATTTACAATATTCATTGATTTTTGCCATTGAAAAACATCATGTTATTCATATACCAGAAATGTTTGAAGCTACTGACTGAATGAAAAGAGCTGGCATCTCACTCTCTTTGAATCTTCTTTATCATGCTAAGAGGAGCAGGAAAAAGCAAAAAATTTCAGAATTGCACCTTGCAATGTGGAGATATTACTGTTTGTGCATTTACAATATTCATTGATTTTTGCCATTGAAAAACGTCCAGAAATGTTTGAAGCTACTGACTGAATGAAAGGAGCTGGCATCTCACTCTCTTTGAATCTTCTTTATCATGCTAGGATTAGCAGGAAAAAGCAAAAAATTTCAGAATTGCACCTTGCAATGCGGAGAAATTACTGTTTGTGCATTTACAATATTCATTGATTTTTGCCATTGAAAAACATCATGTTATTCATATACCAGAAATGTTTGAAGCTACTGACTGAATGAAAAGAGCTGGCATCTCACTCTCTTTGAATCTTCTTTATCATGCCAGGATTAGCAGGAAAAAGCAAAAAATTTCAGAATTGCACCATGCAATGTGGAGATATTACTGTTTGTGCATTTACAATATTCATTGATTTTTGCCATTGAAAAACGTCCAGAAATGTTTGAAGCTACTGACTGAATGAAAGGAGCTGGCATCTCACTCTCTTTGAATCTTCTTTATCATGCTAGGATTAGCAGGAAAAAGCAAAAAAATTCAGAATTGCACCTTGCAATGCGGAGAAATTACTGTTTGTGCATTTACAATATTCATTGATTTTTGCCATTGAAAAACATCATGTTATTCATATACCAGAAATGTTTGAAGCTACTGACTTAATGAAAAGAGCTGGCATCTCACTCTCTTTGAATCTTCTTTATCATGCTAAGAGGAGCAGGAAAAAGCAAAAAATGTCAGAATTGCACGTTGCAATGTGGAGATATTACTGTTTGTGCATTTACAATATTCATTGATTTTTGCCATTGAAAAACGTCCAGAAATGTTTGAAGCTACTGACTGAATGAAAGGAGCTGGCATCTCACTCTCTTTGAATCTTCTTTATCATGCTAGGATTAGCAGGAAAAAGCAAAAAATTTCAGAATTGCACCTTGCAATGCGGAGAAATTACTGTTTGTGCATTTACAATATTCATTGATTTTTGCCATTGAAAAACATCATGTTATTCATATACCAGAAATGTTTGAAGCTACTGACTGAATGAAAAGAGCTGGCATCTCACTCTCTTTGAATCTTCTTTATCATGCCAGGATTAGCAGGAAAAAGCAAAAAATTTCAGAATTGCACCTTGCAATGTGGAGATATTACTGTTTGTGCATTTACAATATTCATTGATTTTTGCCATTGAAAAACGTCCAGAAATGTTTGAAGCTACTGACTGAATGAAAGGAGCTGGCATCTCACTCTCTTTGAATCTTCTTTATCATGCTAGGATTAGCAGGAAAAAGCAAAAAATTTCAGAATTGCACCTTGCAATGCGGAGAAATTACTGTTTGTGCATTTACAATATTCATTGATTTTTGCCATTGAAAAACATCATGTTATTCATATACCAGAAATGTTTGAAGCTACTGACTGAATGAAAAGAGCTGGCATCTCACTCTCTTTGAATCTTCTTTATCATGCCAGGATTAGCAGGAAAAAGCAAAAAATTTCAGAATTGCACCTTGCAATGTGGAGATATTACTGTTTGTGCATTTACAATATTCATTGATTTTTGCCATTGAAAAACGTCCAGAAATGTTTGAAGCTACTGACTGAATGAAAGGAGCTGGCATCTCACTCTCTTTGAATCTTCTTTATCATGCTAGGATTAGCAGGAAAAAGCAAAAAATTTCAGAATTGCACCTTGCAATGCGGAGAAATTACTGTTTGTGCATTTACAATATTCATTGATTTTTGCCATTGAAAAACATCATGTTATTCATATACCAGAAATGTTTGAAGCTACTGACTGAATGAAAAGAGCTGGCATCTCACTCTCTTTGAATCTTCTTTATCATGCTAGGATTAGCAGGAAAAAGCAAAAAATTTCAGAATTGCACCTTGCAGTGCGGAGAAATTACTGTTTGTGCATTTACAATATTCATTGATTTTTGCCATTGAAAAACATCATGTTATTCATATACCAGAAATGTTTGAAGCTACTAACTGAATGAAAAGAGCTGGCATCTCACTCTCTTTGAATCTTCTTTATCATGCTAGGATTAGCAGGAAAAAGCAAAAAATTTCAGAATTGCACCTTGCAATGTGGAGATATTACTGTTTGTGCATTTACAATATTCATTGATTTTTGCCATTGAAAAACGTCCAGAAATGTTTGAAGCTACTGACTGAATGAAAGGAGCTGGCATCTCACTCTCTTTGAATCTTCTCTATCATGCTAGGATTAGCAGGAAAAAGCAAAAAATTTCAGAATTGCACCTTGCAATCCGGAGAAATTACTGTTTGTGCATTTACAATATTCATTGATTTTTGCCATTGAAAAACATCATGTTATTCATATACCAGAAATGTTTGAAGCTACTGACTGAATGAAAAGAGCTGGCATCTCACTCTCTTTGAATCTTCTTTATCATGCTAAGAGGAGCAGGAAAAAGCAAAAAATTTCAGAATTGCACCTTGCAATGTGGAGATATTACTGTTTGTGCATTTACAATATTCATTGATTTTTGCCATTGAAAAACGTCCAGAAATGTTTGAAGCTACTGACTGAATGAAAGGAGCTGGCATCTCACTCTCTTTGAATCTTCTTTATCATGCTAGGATTAGCAGGAAAAAGCAAAAAATTTCAGAATTGCACCTTGCAATGCGGAGAAATTACTGTTTGTGCATTTACAATATTCATTGATTTTTGCCATTGAAAAACATCATGTTATTCATATACCAGAAATGTTTGAAGCTAATGACTGAATGAAAAGAGCTGGCATCTCACTCTCTTTGAATCTTCTTTATCATGCTAAGAGGAGCAGGAAAAAGCAAAAAATTTCAGAATTGCACGTTGCAATGTGGAGATATTACTGTTTGTGCATTTACAATATTCATTGATTTTTGCCATTGAAAAACGTCCAGAAATGTTTGAAGCTACTGACTGAATGAAAGGAGCTGGCATCTCACTCTCTTTGAATCTTCTTTATCATGCTAGGATTAGCAGGAAAAAGCAAAAAATTACAGAATTGCACCTTGCAATGCGGAGAAATTACTGTTTGTGCATTTACAATATTCATTGATTTTTGCCATTGAAAAACATCATGTTTTTCATATACCAGAAATGTTTGAAGCTACTGACTGAATGAAAAGAGCTGGCATCTCACTCTCTTTGAATCTTCTTTATCATGCCAGGATTAGCAGGAAAAAGCAAAAAATTTCAGAATTGCACATTGCAATGTGGAGATATTACTGTTTGTGCATTTACAATATTCATTGATTTTTGCCATTGAAAAACGTCCAGAAATGTTTGAAGCTACTGACTGAATGAAAGGAGCTGGCATCTCACTCTCTTTGAATCTTCTTTATCATGCTAGGATTAGCAGGAAAAAGCAAAAAATTTCAGAATTGCACCTTGCAATGCGGAGAAATTACTGTTTGTGCATTTACAATATTCATTGATTTTTGCCATTGAAAAACATCATGTTATTCATATACCAGAAATGTTTGAAGCTACTGACTGAATGAAAAGAGCTGGCATCTCACTCTCTTTGAATCATCTTTATCATGCTAAGAGGAGCAGGAAAAAGCAAAAAATTTCAGAATTGCACGTTGCAATGTGGAGATATTACTGTTTGTGCATTTACAATATTCATTGATTTTTGCCATTGAAAAACGTCCAGAAATGTTTGAAGCTACTGACTGAATGAAAGGAGCTGGCATCTCACTCTCTTTGAATCTTCTTTATCATGCTAGGATTATCAGGAAAAAGCAAAAAATTTCAGAATTGCACCTTGCAATGCGGAGAAATTACTGTTTGTGCATTTACAATATTCATTGATTTTTGCCATTGAAAAACGTCCAGAAATGTTTGAAGCTACTGACTGAATGAAAGGAGCTGGCATCTCACTCTCTTTGAATCTTCTTTATCATGCTAGGATTAGCAGGAAAAAGCAAAAAATTTCAGAATTGCACCTTGCAATGCGGAGAAATTACTGTTTGTGCATTTACAATATTCATTGATTTTTGCCATTGAAAAACATCATGTTATTCATATACCAGAAATGTTTGAAGCTACTGACTGAATGAAAAGAGCTGGCATATCACTCTCTTTGAATCTTCTTTATCATGCTAGGATTATCAGGAAAAAGCAAAAAATTTCAGAATTGCACCTTGCAATGCGGAGAAATTACTGTTTGTGCATTTACAATATTCATTGATTTTTGCCATTGAAAAACGTCCAGAAATGTTTGAAGCTACTGACTGAATGAAAGGAGCTGGCATCTCACTCTCTTTGAATCTTCTTTATCATGCTAGGATTAGCAGGAAAAAGCAAAAAATTTCAGAATTGCACCTTGCAATGCGGAGAAATTACTGTTTGTGCATTTACAATATTCATTGATTTTTGCCATTGAAAAACATCATGTTATTCATATACCAGAAATGTTTGAAGCTACTGACTGAATGAAAAGAGCTGGCATCTCACTCTCTTTGAATCATCTTTATCATGCTAAGAGGAGCAGGAAAAAGCAAAAAATTTCAGAATTGCACGTTGCAATGTGGAGATATTACTGTTTGTGCATTTACAATATTCATTGATTTTTGCCATTGAAAAACGTCCAGAAATGTTTGAAGCTACTGACTGAATGAAAGGAGCTGGCATCTCACTCTCTTTGAATCTTCTTTATCATGCTAGGATTATCAGGAAAAAGCAAAAAATTTCAGAATTGCACCTTGCAATGCGGAGAAATTACTGTTTGTGCATTTACAATATTCATTGATTTTTGCCATTGAAAAACGTCCAGAAATGTTTGAAGCTACTGACTGAATGAAAGGAGCTGGCATCTCACTCTCTTTGAATCTTCTTTATCATGCTAGGATTAGCAGGAAAAAGCAAAAAATTTCAGAATTGCACCTTGCAATGCGGAGAAATTACTGTTTGTGCATTTACAATATTCATTGATTTTTGCCATTGAAAAACATCATGTTATTCATATACCAGAAATGTTTGAAGCTACTGACTGAATGAAAAGAGCTGGCATATCACTCTCTTTGAATCTTCTTTATCATGCTAAGAGGAGCAGGAAAAAGCAAAAAATTTCAGAATTGCACCTTGCAATGTGGAGATATTACTGTTTGTGCATTTACAATATTCATTGATTTTTGCCATTGAAAAACGTCCAGAAATGTTTGAAGCTACTGACTGAATGAAAGGAGCTGGCATCTCACTCTCTTTGAATCTTCTTTATCGTGCTAGGATTAGCAGGAAAAAGCAAAAAAATTCAGAATTGCACCTTGCAATGCGGAGAAATTACTGTTTGTGCATTTACAATATTCATTGATTTTTGCCATTGAAAAACATCATGTTATTCATATACCAGAAATGTTTGAAGCTACTGACTGAATGAAAAGAGCTGGCATCTCACTCTCTTTGAATCTTCTTTATCATGCCAGGATTAGCAGGAAAAAGCAAAAAATTTCAGAATTGCACCTTGCAATGTGGAGATATTACTGTTTGTGCATTTACAATATTCATTGATTTTTGCCATTGAAAAACGTCCAGAAATGTTTGAAGCTACTGACTGAATGAAAGGAGCTGGCATCTCACTCTCTTTGAATCTTCTTTATCATGCTAGGATTAGCAGGAAAAAGCAAAAAAATTCAGAATTGCACCTTGCAATGCGGAGAAATTACTGTTTGTGCATTTACAATATTCATTGATTTTTGCCATTGAAAAACATCATGTTATTCATATACCAGAAATGTTTGAAGCTACTGACTGAATGAAAAGATCTGGCATCTCGCTCTCTTTGAATCTTCTTTATCATGCTAAGAGGAGCAGGAAAAAGCAAAAAATTTCAGAATTGCACGTTGCAATGTGGAGATATTACTGTTTGTGCATTTACAATATTCATTGATTTTTGCCATTGAAAAACGTCCAGAAATGTTTGAAGCTACTGACTGAATGAAAGGAGCTGGCATCTCACTCTCTTTGAATCTTCTTTATCATGCTAGGATTAGCAGGAAAAAGCAAAAAATTTCAGAATTGCACCTTGCAATGCGGAGAAATTACTGTTTGTGCATTTACAATATTCATTGATTTTTGCCATTGAAAAACATCATGTTATTCATATACCAGAAATGTTTGAAGCTACTGACTGAATGAAAAGAGCTGGCATCTCACTCTCTTTGAATCTTCTTTATCATGCCAGGATTAGCAGGAAAAAGCAAAAAATTTCAGAATTGCACCTTGCAATGTGGAGATATTACTGTTTGTGCATTTACAATATTCATTGATTTTTGCCATTGAAAAACGTCCAGAAATGTTTGAAGCTACTGACTGAATGAAAGGAGCTGGCATCTCACTCTCTTTGAATCTTCTTTATCATGCTAGGATTAGCAGGAAAAAGCAAAAAATTTCAGAATTGCACCTTGCAATGCGGAGAAATTACTGTTTGTGCATTTACAATATTCATTGATTTTTGCCATTGAAAAACATCATGTTATTCATATACCAGAAATGTTTGAAGCTACTGACTGAATGAAAAGAGCTGGCATCTCACTCTCTTTGAATCTTCTTTATCATGCCAGGATTAGCAGGAAAAAGCAAAAAATTTCAGAATTGCACCTTGCAATGTGGAGATATTACTGTTTGTGCATTTACAATATTCATTGATTTTTGCCATTGAAAAACGTCCAGAAATGTTTGAAGCTACTGACTGAATGAAAGGAGCTGGCATCTCACTCTCTTTGAATCTTCTTTATCATGCTAGGATTAGCAGGAAAAAGCAAAAAATTTCAGAATTGCACCTTGCAATGCGGAGAAATTACTGTTTGTGCATTTACAATATTCATTGATTTTTGCCATTGAAAAACATCATGTTATTCATATACCAGAAATGTTTGAAGCTACTGACTGAATGAAAAGAGCTGGCATCTCACTCTCTTTGAATCTTCTTTATCATGCTAGGATTAGCAGGAAAAAGCAAAAAATTTCAGAATTGCACCTTGCAATGCGGAGAAATTACTGTTTGTGCATTTACAATATTCATTGATTTTTGCCATTGAAAAACATCATGTTATTCATATACCAGAAATGTTTGAAGCTACTGACTGAATGAAAAGAGCTGGCATCTCACTCTCTTTGAATCTTCTTTATCATGCCAGGATTAGCAGGAAAAAGCAAAAAATTTCAGAATTGCACCTTGCAATGTGGAGATATTACTGTTTGTGCATTTACAATATTCATTGATTTTTGCCATTGAAAAACGTCCAGAAATGTTTGAAGCTACTGACTGAATGAAAGGAGCTGGCATCTCACTCTCTTTGAATCTTCTCTATCATGCTAGGATTTGCAGGAAAAAGCAAAAAATTTCAGAATTGCACCTTGCAATGCGGAGAAATTACTCTTTGTGCATTTACAATATTCATTGATTTTTGCCATTGAAAAACATCATGTTATTCATATACCAGAAATGTTTGAAGCTACTGACTGAATGAAAAGAGCTGGCATCTCACTCTCTTTGATTCTTCTTTATCATGCCAGGATTAGCAGGAAAAAGCAAAAAATTTCAGAATTGCACCTTGCAATGTGGAGATATTACTGTTTGTGCATTTACAATATTCATTGATTTTTGCCATTGAAAAACGTCCAGAAATGTTTGAAGCTACTGACTGAATGAAAGGAGCTGGCATCTCACTCTCTTTGAATCTTCTTTATCATGCTAGGATTAGCAGGAAAAAGCAAAAAATTTCAGAATTGCACCTTGCAATGCGGAGAAATTACTGTTTGTGCATTTACAATATTCATTGATTTTTGCCATTGAAAAACATCATGTTATTCATATACCAGAAATGTTTGAAGCTAATGACTGAATGAAAAGAGCTGGCATCTCACTCTCTTTGAATCTTCTTTATCATGCTAAGAGGAGCAGGAAAAAGCAAAAAATTTCAGAATTGCACGTTGCAATGTGGAGATATTACTGTTTGTGCATTTACAATATTCATTGATTTTTGCCATTGAAAAACGTCCAGAAATGTTTGAAGCTACTGACTGAATGAAAGGAGCTGGCATCTCACTCTCTTTGAATCTTCTTTATCATGCTAGGATTAGCAGGAAAAAGCAAAAAATTTCAGAATTGCACCTTGCAATGCGGAGAAATTACTGTTTGTGCATTTACAATATTCATTGATTTTTGCCATTGAAAAACATCATGTTATTCATATACCAGAAATGTTTGAAGCTACTGACTGAATGAAAAGAACTGGCATCTCACTCTCTTTGAATCTTCTTTATCATGCCAGGATTAGCAGGAAAAAGCAAAAAATTTCAGAATTGCACCTTGCAATGTGGAGATATTACTGTTTGTGCATTTACAATATTCATTGATTTTTGCCATTGAAAAACGTCCAGAAATGTTTGAAGCTACTGACTGAATGAAAGGAGCTGGCATCTCACTCTCTTTGAATCTTCTTTATCATGCTAGGATTAGCAGGAAAAAGCAAAAAATTTCAGAATTGCACCTTGCAATGCGGAGAAATTACTGTTTGTGCATTTACAATATTCATTGATTTTTGCCATTGAAAAACATCATGTTATTCATATACCAGAAATGTTTGAAGCTACTGACTGAATGAAAAGAGCTGGCATCTCACTCTCTTTGAATCTTCTTTATCATGCCAGGATTAGCAGGAAAAAGCAAAAAATTTCAGAATTGCACCTTGCAATGTGGAGATATTACTGTTTGTGCATTTACAATATTCATTGATTTTTGCCATTGAAAAACGTCCAGAAATGTTTGAAGCTACTGACTGAATGAAAGGAGCTGGCATCTCACTCTCTTTGAATCTTCTTTATCATGCTAGGATTAGCAGGAAAAAGCAAAAAATTTCAGAATTGCACCTTGCAATGCGGAGAAATTACTGTTTGTGCATTTACAATATTCATTGATTTTTGCCATTGAAAAACATCATGTTATTCATATACCAGAAATGTTTGAAGCTACTGACTGAATGAAAAGAGCTGGCATCTCACTCTCTTTGAATCTTCTTTATCATGCTAAGAGGAGCAGGAAAAAGCAAAAAATTTCAGAATTGCACGTTGCGATGTGGAGATATTACTGTTTGTGCATTTACAATATTCATTGATTTTTGCCATTGAAAAACGTCCAGAAATGTTCGAAGCTACTGACTGAATGAAAGGAGCTGGCATCTCACTCTCTTTGAATCTTCTTTATCATGCTAGGATTATCAGGAAAAAGCAAAAAATTTCAGAATTGCACCTTGCAATGCGGAGAAATTACTGTTTGTGCATTTACAATATTCATTGATTTTTGCCATTGAAAAACGTCCAGAAATGTTTGAAGCTACTGACTGAATGAAAGGAGCTGGCATCTCACTCTCTTTGAATCTTCTTTATCATGCTAGGATTAGCAGGAAAAAGCAAAAAATTTCAGAATTGCACCTTGCAATGCGGAGAAATTACTGTTTGTGCATTTACAATATTCATTGATTTTTGCCATTGAAAAACATCATGTTATTCATATACCAGAAATGTTTGAAGCTACTGACTGAATGAAAAGAGCTGGCATCTCACTCTCTTTGAATCTTCTTTATCATGCTAGGATTAGCAGGAAAAAGCAAAAAATTTCAGAATTGCACCTTGCAATGCGGAGAAATTACTGTTTGTGCATTTACAATATTCATTGATTTTTGCCATTGAAAAACATCATGTTATTCATATACCAGAAATGTTTGAAGCTACTGACTGAATGAAAAGAGCTGGCATCTCACTCTCTTTGAATCTTCTTTATCATGCTAGGATTAGCAGGAAAAAGCAAAAAATTTCAGAATTGCACCTTGCAATGCGGAGAAATTACTGTTTGTGCATTTACAATATTCATTGATTTTTGCCATTGAAAAACATCATGTTATTCATATACCAGAAATGTTTGAAGCTACTGACTGAATGAAAAGAGCTGGCATCTCACTCTCTTTGAATCTTCTTTATCATGCCAGGATTAGCAGGAAAAAGCAAAAAATTTCAGAATTGCACCTTGCAATGTGGAGATATTACTGTTTGTGCATTTACAATATTCATTGATTTTTGCCATTGAAAAACGTCCAGAAATGTTTGAAGCTACTGACTGAATGAAAGGAGCTGGCATCTCACTCTCTTTGAATCTTCTTTATCATGCTAGGATTAGCAGGAAAAAGCAAAAAATTTCAGAATTGCACCTTGCAATGTGGAGAAATTACTGTTTGTGCATTTACAATATTCATTGATTTTTGCCATTGAAAAACATCATGTTATTCATATACCAGAAATGTTTGAAGCTACTGACAATGAAAAGAGCTGGCATCTCACTCTCTTTGAATCTTCTTTATCATGCTAAGAGGAGCAGGAAAAAGCAAAAAATTTCAGAATTGCACGTTGCAATGTGGAGATATTACTGTTTGTGCATTTACAATATTCATTGATTTTTGCCATTGAAAAACGTCCAGAAATGTTTGAAGCTACTGACTGAATGAAAGGAGCTGGCATCTCACTCTCTTTGAATCTTCTTTATCATGCTAGGATTAGCAGGAAAAAGCAAAAAATTTCAGAATTGCACCTTGCAATGCGGAGAAATTACTGTTTGTGCATTTACAATATTCATTGATTTTTGCCATTGAAAAACATCATGTTATTCATATACCAGAAATGTTTGAAGCTACTGACTGAATGAAAAGAGCTGGCATCTCACTCTCTTTGAATCTTCTTTATCATGCCAGGATTAGCAGGAAAAAGCAAAAAATTTCAGAATTGCACCTTGCAATGTGGAGATATTACTGTTTGTGCATTTACAATATTCATTGATTTTTCCCATTGAAAAACGTCCAGAAATGTTTGAAGCTACTGACTGAATGAAAGGAGCTGGCATCTCACTCTCTTTGAATCTTCTTTATCATGCTAGGATTAGCAGGAAAAAGCAAAAAATTTCAGAATTGCACCTTGCAATGCGGAGAAATTACTGTTTGTGCATTTACAATATTCATTGATTTTTGCCATTGAAAAACATCATGTTATTCATATACCAGAAATGTTTGAAGCTACTGACTGAATGAAAAGAGCTGGCATCTCACTCTCTTTGAATCTTCTTTATCATGCTAAGAGGAGCAGGAAAAAGCAAAAAATTTCAGAATTGCACCTTGCAATGTGGAGATATTACTGTTTGTGCATTTACAATATTCATTGATTTTTGCCATTGAAAAATGTCCAGAAATGTTTGAAGCTACTGACTGAATGAAAGGAGCTGGCATCTCACTCTCTTTGAATCTTCTTTATCATGCTAGGATTAGCAGGAAAAAGCAAAAAATTTCAGAATTGCACCTTGCAATGCGGAGAAATTACTGTTTGTGCATTTACAATATTCATTGATTTTTGCCATTGAAAAACATCATGTTATTCATATACCAGAAATGTTTGAAGCTACTGACTGAATGAAAAGAGCTGGCATCTCACTCTCTTTGAATCTTCTTTATCATGCTAGGATTAGCAGGAAAAAGCAAAAAATTTCAGAATTGCACCTTGCAATGCGGAGAAATTACTGTTTGTGCATTTACAATATTCATTGATTTTTGCCATTGAAAAACATCATGTTATTCATATACCAGAAATGTTTGAAGCTACTGACTGAATGAAAAGAGCTGGCATCTCACTCTCTTTGAATCTTCTTTATCATGCTAGGATTAGCAGGAAAAAGCAAAAAATTTCAGAATTGCACCTTGCAATGCGGAGAAATTACTGTTTGTGCATTTACAATATTCATTGATTTTTGCCATTGAAAAACATCATGTTATTCATATACCAGAAATGTTTGAAGCTACTGACTGAATGAAAAGAGCTGGCATCTCACTCTCTTTGAATCTTCTTTATCATGCCAGGATTAGCAGGAAAAAGCAAAAAATTTCAGAATTGCACCTTGCAATGTGGAGATATTACTGTTTGTGCATTTACAATATTCATTGATTTTTGCCATTGAAAAACGTCCAGAAATGTTTGAAGCTACTGACTGAATGAAAGGAGCTGGCATCTCACTCTCTTTGAATCTTCTTTATCATGCTAGGATTAGCAGGAAAAAGCAAAAAATTTCAGAATTGCACCTTGCAATGTGGAGAAATTACTGTTTGTGCATTTACAATATTCATTGATTTTTGCCATTGAAAAACATCATGTTATTCATATACCAGAAATGTTTGAAGCTACTGACAATGAAAAGAGCTGGCATCTCACTCTCTTTGAATCTTCTTTATCATGCTAAGAGGAGCAGGAAAAAGCAAAAAATTTCAGAATTGCACGTTGCAATGTGGAGATATTACTGTTTGTGCATTTACAATATTCATTGATTTTTGCCATTGAAAAACGTCCAGAAAAGTTTGAAGCTACTGACTGAATGAAAGGAGCTGGCATCTCACTCTCTTTGAATCTTCTTTATCAGGCTAGCATTAGCAGGAAAAAGCAAAAAATTTCAGAATTGCACCTTGCAATGCGGAGAAATTACTGTTTGTGCATTTACAATATTCATTGATTTTTGCCATTGAAAAACATCATGTTATTCATATACCAGAAATGTTTGAAGCTACTGACTGAATGAAAAGAGCTGGCATCTCACTCTCTTTGAATCTTCTTTATCATGCTAGGATTAGCAGGAAAAAGCAAAAAATTTCAGAATTGCACCTTGCAATGCGGAGAAATTACTGTTTGTGCATTTACAATATTCATTGATTTTTGCGATTGAAAAACATCATGTTATTCATATACCAGAAATTTTTTGCTTTTTCCTGCTAATCCTGGCATGATAAAGAAGATTCAAAGAGAGTGAGATGCCAGCTCTTTTCATTCAGTCAGTAGCTTCAAACATTTCTGGTATATGAATAACATGATGTTTTTCAATGGCAAAAATCAATGAATATTGTAAATGCACAAACAGTAATTTCTCCGCATTGCAAGGTGCAATTCTGAAATTTTTTGCTTTTTCCTGCTAATCCTAGCATGATAAAGAAGATTCAAAGAGAGTGAGATGCCAGCTCCTTTCATTCAGTCAGTAGCTTCAATCATTTCTGGACGTTTTTCAATGGCAAAAATCAATGAATATTGTAAATGCACAAAGAGTAATATCTCCACATTGCAAGGTGCAATTCTGAAATTTTTTGCTTTTTCCTGCTAATCCTGGCATGATAAAGAAGATTCAAAGAGAGTGAGATGCCAGCTCTTTTCATTCAGTCAGTAGCTTCAAACATTTCTGGTATATGAATAACATTTATCATGCTAGGATTAGCAGGAAAAAGCAAAAAATTTCAGAATTGCACCTTGCATTGCGGAGAAATTACTGTTTGTGCATTTACAATATTCATTGATTTTTGCCATTGAAAAACATCATGTTATTCATATACCAGAAATGTTTGAAGCTACTGACTGAATGAAAAGAGCTGGCATCTCACTCTCTTTGAATCTTCTTTGTCATGCTAGGATTAGCAGGAAAAAGCAAAAAATTTCAGAATTGCACCTTGCAATGCGGAGAAATTACTGTTTGTGCATTTACAATATTCATTGATTTTTGCCATTGAAAAACGTCCAGAAATGTTTGAAGCTACTGACTGAATGAAAAGAGCTGGCATTTCACTCTCTTTGAATCTTCTTTATCATGCTAGGATTAGCAGGAAAAAGCAAAAAATTTCAGAATTGCACCTTGCAATGCGGAGATATTACTGTTTGTGCATTTACAATATTCATTGATTTTTGCCATTGAAAAACGTCCAGAAATGTTTGAAGCTACTGACTGAATGAAAAGAGCTGGCATCTCACTCTCTTTGAATCTTCTTTATCATGCTAGGATTTGCAGGAAAAAGCAAAAAATTTCAGAATTGCACCTTGCAATGCGGAGAAATTACTGTTTGTGCATTTACAATATTCATTGATTTTTGCCATTGAAAAACGTCCAGAAATGTTTGAAGCTACTGACTGAATGAAAGGAGCTGGCATCTCACTCTCTTTGAATCTTCTTTATCATGCTAGGATTAGCAGGAAAAAGCAAAAAATTTCAGAATTGCACCTTGCAATGCGGAGATATTACTGTTTGTGCATTTACAATATTCATTGATTTTTGCCATTGAAAAACATCATGTTATTGATATACCAGAAATGTTTGACGCTACTGACTGAATGAAAAGAGCTGGCATCTCACTCTCTTTGAATCTTCTTTATCATGCTAGGATTAGCAGGAAAAAGCAAAAAATTTCAGAATTGCACCTTGCAATGCGGAGATATTACTGTTTGTGCATTTACAATATTCATTGATTTTTGCCATTGAAAAACATCATGTTATTCATATACCAGAAATGTTTGAAGCTACTGACTGAATGAAAAGAGATGGCATCTCACTCTCTTTGAATCTTCTTTATCATGCTAGGATTAGCAGGAAAAAGCAAAAAATTTCAGAATTGCACCTTGCAATGCGGAGATATTACTGTTTGTGCATTTACAATATTCATTGATTTTTGCCATTGAAAAACGTCCAGAAATGTTTGAAGCTACTGACTGAATGAAAAGAGCTGGCATCTCACTCTCTTTGAATCTTCTTTATCATGCTAGGATTAGCAGGAAAAAGCAAAAAATTTCAGAATTGCACCTTGCAATGCGGAGATATTACTGTTTGTGCATTTACAATATTCATTGATTTTTGCCATTGAAAAACATCATGTTATTCATATACCAGAAATGTTTGAAGCTACTGACTGAATGAAAAGAGCTGGCATCTCACTCTCTTTGAATCTTCTTTATCATGCTAGGATTAGAAGGAAAAAGCAAAAAATTTCAGAATTGCACCTTGCAATGCGGAGATATTACTGTTTGTGCATTTACAATATTCATTGATTTTTGCCATTGAAAAACGTCCAGAAATGTTTGAAGCTACTGACTGAATGAAAAGAGCTGGCATCTCACTCTCTTTGAATCTTCTTTATCATGCTAGGATTAGCAGGAAAAAGCAAAAAATTTCAGAATTGCACGGTGCAATGCGGAGAAATTACTGTTTGTGCATTTACAATATTCATTGATTTTTGCCATTGAAAAACGTCCAGAAATGTTTGAAGCTACTGACTGAATGAAAGGAGCTGGCATCTCACTCTCTTTGAATCTTCTTTATCATGCTAGGATTAGCAGGAAAAAGCAAAAAATTTCAGAATTGCACCTTGCAATGTGGAGATATTACTGTTTGTGCATTTACAATATTCATTGATTTTTGCCATTGAAAAACATCATGTTATTCATATACCAGAAATGTTTGAAGCTACTGACTGAATGAAAAGAGCTGGCATCTCACTCTCTTTGAATCTTCTTTATCATGCTAGGATTCGCAGGAAAAAGCAAAAAATTTCAGAATTGCACCTTGCAATGCGGAGATATTACTGTTTGTGCATTTACAATATTCATTGATTTTTGCCATTGAAAAACATCATGTTATTCATATACCAGAAATGTTTGAAGCTACTGACTGAATGAAAAGAGCTGGCATCTCACTCTCTTTGAATCTTCTTTATCATGCTAGGATTAGCAGGAAAAAGCAAAAAATTTCAGAATTGCACCTTGCAATGCGGAGATATTACTGTTTGTGCATTTACAATATTCATTGATTTTTGCCATTGAAAAACATCATGTTATTCATATACCAGAAATGTTTGAAGCTACTGACTGAATGAAAAGAGCTGGCATCTCACTCTCTTTGAATCTTCTTTATCATGCTAGGATTAGCAGGAAAAAGCAAAAAATTTCAGAATTGCACCTTGCAATGCGGAGATATTACTGTTTGTGCATTTACAATATTCATTGATTTTTGCCATTGAAAAACGTCCAGAAATGTTTGAAGCTACTGACTGAATGAAAAGAGCTGGCATCTCACTCTCTTTGAATCTTCTTTATCATGCTAGGATTAGCAGGAAAAAGCAAAAAATTTCAGAATTGCACCTTGCAATGCGGAGATATTACTGTTTGTGCATTTACAATATTCATTGATTTTTGCCATTGAAAAACATCATGTTATTCATATACCAGAAATGTTTGAAGCTACTGACTGAATGAAAAGAGCTGGCATCTCACTCTCTTTGAATCTTCTTTATCATGCTAGGATTAGCAGGAAAAAGCAAAAAATTTCAGAATTGCACCTTGCAATGCGGAGATATTACTGTTTGTGCATTTACAATATTCATTGATTTTTGCCATTGAAAAACGTCCAGAAATGTTTGAAGCTACTGACTGAATGAAAAGAGCTGGCATCTCACTCTCTTTGAATCTTCTTTATCATGCTAGGATTAGCAGGAAAAAGCAAAAAATTTCAGAATTGCACCTTGCAATGCGGAGATATTACTGTTTGTGCATTTACAATATTCATTGATTTTTGCCATTGAAAAACATCCAGAAATGTTTGAAGCTACTGACTGAATGAAAAGAGCTGGCATCTCACTCTCTTTGAATCTTCTTTATCATGCTAGGATTAGCAGGAAAAAGCAAAAAATTTCAGAATTGCACCTTGCAATGCGGAGAAATTACAGTTTGTGCATTTACAATATTCATTGATTTTTGCCATTGAAAAACGTCCAGAAATGTTTGAAGCTACTGACTGAATGAAAAGAGCTGGCATCTCACTCTCTTTGAATCTTCTTTATGTAACATACCTGGCGGCGTCCTTGCATGGTGGTCCATCTCCCACTATGCAAGAGGGCGCACTTGATCTCCTGTCCAGAATGTCTCTCTGGCTTCCCTCCATGCTGTCTGTTTGTGTCTGTTTCTGCTGCTTAAGGGCGGCGCCCGATCACTTCCTGCTTTTTGTACCTGCTGTGGGTCACACCCCTTGTGCGTCCTCAGCCTATTGCTGTCTGTCACCTGGTATATAGCTCAGCCGCTCCCATCTTTCCCTGCCTGAGCATAGTGTTTCCTTCAGTGTGTGCTTGCACTCTGAAGGTGCCAGGTCCCGTTCTTTGTCTCCTGCTTTGTGGTATCAGTTCCCGTGTCTGAACTGAGTCCTGTATGTCTCCTGCTTTGTGTATCAGTTCCCGTGTCTGAACTGAGTCCTGTATGTCTCCTGCTTTGCGGTATCAGTTCCCGTGTCTGAACTGAGTCCTGTCTGTCTCCTGCCTTGCGGTATTAGTTCCCGTGTCTGAACTGAGTCCTGTCTGTCTCCTGCCTTGCGGTATTAGTTCCCGTGTCTGAACTGAGTCCTTTCTGTGTTCTCTTGTCTGCCTATCCTGGAGGCTGTATTTCCAGGCCTGTCTGAACTCGCTCTTAGCCTGTTCCTCCTGCCTTCTAGGGGCCGATTTCCTAGATCTGTTCCTGTATCTTGCCTGTCCTGTCTGAACACGCTCCTTGCCTGTTTGTCCCGTCTCTCTGGGGGACGATTACCCAGACCCGCTCCTGTATCTTGTCTGTCCTGTCTGAACACGCTCCTTGCCTGTTTGTCCCGCCTCTCTGGGGGACGATTACCCAGACCCGCTCCTGTATCTTGTCTGTCCTGTCTGAACACGCTCCTTGCCTGTTCGACCTGCCTCTCTGGGGGCCGTATTCCCAGACCCGCTCCTGTATTCCGCTGCAGTGTCGGTCTCCTCCGTACACTCAGTTCCAGTCTGAACTCTCTCCTATCCTTTACCTGTTTTGCCTCTATGTCCGTTCCCTTCCTTTTTCTGCAGAGTCTGTACTCGTACCTATCTCCTGCTTGTTGTCTCTGTACTCCCGTTTGTGAGTTTGTGGTCCACTCGCTACTTCACTGCAAGTACCCTGTGGGTATCTGGCTCTGCCTTTCCCTTCCTGTCTGTTCAGTGTGAACAGAGCCCTGTCCCCCCTGCTCAGCCTCGTCCTGCTTTACTCTTGCTCACTGCTCCGGCAGTCTCGCTCAGCTCTGACCCTTTGCTCACCGCTCCTGGCGGCCTTGTCCTGCTCTACTCTTGCTCACCGCTCCAGGCGGTCTTGTCCTGCCCTGTTCTCGCTCACCTCCCTGGGCGGCCTCCCTCTGCCTGTATTGTTCCTGTGTCCCAGTGTGTACTGGGTCCTATCCCGCCTGTGTTCCTACCTGCTAGTGCCTCCCTGTCTGCACTCTAGCTTTGCTTGCCTGTACCCCCCGGCCTGCATACCCGCCTGCCTGCATACCAGTTGTGCCTGCCTATACCCAACAGTCTGTGTGCCAGCCTACCAGTCTGTTCCTGTATTCCCCTGTGTGGGTCAACAGCCGTGTCCGGGGTCTGTCCTGGAGTAGCACCTGGTCCCTCTGCTCGGTTCCTCCTTGGTGCACTGGCGTCGTATGCCGTCGTGCGACCCTGGTCGGATCGGGTGAATACCTAGTTACGCCCCTCCAGGCATTCACTCTCCGGCACGGTCCAGTGGAATCACTTCAATCACACGCACACGCCGTTCAGCCCGGGCGTGTGCATAACACTTTATCATGCTAGGATTAGCAGGAAAAAGCAAAAAATTTCAGAATTGCACCTTGCAATGCGGAGAAATTACTGTTTGTGCATTTACAATATTCATTGATTTTTGCCATTGAAAAACGTCCAGAAATGTTTGAAGCTACTGACTGAATGAAAAGAGCTGGCATCTCACTCTCTTTGAATCTTCTTTATCATGCTAGGATTAGCAGGAAAAAGCAAAAAATTTCAGAATTGCACCTTGCAATGCGGAGATATTACTGTTTGTGCATTTACAATATTCATTGATTTTTGCCATTGAAAAACGTCCAGAAATGTTTGAAGCTACTGACTGAATGAAAGGAGCTGGCATCTCACTCTCTTTGAATCTTCTTTATCATGCTAGGATTAGCAGGAAAAAGCAAAAAATTTCAGAATTGCACATTACAATGCGGAGAAATTACTGTTTGTGCATTTACAATATTCATTGATTTTTGCCATTGAAAAACATCATGTTATTCATATACCAGAGATGTTTGAAGCTACTGACTGAATGAAAGGAGCTGGCATCTCACTCTCTTTGAATCTTCTTTATCATGCTAGGATTAGCAGGAAAAAGCAAAAAATTTCAGAATTGCACCTTGCAATGCGGAGAAATTACTGTTTGTGCATTTACAATATTCATTGATTTTTGCCATTGAAAAACATCATGTTATTCATATACCAGAAATGTTTGAAGCTACTGACTGAATGAAAAGAGCTGGCATCTCACTCTCTTTGAATCTTCTTTATCATGCTAAGAGGAGCAGGAAAAAGTAAAAAATTTCAGAATTGCACCTTGCAATGTGGAGATATTACTGTTTGTGCATTTACAATATTCATTGATTTTTGCCATTGAAAAACGTCCAGAAATGTTTGAAGCTACTGACTGAATGAAAGGAGCTGGCATCTCACTCTCTTTGAATCTTCTTTATCATGCTAGGATTAGCAGGAAAAAGCAAAAAATTTCAGAATTGCACCTTGCAATGCGGAGAAATTACTGTTTGTGCATTTACAATATTCATTGATTTTTGCCATTGAAAAACATCATGTTATTCATATACCAGAAATGTTTGAAGCTACTGACTGAATGAAAAGAGCTGGCATCTCACTCTCTTTGAATCTTCTTTATCATGCTAAGAGGAGCAGGAAAAAGCAAAAAATTTCAGAATTGCACCTTGCAATGTGGAGATATTACTGTTTGTGCATTTACAATATTCATTGATTTTTGCCATTGAAAAACGTCCAGAAATGTTTGAAGCTACTGACTGAATGAAAGGAGCTGGCATCTCAATCTCTTTGAATCTTCTTTATCATGCTAGGATTAGCAGGAAAAAGCAAAAAATTTCAGAATTGCACCTTGCAATGCGGAGAAATTACTGTTTGTGCATTTACAATATTCATTGATTTTTGCCATTGAAAAACATCATGTTATTCATATACCAGAGATGTTTGAAGCTACTGACTGAATGAAAAGAGCTGGCATCTCACTCTCTTTGAATCTTCTTTATCATGCTAAGAGGAGCAGGAAAAAGCAAAAAATTTCAGAATTGCACGTTGCAATGTGGAGATATCACTGTTTGTGCATTTACAATATTCATTGATTTTTGCCATTGAAAAACGTCCAGAAATGTTTGAAGCTACTGACTGAATGAAAGGAGCTGGCATCTCACTCTCTTTGAATCTTCTTTATCATGCTAGGATTAGCAGGAAAAAGCAAAAAATTTCAGAATTGCACCTTGCAATGCGGAGAAATTACTGTTTGTGCATTTACAATATTCATTGATTTTTGCCATTGAAAAACATCATGTTATTCATATACCAGAAATGTTTGAAGCTACTGACTGAATGAAAAGAGCTGGCATCTCACTCTCTTTGAATCTTCTTTATCATGCCAGGATTAGCAGGAAAAAGCAAAAAATTTCAGAATTGCACGTTGCAATGTGGAGATATTACTGTTTGTGCATTTACAATATTCATTGATTTTTGCCATTGAAAAACATCATGTTATTCATATACCAGAAATGTTTGAAGCTACTGACTGAATGAAAAGAGCTGGCATCTCACTCTCTTTGAATCTTCTTTATCATGCCAGGATTAGCAGGAAAAAGCAAAACATTTCAGAATTGCACCTTGCAATGTGGAGATATTACTGTTTGTGCATTTACAATATTCATTGATTTTTGCCATTGAAAAACGTCCAGAAATGTTTGAAGCTACTGACTGAATGAAAGGAGCTGGCATCTCACTCTCTTTGAATCTTCTTTATCATGCTAGGATTAGCAGGAAAAAGCAAAAAATTTCAGAATTGCACCTTGCAATGCGGAGAAATTACTGTTTGTGCATTTACAATATTCATTGATTTTTGCCATTGAAAAACATGTTATTCATATACCAGAAATGTTTGAAGCTACTGACTGAATGAAAAGAGCTGGCATCTCACTCCCTTTGAATCTTCTTTATCATGCTAAGAGGAGCAGGAAAAAGCAAAAAATTTCAGAATTGCACCTTGCAATGTGGAGATATTACTGTTTGTGCATTTACAATATTCATTGATTTTTGCAATTGAAAAACGTCCAGAAATGTTTGAAGCTACTGACTGAATGAAAGGAGATGGCATCTCACTCTCTTTGAATCTTCTTTATCATGCTAGGATTAGCAGGAAAAAGCAAAAAATTTCAGAATTGCACCTTGCAATGCGGAGAAATTACTGTTTGTGCATTTACAATATTCATTGATTTTTGCCATTGAAAAACATCATGTTATTCATATACCAGAAATGTTTAAAGCTACTGACTGAATGAAAAGAGCTGGCATCTCACTCTCTTTGAATCTTCTTTATCATGCTAAGAGGAGCAGGAAAAAGCAAAAAATTTCAGAATTGCACCTTGCAATGTGGAGATATTACTGTTTGTGCATTTACAATATTCATTGATTTTTGCCATTGAAAAACGTCCAGAAATGTTTGAAGCTACTGACTGAATGAAAGGAGCTGGCATCTCAATCTCTTTGAATCTTCTTTATCATGCTAGGATAAGCAGGAAAAAGCAAAAAATTTCAGAATTGCACCTTGCAATGCGGAGAAATTACTGTTTGTGCATTTACAATATTCATTGATTTTTGCCATTGAAAAACATCATGTTATTCATATACCAGAGATGTTTGAAGCTACTGACTGAATGAAAAGAGCTGGCATCTAACTCTCTTTGAATCTTCTTTATCATGCTAAGAGGAGCAGGAAAAAGCAAAAAATTTCAGAATTGCACGTTGCAATGTGGAGATATCACTGTTTGTGCATTTACAATATTCATTGATTTTTGCCATTGAAAAACGTCCAGAAATGTTTGAAGCTACTGACTGAATGAAAGGAGCTGGCATCTCACTCTCTTTGAATCTTCTTTATCATGCTAGGATTAGCAGGAAAAAGCAAAAAATTTCAGAATTGCACCTTGCAATGCGGAGAAATTACTGTTTGTGCATTTACAATACTCATTGATTTTTGCCATTGAAAAACATCATGTTATTCATATACCAGAAATGTTTGAAGCTACTGGCTGAATGAAAAGAGCTGGCATCTCACTCTCTTTGAATCTTCTTTATCATGCCAGGATTAGCAGGAAAAAGCAAAAAAATTCAGAATTGCACCTTGCAATGTGGAGATATTACTGTTTGTGCATTTACAATATTCATTGATTTTTGCCATTGAAAAATGTCCAGAAATGTTTGAAGCTACTGACTGAATGAAAGGAGCTGGCATCTCACTCTCTTTGAATCTTCTTTATCATGCTAGGATTAGCAGGAAAAAGCAAAAAATTTCAGAATTGCACCTTGCAATGCGGAGAAATTACTGTTTGTGCATTTACAATATTCATTGATTTTTGCCATTGAAAAACATCATGTTATTCATATACCAGAAATGTTTGAAGCTACTGACTGAATGAAAAGAGCTGGCATCTCACTCTCTTTGAATCTTCTTTATCATGCTAAGAGGAGCAGGAAAAAGCAAAAAATTTCAGAATTGCACCTTGCAATGTGGAGATATTACTGTTTGTGCATTTACAATATTCATTGATTTTTGCCATTGAAAAACGTCCAGAAATGTTTGAAGCTACTGACTGAATGAAAGGAGCTGGCATCTCACTCTCTTTGAATCTTCTTTATCATGCTAGGATTAGCAGGAAAAAGCAAAAAATTTCAGAATTGCACCTTGCAATGCGGAGAAATTACTGTTTGTGCATTTACAATATTCATTGATTTTTGCCATTGAAAAACATCATGTTATTCATATACCAGAAATGTTTGAAGCTACTGACTGAATGAAAAGAGCTGGCATCTCACTCTCTTTGAATCTTCTTTATCATGCTAGGATTAGCAGGAAAAAGCAAAAAATTTCAGAATTGCACCTTGCAATGCGGAGATATTACTGTTTGTGCATTTACAATATTCATTGATTTTTGCCATTGAAAAACGTCCAGAAATGTTTGAAGCTACTGACTGAATGAAAAGAGCTGGCATCTCACTCTCTTTGAAACTTCTTTATCATGCTAGGATTAGCAGGAAAAAGCAAAAAATTTCAGAATTGCACCTTGCAATGCGGAGAAATTACTGTTTGTGCATTTACAATATTCATTGATTTTTGCCATTGAAAAACATCATGTTATTCATATACCAGAAATGTTTGAAGCTACTGCCTGAATGAAAAGAGCTGGCATCTCACTCTCTTTGAATCTTCTTTATCATGCTAGGATTAGCAGGAAAAAGCAAAAAATTTCAGAATTGCACCTTGCAATGTGGAGATATTACTGTTTGTGCATTTACAATATTCATTGATTTTTGCCATTGAAAAACATCATGTTATTCATATACCAGAAATGTTTGAAGCTACTGACTGAATGAAAAGAGCTGGCATCTCACTCTCTTTGAATCTTCTTTATCATGCTAAGAGGAGCAGGAAAAAGCAAAAAATTTCAGAATTGCACGTTGCAATGTGGAGATATTACTGTTTGTGCCTTTACAATATTCGTTGATTTTTGCCATTGAAAAATGTCCAGAAATGTTTGAAGCTACTGACTGAATGAAAGGAGCTGGCATCTCACTCTCTTTGAATCTTCTTTATCATGCTAGGATTAGCAGGAAAAAGCAAAAAATTTCAGAATTGCACCTTGCAATGCGGAGAAATTACTGTTTGTGCATTTACAATATTCATTGATTTTTGCCATTGAAAAACATCATGTTATTCATATACCAGAAATGTTTGAAGCTACTGACTGAATGAAAAGAGCTGGCATCTCACTCTCTTTGAATCTTCTTTATCATGCCAGGATTAGCAGGAAAAAGCAAAAAATTTCAGAATTGCACGTTGCAATGTGGAGATATTACTGTTTGTGCATTTACAATATTCATTGATTTTTGCCATTGAAAAATGTCCAGAAATGTTTGAAGCTACTGACTGAATGAAAGGAGCTGGCATCTCACTCTCTTTGAATCTTCTTTATCATGCTAGGATTAGCAGGAAAAAGCAAAAAATTTCAGAATTGCACCTTGCAATGCGGAGAAATTACTGTTTGTGCATTTACAATATTCATTGATTTTTGCCATTGAAAAACATCATGTTATTCATATACCAGAAATGTTTGAAGCTACTGACTGAATGAAAAGAGCTGGCATCTCACTCTCTTTGAATCTTCTTTATCATGCTAAGAGGAGCAGGAAAAAGCAAAAAATTTCAGAATTGCACCTTGCAATGTGGAGATATTACTGTTTGTGCATTTACAATATTCATTGATTTTTGCCATTGAAAAACGTCCAGAAATGTTTGAAGCTACTGACTGAATGAAAGGAGCTGGCATCTCACTCTCTTTGAATCTTCTTTATCATGCTAGGATTAGCAGGAAAAAGCAAAAAATTTCAGAATTGCACCTTGCAATGCGGAGAAATTACTGTTTGTGCATTTACAATATTCATTGATTTTTGCCATTGAAAAACATCATGTTATTCATATACCAGAAATGTTTGAAGCTACTGACTGAATGAAAAGAGCTGGCATCTCACTCTCTTTGAATCTTCTTTATCATGCTAGGATTAGCAGGAAAAAGCAAAAAATTTCAGAATTGCACCTTGCAATGCGGAGATATTACTGTTTGTGCATTTACAATATTCATTGATTTTTGCCATTGAAAAACGTCCAGAAATGTTTGAAGCTACTGACTGAATGAAAAGAGCTGGCATCTCACTCTCTTTGAAACTTCTTTATCATGCTAGGATTAGCAGGAAAAAGCAAAAAATTTCAGAATTGCACCTTGCAATGCGGAGAAATTACTGTTTGTGCATTTACAATATTCATTGATTTTTGCCATTGAAAAACATCATGTTATTCATATACCAGAAATGTTTGAAGCTACTGCCTGAATGAAAAGAGCTGGCATCTCACTCTCTTTGAATCTTCTTTATCATGCTAGGATTAGCAGGAAAAAGCAAAAAATTTCAGAATTGCACCTTGCAATGTGGAGATATTACTGTTTGTGCATTTACAATATTCATTGATTTTTGCCATTGAAAAACATCATGTTATTCATATACCAGAAATGTTTGAAGCTACTGACTGAATGAAAAGAGCTGGCATCTCACTCTCTTTGAATCTTCTTTATCATGCTAAGAGGAGCAGGAAAAAGCAAAAAATTTCAGAATTGCACGTTGCAATGTGGAGATATTACTGTTTGTGCCTTTACAATATTCGTTGATTTTTGCCATTGAAAAATGTCCAGAAATGTTTGAAGCTACTGACTGAATGAAAGGAGCTGGCATCTCACTCTCTTTGAATCTTCTTTATCATGCTAGGATTAGCAGGAAAAAGCAAAAAATTTCAGAATTGCACCTTGCAATGCGGAGAAATTACTGTTTGTGCATTTACAATATTCATTGATTTTTGCCATTGAAAAACATCATGTTATTCATATACCAGAAATGTTTGAAGCTACTGACTGAATGAAAAGAGCTGGCATCTCACTCTCTTTGAATCTTCTTTATCATGCCAGGATTAGCAGGAAAAAGCAAAAAATTTCAGAATTGCACGTTGCAATGTGGAGATATTACTGTTTGTGCATTTACAATATTCATTGATTTTTGCCATTGAAAAACGTCCAGAAATGTTTGAAGCTACTGACTGAATGAAAAGAGCTGGCATCTCACTCTCTTTGAATCTTCTTTATCATGCTAGGATTAGCAGGAAAAAGCAAAAAATTTCAGAATTGCACCTTGCAATGCGGAGAAATTACTATTTGTGCATTTACAATATTCATTGATTTTTGCCATTGAAAAACATCATGTTATTCATATACCAGAAATGTTTGAAGCTACTGACTGAATGAAAAGAGCTGGCATCTCACTCTCTTTGAATCTTCTTTATCATGCTAGGATTAGCAGGAAAAAGCAAAAAATTTCAGAATTGCACCTTGCAATGTGGAGATATTACTGTTTGTGCATTTACAATATTCATTGATTTTTGCCATTGAAAAATGTCCAGAAATGTTTGAAGCTACTGACTGAATGAAAGGACCTGGCATCTCACTCTCTTTGAATCTTCTTTATCATGCTAGGATTAGCAGGAAAAAGCAAAAAATTTCAGAATTGCACCTTGCAATGCGGAGAAATTACTGTTTGGCATTTACAATATTCATTGATTTTTGCCATTAAAAAACATTATGTTATTCATATACCAGAAATGTTTGAAGCTACTGACTGAATGAAAAGAGCTGGCATCTCACTCTCTTTGAATCTTCTTTATCATGCCAGGATTAGCAGGAAAAAGCAAAAAATTTCAGAATTGCACGTTGCAATGTGGAGATATTACTGTTTGTGCATTTACAATATTCATTGATTTTTGCCATTGAAAAACGTCCAGAAATGTTTGAAGCTACTGACTGAATGAAAGGAGCTGGCATCTCACTCTCTTTGAATCTTCTTTATCATGCTAGGATTAGCAGGAAAAAGCAAAAAATTTCAGAATTGCACCTTGCAATGCGGAGAAATTTCTGTTTGTGCATTTACAATATTCATTGATTTTTGCCATTGAAAAACATCATGTTATTCATATACCAGAAATGTTTGAAGCTACTGACTGAATTAAAAGAGCTGGCATCTCACTCTCTTTGAATCTTCTTTATCATGCTAAGAGGAGCAGGAAAAAGCAAAAAGTTTCAGAATTGCACGTTGCAATGTGGAGATATTACTGTTTGTGCATTTACAATATTCATTGATTGTTGCCATTGAAAAACGTCCAGAAATGTTTGAAGCTACTGACTGAATGAAAGGAGCTGGCATCTCACTCTCTTTGAATCTTCTTTATCATGCTAGGATTAGCAGGAAAAAGCAAAAAATTTCAGAATTGCACCTTGCAATGCGGAGAAATTACTGTTTGTGCATTTACAATATTCATTGATTTTTGCCATTGAAAAACATCATGTTATTCATATACCAGAGATGTTTGAAGCTACTGACTGAATGAAAAGAGCTGGCATCTCACTCTCTTTGAATCTTCTTTATCATGCTAAGAGGAGCAGGAAAAAGCAAAAAATTTCAGAATTGCACCTTGCAATGTGGAGATATTACTGTTTGTGCATTTACAATATTCATTGATTTTTGCCATTGAAAAAACATCCAGAAATGTTTGAAGCTACTGACTGAATGAAAGGAGCTGGCATCTCACTCTCTTTGAATCTTCTTTATCATGCTAGGATTAGCAGGAAAAAGCAAAAAATTTCAGAATTGCACCTTGGAATGCGGAGAAATTACTGTTTGTGCATTTACAATATTCATTGATTTTTGCCATTGAAAAACATCATGTTATTCATATACCAGAAATGTTTGAAGCTACTGACTGAATGAAAAGAGCTGGCATCTCACTCTCTTTGAATCTTCTTTATCATGCTAAGAGGAGCAGGAAAAAGCAAAAAATTTCAGAATTGCACCTTGCAATGTGGAGATATTACTGTTTGTGCATTTACAATATTCATTGATTTTTGCCATTGAAAAACGTCCAGAAATGTTTGAAGCTACTGACTGAATGAAAGGAGCTGGCATCTCAATCTCTTTGAATCTTCTTTATCATGCTAGGATAAGCAGGAAAAAGCAAAAAATTTCAGAATTGCACCTTGCAATGCGGAGAAATTACTGTTTGTGCATTTACAATATTCATTGATTTTTGCCATTGAAAAACATCATGTTATTCATATACCAGAGATGTTTGAAGCTACTGACTGAATGAAAAGAGCTGGCATCTAACTCTCTTTGAATCTTCTTTATCATGCTAAGAGGAGCAGGAAAAAGCAAAAAATTTCAGAATTGCACGTTGCAATGTGGAGATATCACTGTTTGTGCATTTACAATATTCATTGATTTTTGCCATTGAAAAACGTCCAGAAATGTTTGAAGCTACTGACTGAATGAAAGGAGCTGGCATCTCACTCTCTTTGAATCTTCTTTATCATGCTAGGATTAGCAGGAAAAAGCAAAAAATTTCAGAATTGCACCTTGCAATGCGGAGAAATTACTGTTTGTGCATTTACAATACTCATTGATTTTTGCCATTGAAAAACATCATGTTATTCATATACCAGAAATGTTTGAAGCTACTGGCTGAATGAAAAGAGCTGGCATCTCACTCTCTTTGAATCTTCTTTATCATGCCAGGATTAGCAGGAAAAAGCAAAAAATTTCAGAATTGCACCTTGCAATGTGGAGATATTACTGTTTGTGCATTTACAATATTCATTGATTTTTGCCATTGAAAAACGTCCAGAAATGTTTGAAGCTACTGACTGAATGAAAGGAGCTGGCATCTCACTCTCTTTGAATCTTCTTTATCATGCTAGGATTAGCAGGAAAAAGCAAAAAATTTCAGAATTGCACCTTGCAATGCGGAGAAATTACTGTTTGTGCATTTACAATATTCATTGATTTTTGCCATTGAAAAACATCATGTTATTCATATACCAGAGATGTTTGAAGCTACTGACTGAATGAAAAGAGCTGGCATCTCACTCTCTTTGAATCTTCTTTATCATGCTAAGAGGAGCAGGAAAAAGCAAAAAATTTCAGAATTGCACCTTGCAATGTGGAGATATTACTGTTTGTGCATTTACAATATTCATTGATTTTTGCCATTGAAAAAACATCCAGAAATGTTTGAAGCTACTGACTGAATGAAAGGAGCTGGCATCTCACTCTCTTTGAATCTTCTTTATCGTGCTAGGATTAGCAGGAAAAAGCAAAAAATTTCAGAATTGCACCTTGGAATGCGGAGAAATTACTGTTTGTGCATTTACAATATTCATTGATTTTTGCCATTGAAAAACATCATGTTATTCATATACCAGAAATGTTTGAAGCTACTGACTGAATGAAAAGAGCTGGCATCTCACTCTCTTTGAATCTTCTTTATCATGCTAAGAGGAGCAGGAAAAAGCAAAAAATTTCAGAATTGCACCTTGCAATGTGGAGATATTACTGTTTGTGCATTTACAATATTCATTGATTTTTGCCATTGAAAAACGTCCAGAAATGTTTGAAGCTACTGACTGAATGAAAGGAGCTGGCATCTCACTCTCTTTGAATCTTCTTTATCATGCTAGGATTAGCAGGAAAAAGCAAAAAATTTCAGAATTGCACCTTGCAATGCGGAGAAATTACTGTTTGTGCATTTACAATACTCATTGATTTTTGCCATTGAAAAACATCATGTTATTCATATACCAGAAATGTTTGAAGCTACTGGCTGAATGAAAAGAGCTGGCATCTCACTCTCTTTGAATCTTCTTTATCATGCCAGGATTAGCAGGAAAAAGCAAAAAATTTCAGAATTGCACCTTGCAATGTGGAGATATTACTGTTTGTGCATTTACAATATTCATTGATTTTTGCCATTGAAAAATGTCCAGAAATGTTTGAAGCTACTGACTGAATGAAAGGAGCTGGCATCTCACTCTCTTTGAATCTTCTTTATCATGCTAGGATTAGCAGGAAAAAGCAAAAAATTTCAGAATTGCACCTTGCAATGCGGAGAAATTACTGTTTGTGCATTTACAATATTCATTGATTTTTGCCATTGAAAAACATCATGTTATTCATATACCAGAAATGTTTGAAGCTACTGACTGAATGAAAAGAGCTGGCATCTCACTCTCTTTGAATCTTCTTTATCATGCTAAGAGGAGCAGGAAAAAGCAAAAAATTTCAGAATTGCACCTTGCAATGTGGAGATATTACTGTTTGTGCATTTACAATATTCATTGATTTTTGCCATTGAAAAACGTCCAGAAATGTTTGAAGCTACTGACTGAATGAAAGGAGCTGGCATCTCACTCTCTTTGAATCTTCTTTATCATGCTAGGATTAGCAGGAAAAAGCAAAAAATTTCAGAATTGCACCTTGCAATGCGGAGAAATTACTGTTTGTGCATTTACAATATTCATTGATTTTTGCCATTGAAAAACATCATGTTATTCATATACCAGAAATGTTTGAAGCTACTGACTGAATGAAAAGAGCTGGCATCTCACTCTCTTTGAATCTTCTTTATCATGCTAGGATTAGCAGGAAAAAGCAAAAAATTTCAGAATTGCACCTTGCAATGCGGAGATATTACTGTTTGTGCATTTACAATATTCATTGATTTTTGCCATTGAAAAACGTCCAGAAATGTTTGAAGCTACTGACTGAATGAAAAGAGCTGGCATCTCACTCTCTTTGAAACTTCTTTATCATGCTAGGATTAGCAGGAAAAAGCAAAAAATTTCAGAATTGCACCTTGCAATGCGGAGAAATTACTGTTTGTGCATTTACAATATTCATTGATTTTTGCCATTGAAAAACATCATGTTATTCATATACCAGAAATGTTTGAAGCTACTGACTGAATGAAAAGAGCTGGCATCTCACTCTCTTTGAATCTTCTTTATCATGCTAAGAGGAGCAGGAAAAAGCAAAAAATTTCAGAATTGCACGTTGCAATGTGGAGATATTACTGTTTGTGCATTTACAATATTCGTTGATTTTTGCCATTGAAAAATGTCCAGAAATGTTTGAAGCTACTGACTGAATGAAAGGAGCTGGCATCTCACTCTCTTTGAATCTTCTTTATCATGCTAGGATTAGCAGGAAAAAGCAAAAAATTTCAGAATTGCACCTTGCAATGCGGAGAAATTACTGTTTGTGCATTTACAATATTCATTGATTTTTGCCATTGAAAAACATCATGTTATTCATATACCAGAAATGTTTGAAGCTACTGACTGAATGAAAAGAGCTGGCATCTCACTCTCTTTGAATCTTCTTTACCATGCCAGGATTAGCAGGAAAAAGCAAAAAATTTCAGAATTGCACGTTGCAATGTGGAGATATTACTGTTTGTGCATTTACAATATTCATTGATTTTTGCCATTGAAAAACGTCCAGAAATGTTTGAAGCTACTGACTGAATGAAAAGAGCTGGCATCTCACTCTCTTTGAATCTTCTTTATCATGCTAGGATTAGCAGGAAAAAGCAAAAAATTTCAGAATTGCACCTTGCAATGCGGAGAAATTACTGTTTGTGCATTTACAATATTCATTGATTTTTGCCATTGAAAAACATCATGTTATTCATATACCAGAAATGTTTGAAGCTACTGACTGAATGAAAAGAGCTGGCATCTCACTCTCTTTGAATCTTCTTTATCATGCTAGGATTAGCAGGAAAAAGCAAAAAATTTCAGAATTGCACCTTGCAATGCGGAGAAATTACTATTTGTGCATTTACAATATTCATTGATTTTTGCCATTGAAAAACATCATGTTATTCATATACCAGAAATGTTTGAAGCTACTGACTGAATGAAAAGAGCTGGCATCTCACTCTCTTTGAATCTTCTTTATCATGCTAGGATTAGCAGGAAAAAGCAAAAAATTTCAGAATTGCACCTTGCAATGTGGAGATATTACTGTTTGTGCATTTACAATATTCATTGATTTTTGCCATTGAAAAACATCATGTTATTCATATACCAGAAATGTTTGAAGCTACTGACTGAATGAAAAGAGCTGGCATCTCACTCTCTTTGAATCTTCTTTATCATGCTAAGAGGAGCAGGAAAAAGCAAAAAATTTCAGAATTGCACCTTGCAATGCGGAGAAATTACTGTTTGTGCATTTACAATATTCATTGATTTTTGCCATTGAAAAACATCATGTTATTCATATACCAGAAATGTTTGAAGCTACTGACTGAATGAAAAGAGCTGGCATCTCACTCTCTTTGAATCTTCTTTACCATGCCAGGATTAGCAGGAAAAAGCAAAAAATTTCAGAATTGCACGTTGCAATGTGGAGATATTACTGTTTGTGCATTTACAATATTCATTGATTTTTGCCATTGAAAAACGTCCAGAAATGTTTGAAGCTACTGACTGAATGAAAAGAGCTGGCATCTCACTCTCTTTGAATCTTCTTTATCATGCTAGGATTAGCAGGAAAAAGCAAAAAATTTCAGAATTGCACCTTGCAATGCGGAGAAATTACTGTTTGTGCATTTACAATATTCATTGATTTTTGCCATTGAAAAACATCATGTTATTCATATACCAGAAATGTTTGAAGCTACTGACTGAATGAAAGGAGCTGGCATCTCACTCTCTTTGAATCTTCTTTATCATGCTAGGATTAGCAGGAAAAAGCAAAAAATTTCAGAATTGCACCTTGCAATGCGGAGAAATTACTATTTGTGCATTTACAATATTCATTGATTTTTGCCATTGAAAAACATCATGTTATTCATATACCAGAAATGTTTGAAGCTACTGACTGAATGAAAAGAGCTGGCATCTCACTCTCTTTGAATCTTCTTTATCATGCTAGGATTAGCAGGAAAAAGCAAAAAATTTCAGAATTGCACCTTGCAATGTGGAGATATTACTGTTTGTGCATTTACAATATTCATTGATTTTTGCCATTGAAAAACATCATGTTATTCATATACCAGAAATGTTTGAAGCTACTGACTGAATGAAAAGAGCTGGCATCTCACTCTCTTTGAATCTTCTTTATCATGCTAAGAGGAGCAGGAAAAAGCAAAAAATTTCAGACTTGCACGTTGCAATGTGGAGATATTACTGTTTGTGCATTTACAATATTCATTGATTTTTGCCATTGAAAAATGTCCAGAAATGTTTGAAGCTACTGACTGAATGAAAGGAGCTGGCATCTCACTCTCTTTGAATCTTCTTTATCATGCTAGGATTAGCAGGAAAAAGCAAAAAATTTCAGAATTGCACCTTGCAATGCGGAGAAATTACTGTTTGGCATTTACAATATTCATTGATTTTTGCCATTAAAAAACATCATGTTATTCATATACCAGAAATGTTTGAAGCTACTGACTGAATGAAAAGAGCTGGCATCTCACTCTCTTTGAATCTTCTTTATCATGCCAGGATTAGCAGGAAAAAGCAAAAAATTTCAGAATTGCACGTTGCAATGTGGAGATATTACTGTTTGTGCATTTACAATATTCATTGATTTTTGCCATTGAAAAACGTCCAGAAATGTTTGAAGCTACTGACTGAATGAAAGGAGCTGGCATCTCACTCTCTTTGTATCTTCTTTATCATGCTAGGATTAGCAGGAAAAAGCAAAAAATTTCAGAATTGCACCTTGCAATGCGGAGAAATTACTGTTTGTGCATTTACAATATTCATAGATTTTTGCCATTGAAAAACATCATGTTATTCATATACCAGAAATGTATGAAGCTACTGACTGAATGAAAAGAGCTGGCATCTCACTCTCTTTGAATCTTCTTTATCATGCTAAGAGGAGCAGGAAAAAGCAAAAAATTTCAGAATTGCACGTTGCAATGTGGAGATATTACTGTTTGTGCATTTACAATATTCATTGATTTTTGCCATTGAAAAACGTCCAGAAATGTTTGAAGCTACTGACTGAATGAAAGGAGCTGGCATCTCACTCTCTTTGAATCTTCTTTATCATGCTAGGATTAGCAGGAAAAAGCAAAAAATTTCAGAATTGCACCTTGCAATGCGGAGAAATTACTGTTTGTGCATTTACAATATTCATTGATTTTTGCCATTGAAAAACATCATGTTATTCATATACCAGAGATGTTTGAAGCTACTGACTGAATGAAAAGAGCTGGCATCTCACTCTCTTTGAATCTTCTTTATCATGCTAAGAGGAGCAGGAAAAAGCAAAAAATTTCAGAATTGCACCTTGCAATGTGGAGATATTACTGTTTGTGCATTTACAATATTCATTGATTTTTGCCATTGAAAAACATCCAGAAATGTTTGAAGCTACTGACTGAATGAAAGGAGCTGGCATCTCACTCTCTTTGAATCTTCTTTATCATGCTAGGATTAGCAGGAAAAAGCAAAAAATTTCAGAATTGCACCTTGGAATGCGGAGAAATTACTGTTTGTGCATTTACAATATTCATTGATTTTTGCCATTGAAAAACATCATGTTATTCATATACCAGAAATGTTTGAAGCTACTGACTGAATGAAAAGAGCTGGCATCTCACTCTCTTTGAATCTTCTTTATCATGCTAAGAGGAGCAGGAAAAAGCAAAAAATTTCAGAATTGCACGTTGCAATGTGGAGATATTACTGTTTGTGCATTTACAATATTCATTGATTTTTGCCATTGAAAAACGTCCAGAAATGTTTGAAGCTACTGACTGAATGAAAGGAGCTGGCATCTCACTCTCTTTGAATCTTCTTTATCATGCTAGGATTAGCAGGAAAAAGCAAAAAATTTCAGAATTGCACCTTGCAATGCGGAGAAATTACTGTTTGTGCATTTACAATATTCATTGATTTTTGCCATTGAAAAACATCATGTTATTCATATACCAGAGATGTTTGAAGCTACTGACTGAATGAAAAGAGCTGGCATCTCACTCTCTTTGAATCTTCTTTATCATGCTAAGAGGAGCAGGAAAAAGCAAAAAATTTCAGAATTGCACCTTGCAATGTGGAGATATTACTGTTTGTGCATTTACAATATTCATTTATTTTTGCCATTGAAAAACGTCCAGAAATGTTTGAAGCTACTGACTGAATGAAAGGAGCTGGCATCTCACTCTCTTTGAATCTTCTTTATCATGCTAGGATTAGCAGGAAAAAGCAAAAAATTTCAGAATTGCACCTTGCAATGCGGAGAAATTACTGTTTGTGCATTTACAATATTCATTGATTTTTGCCATTGAAAAACATCATGTTATTCATATACCAGAAATGTTTGAAGCTACTGACTGAATGAAAAGAGCTGGCATCTCACTCTCTTTGAATCTTCTTTATCATGCTAAGAGGAGCAGGAAAAAGCAAAAAATTTCAGAATTGCACCTTGCAATGTGGAGATATTACTGTTTGTGCATTTACAATATTCATTGATTTTTGCCATTGAAAAACGTCCAGAAATGTTTGAAGCTACTGACTGAATGAAAGGAGCTAGCATCTCACTCTCTTTGAATCTTCTTTATCATGCTAGGATTAGCAGGAAAAAGCAAAAAATTTCAGAATTGCACCTTGCAATGCGGAGAAATTACTGTTTGTGTATTTACAATATTCATTGATTTTTGCCATTGAAAAACATCATGTTATTCATATACCAGAAATGTTTGAAGCTACTGACTGAATGAAAAGAGCTGGCATCTCACTCTCTTTGAATCTTCTTTATCATGCTAAGAGGAGCAGGAAAAAGCAAAAAATTTCAGAATTGCACCTTGCAATGTGGAGATATTACTGTTTGTGCATTTACAATATTCATTTATTTTTGCCATTGAAAAACGTCCAGAAATGTTTGAAGCTACTGACTGAATGAAAGGAGCTGGCATCTCACTCTCTTTGAATCTTCTTTATCATGCTAGGATTAGCAGGAAAAAGCAAAAAATTTCAGAATTGCACCTTGCAATGCGGAGAAATTACTGTTTGTGCATTTACAATATTCATTGATTTTTGCCATTGAAAAACATCATGTTATTCATATACCAGAAATGTTTGAAGCTACTGACTGAATGAAAAGAGCTGGCATCTCACTCTCTTTGAATCTTCTTTATCATGCTAAGAGGAGCAGGAAAAAGCAAAAAATTTCAGAATTGCACCTTGCAATGTGGAGATATTACTGTTTGTGCATTTACAATATTCATTGATTTTTGCCATTGAAAAACGTCCAGAAATGTTTGAAGCTACTGACTGAATGAAAGGAGCTAGCATCTCACTCTCTTTGAATCTTCTTTATCATGCTAGGATTAGCAGGAAAAAGCAAAAAATTTCAGAATTGCACCTTGCAATGCGGAGAAATTACTGTTTGTGTATTTACAATATTCATTGATTTTTGCCATTGAAAAACATCATGTTATTCATATACCAGAAATGTTTGAAGCTACTGACTGAATGAAAAGAGCTGGCATCTCACTCTCTTTGAATCTTCTTTATCATGCTAAGAGGAGCAGGAAAAAGCAAAAAATTTCAGAATTGCACGTTGCAATGTGGAGATATTACTGTTTGTGCATTTACAATATTCATTGATTTTTGCCATTGAAAAACGTCCAGAAATGTTTGAAGCTACTGACTGAATGAAAGGAGCTGGCATCTCACTCTCTTTGAATCTTCTTTATCATGCTAGGATTAGCAGGAAAAAGCAAAAAATTTCAGAATTGCACCTTGCAATGCGGAGAAATTACTGTTTGTGCATTTACAATATTCATTGATTTTTGCCATTGAAAAACATCATGTTATTCATATACCAGAGATGTTTGAAGCTACTGACTGAATGAAAAGAGCTGGCATCTCACTCTCTTTGAATCTTCTTTATCATGCTAAGAGGAGCAGGAAAAAGCAAAAAATTTCAGAATTGCACCTTGCAATGTGGAGATATTACTGTTTGTGCATTTACAATATTCATTTATTTTTGCCATTGAAAAACGTCCAGAAATGTTTGAAGCTACTGACTGAATGAAAGGAGCTGGCATCTCACTCTCTTTGAATCTTCTTTATCATGCTAGGATTAGCAGGAAAAAGCAAAAAATTTCAGAATTGCACCTTGCAATGCGGAGAAATTACTGTTTGTGCATTTACAATATTCATTGATTTTTGCCATTGAAAAACATCATGTTATTCATATACCAGAAATGTTTGAAGCTACTGACTGAATGAAAAGAGCTGGCATCTCACTCTCTTTGAATCTTCTTTATCATGCTAAGAGGAGCAGGAAAAAGCAAAAAATTTCAGAATTGCACCTTGCAATGTGGAGATATTACTGTTTGTGCATTTACAATATTCATTGATTTTTGCCATTGAAAAACGTCCAGAAATGTTTGAAGCTACTGACTGAATGAAAAGAGCTGGCATCTCACTCTCTTTGAAACTTCTTTATCATGCTAGGATTAGCAGGAAAAAGCAAAAAATTTCAGAATTGCACCTTGCAATGCGGAGAAATTACTGTTTGTGCATTTACAATATTCATTGATTTTTGCCATTGAAAAACATCATGTTATTCATATACCAGAAATGTTTGAAGCTACTGACTGAATGAAAAGAGCTGGCATCTCACTCTCTTTGAATCTTCTTTATCATGCTAAGAGGAGCAGGAAAAAGCAAAAAATTTCAGAATTGCACGTTGCAATGTGGAGATATTACTGTTTGTGCATTTACAATATTCGTTGATTTTTGCCATTGAAAAATGTCCAGAAATGTTTGAAGCTACTGACTGAATGAAAGGAGCTGGCATCTCACTCTCTTTGAATCTTCTTTATCATGCTAGGATTAGCAGGAAAAAGCAAAAAATTTCAGAATTGCACCTTGCAATGCGGAGAAATTACTGTTTGTGCATTTACAATATTCATTGATTTTTGCCATTGAAAAACATCATGTTATTCATATACCAGAAATGTTTGAAGCTACTGACTGAATGAAAAGAGCTGGCATCTCACTCTCTTTGAATCTTCTTTACCATGCCAGGATTAGCAGGAAAAAGCAAAAAATTTCAGAATTGCACGTTGCAATGTGGAGATATTACTGTTTGTGCATTTACAATATTCATTGATTTTTGCCATTGAAAAACGTCCAGAAATGTTTGAAGCTACTGACTGAATGAAAAGAGCTGGCATCTCACTCTCTTTGAATCTTCTTTATCATGCTAGGATTAGCAGGAAAAAGCAAAAAATTTCAGAATTGCACCTTGCAATGCGGAGAAATTACTGTTTGTGCATTTACAATATTCATTGATTTTTGCCATTGAAAAACATCATGTTATTCATATACCAGAAATGTTTGAAGCTACTGACTGAATGAAAAGAGCTGGCATCTCACTCTCTTTGAATCTTCTTTATCATGCTAGGATTAGCAGGAAAAAGCAAAAAATTTCAGAATTGCACCTTGCAATGCGGAGAAATTACTATTTGTGCATTTACAATATTCATTGATTTTTGCCATTGAAAAACATCATGTTATTCATATACCAGAAATGTTTGAAGCTACTGACTGAATGAAAAGAGCTGGCATCTCACTCTCTTTGAATCTTCTTTATCATGCTAGGATTAGCAGGAAAAAGCAAAAAATTTCAGAATTGCACCTTGCAATGTGGAGATATTACTGTTTGTGCATTTACAATATTCATTGATTTTTGCCATTGAAAAACATCATGTTATTCATATACCAGAAATGTTTGAAGCTACTGACTGAATGAAAAGAGCTGGCATCTCACTCTCTTTGAATCTTCTTTATCATGCTAAGAGGAGCAGGAAAAAGCAAAAAATTTCAGAATTGCACCTTGCAATGCGGAGAAATTACTGTTTGTGCATTTACAATATTCATTGATTTTTGCCATTGAAAAACATCATGTTATTCATATACCAGAAATGTTTGAAGCTACTGACTGAATGAAAAGAGCTGGCATCTCACTCTCTTTGAATCTTCTTTACCATGCCAGGATTAGCAGGAAAAAGCAAAAAATTTCAGAATTGCACGTTGCAATGTGGAGATATTACTGTTTGTGCATTTACAATATTCATTGATTTTTGCCATTGAAAAACGTCCAGAAATGTTTGAAGCTACTGACTGAATGAAAAGAGCTGGCATCTCACTCTCTTTGAATCTTCTTTATCATGCTAGGATTAGCAGGAAAAAGCAAAAAATTTCAGAATTGAACCTTGCAATGCGGAGAAATTACTGTTTGTGCATTTACAATATTCATTGATTTTTGCCATTGAAAAACATCATGTTATTCATATACCAGAAATGTTTGAAGCTACTGACTGAATGAAAGGAGCTGGCATCTCACTCTCTTTGAATCTTCTTTATCATGCTAGGATTAGCAGGAAAAAGCAAAAAATTTCAGAATTGCACCTTGCAATGCGGAGAAATTACTATTTGTGCATTTACAATATTCATTGATTTTTGCCATTGAAAAACATCATGTTATTCATATACCAGAAATGTTTGAAGCTACTGACTGAAAGAAAAGAGCTGGCATCTCACTCTCTTTGAATCTTCTTTATCATGCTAGGATTAGCAGGAAAAAGCAAAAAATTTCAGAATTGCACCTTGCAATGTGGAGATATTACTGTTTGTGCATTTACAATATTCATTGATTTTTGCCATTGAAAAACATCATGTTATTCATATACCAGAAATGTTTGAAGCTACTGACTGAATGAAAAGAGCTGGCATCTCACTCTCTTTGAATCTTCTTTATCATGCTAAGAGGAGCAGGAAAAAGCAAAAAATTTCAGACTTGCACGTTGCAATGTGGAGATATTACTGTTTGTGCATTTACAATATTCATTGATTTTTGCCATTGAAAAATGTCCAGAAATGTTTGAAGCTACTGACTGAATGAAAGGAGCTGGCATCTCACTCTCTTTGAATCTTCTTTATCATGCTAGGATTAGCAGGAAAAAGCAAAAAATTTCAGAATTGCACCTTGCAATGCGGAGAAATTACTGTTTGGCATTTACAATATTCATTGATTTTTGCCATTAAAAAACATCATGTTATTCATATACCAGAAATGTTTGAAGCTACTGACTGAATGAAAAGAGCTGGCATCTCACTCTCTTTGAATCTTCTTTATCATGCCAGGATTAGCAGGAAAAAGCAAAAAATTTCAGAATTGCACGTTGCAATGTGGAGATATTACTGTTTGTGCATTTACAATATTCATTGATTTTTGCCATTGAAAAACGTCCAGAAATGTTTGAAGCTACTGACTGAATGAAAGGAGCTGGCATCTCACTCTCTTTGTATCTTCTTTATCATGCTAGGATTAGCAGGAAAAAGCAAAAAATTTCAGAATTGCACCTTGCAATGCGGAGAAATTACTGTTTGTGCATTTACAATATTCATTGATTTTTGCCATTGAAAAACATCATGTTATTCATATACCAGAAATGTATGAAGCTACTGACTGAATGAAAAGAGCTGGCATCTCACTCTCTTTGAATCTTCTTTATCATGCTAAGAGGAGCAGGAAAAAGCAAAAAATTTCAGAATTGCACGTTGCAATGTGGAGATATTACTGTTTGTGCATTTACAATATTCATTGATTTTTGCCATTGAAAAACGTCCAGAAATGTTTGAAGCTACTGACTGAATGAAAGGAGCTGGCATCTCACTCTCTTTGAATCTTCTTTATCATGCTAGGATTAGCAGGAAAAAGCAAAAAATTTCAGAATTGCACCTTGCAATGCGGAGAAATTACTGTTTGTGCATTTACAATATTCATTGATTTTTGCCATTGAAAAACATCATGTTATTCATATACCAGAGATGTTTGAAGCTACTGACTGAATGAAAAGAGCTGGCATCTCACTCTCTTTGAATCTTCTTTATCATGCTAAGAGGAGCAGGAAAAAGCAAAAAATTTCAGAATTGCACCTTGCAATGTGGAGATATTACTGTTTGTGCATTTACAATATTCATTGATTTTTGCCATTGAAAAACATCCAGAAATGTTTGAAGCTACTGACTGAATGAAAGGAGCTGGCATCTCACTCTCTTTGAATCTTCTTTATCATGCTAGGATTAGCAGGAAAAAGCAAAAAATTTCAGAATTGCACCTTGGAATGCGGAGAAATTACTGTTTGTGCATTTACAATATTCATTGATTTTTGCCATTGAAAAACATCATGTTATTCATATACCAGAAATGTTTGAAGCTACTGACTGAATGAAAAGAGCTGGCATCTCACTCTCTTTGAATCTTCTTTATCATGCTAAGAGGAGCAGGAAAAAGCAAAAAATTTCAGAATTGCACGTTGCAATGTGGAGATATTACTGTTTGTGCATTTACAATATTCATTGATTTTTGCCATTGAAAAACGTCCAGAAATGTTTGAAGCTACTGACTGAATGAAAGGAGCTGGCATCTCACTCTCTTTGAATCTTCTTTATCATGCTAGGATTAGCAGGAAAAAGCAAAAAATTTCAGAATTGCACCTTGCAATGCGGAGAAATTACTGTTTGTGCATTTACAATATTCATTGATTTTTGCCATTGAAAAACATCATGTTATTCATATACCAGAGATGTTTGAAGCTACTGACTGAATGAAAAGAGCTGGCATCTCACTCTCTTTGAATCTTCTTTATCATGCTAAGAGGAGCAGGAAAAAGCAAAAAATTTCAGAATTGCACCTTGCAATGTGGAGATATTACTGTTTGTGCATTTACAATATTCATTTATTTTTGCCATTGAAAAACGTCCAGAAATGTTTGAAGCTACTGACTGAATGAAAGGAGCTGGCATCTCACTCTCTTTGAATCTTCTTTATCATGCTAGGATTAGCAGGAAAAAGCAAAAAATTTCAGAATTGCACCTTGCAATGCGGAGAAATTACTGTTTGTGCATTTACAATATTCATTGATTTTTGCCATTGAAAAACATCATGTTATTCATATACCAGAAATGTTTGAAGCTACTGACTGAATGAAAAGAGCTGGCATCTCACTCTCTTTGAATCTTCTTTATCATGCTAAGAGGAGCAGGAAAAAGCAAAAAATTTCAGAATTGCACCTTGCAATGTGGAGATATTACTGTTTGTGCATTTACAATATTCATTGATTTTTGCCATTGAAAAACGTCCAGAAATGTTTGAAGCTACTGACTGAATGAAAGGAGCTAGCATCTCACTCTCTTTGAATCTTCTTTATCATGCTAGGATTAGCAGGAAAAAGCAAAAAATTTCAGAATTGCACCTTGCAATGCGGAGAAATTACTGTTTGTGTATTTACAATATTCATTGATTTTTGCCATTGAAAAACATCATGTTATTCATATACCAGAAATGTTTGAAGCTACTGACTGAATGAAAAGAGCTGGCATCTCACTCTCTTTGAATCTTCTTTATCATGCTAAGAGGAGCAGGAAAAAGCAAAAAATTTCAGAATTGCACCTTGCAATGTGGAGATATTACTGTTTGTGCATTTACAATATTCATTTATTTTTGCCATTGAAAAACGTCCAGAAATGTTTGAAGCTACTGACTGAATGAAAGGAGCTGGCATCTCACTCTCTTTGAATCTTCTTTATCATGCTAGGATTAGCAGGAAAAAGCAAAAAATTTCAGAATTGCACCTTGCAATGCGGAGAAATTACTGTTTGTGCATTTACAATATTCATTGATTTTTGCCATTGAAAAACATCATGTTATTCATATACCAGAAATGTTTGAAGCTACTGACTGAATGAAAAGAGCTGGCATCTCACTCTCTTTGAATCTTCTTTATCATGCTAAGAGGAGCAGGAAAAAGCAAAAAATTTCAGAATTGCACCTTGCAATGTGGAGATATTACTGTTTGTGCATTTACAATATTCATTGATTTTTGCCATTGAAAAACGTCCAGAAATGTTTGAAGCTACTGACTGAATGAAAGGAGCTAGCATCTCACTCTCTTTGAATCTTCTTTATCATGCTAGGATTAGCAGGAAAAAGCAAAAAATTTCAGAATTGCACCTTGCAATGCGGAGAAATTACTGTTTGTGTATTTACAATATTCATTGATTTTTGCCATTGAAAAACATCATGTTATTCATATACCAGAAATGTTTGAAGCTACTGACTGAATGAAAAGAGCTGGCATCTCACTCTCTTTGAATCTTCTTTATCATGCTAAGAGGAGCAGGAAAAAGCAAAAAATTTCAGAATTGCACGTTGCAATGTGGAGATATTACTGTTTGTGCATTTACAATATTCATTGATTTTTGCCATTGAAAAACGTCCAGAAATGTTTGAAGCTACTGACTGAATGAAAGGAGCTGGCATCTCACTCTCTTTGAATCTTCTTTATCATGCTAGGATTAGCAGGAAAAAGCAAAAAATTTCAGAATTGCACCTTGCAATGCGGAGAAATTACTGTTTGTGCATTTACAATATTCATTGATTTTTGCCATTGAAAAACATCATGTTATTCATATACCAGAGATGTTTGAAGCTACTGACTGAATGAAAAGAGCTGGCATCTCACTCTCTTTGAATCTTCTTTATCATGCTAAGAGGAGCAGGAAAAAGCAAAAAATTTCAGAATTGCACCTTGCAATGTGGAGATATTACTGTTTGTGCATTTACAATATTCATTTATTTTTGCCATTGAAAAACGTCCAGAAATGTTTGAAGCTACTGACTGAATGAAAGGAGCTGGCATCTCACTCTCTTTGAATCTTCTTTATCATGCTAGGATTAGCAGGAAAAAGCAAAAAATTTCAGAATTGCACCTTGCAATGCGGAGAAATTACTGTTTGTGCATTTACAATATTCATTGATTTTTGCCATTGAAAAACATCATGTTATTCATATACCAGAAATGTTTGAAGCTACTGACTGAATGAAAAGAGCTGGCATCTCACTCTCTTTGAATCTTCTTTATCATGCTAAGAGGAGCAGGAAAAAGCAAAAAATTTCAGAATTGCACCTTGCAATGTGGAGATATTACTGTTTGTGCATTTACAATATTCATTGATTTTTGCCATTGAAAAACGTCCAGAAATGTTTGAAGCTACTGACTGAATGAAAGGAGCTAGCATCTCACTCTCTTTGAATCTTCTTTATCATGCTAGGATTAGCAGGAAAAAGCAAAAAATTTCAGAATTGCACCTTGCAATGCGGAGAAATTACTGTTTGTGTATTTACAATATTCATTAATTTTTGCCATTGAAAAACATCATGTTATTCATATACCAGAAATGTTTGAAGCTACTGACTGAATGAAAAGAGCTGGCATCTCACTCTCTTTGAATCTTCTTTATCATGCTAAGAGGAGCAGGAAAAAGCAAAAAATTTCAGAATTGCACCTTGCAATGTGGAGATATTACTGTTTGTGCATTTACAATATTCATTTATTTTTGCCATTGAAAAACGTCCAGAAATGTTTGAAGCTACTGACTGAATGAAAGGAGCTGGCATCTCACTCTCTTTGAATCTTCTTTATCATGCTAGGATTAGCAGGAAAAAGCAAAAAATTTCAGAATTGCACCTTGCAATGCGGAGAAATTACTGTTTGTGCATTTACAATATTCATTGATTTTTGCCATTGAAAAACATCATGTTATTCATATACCAGAAATGTTTGAAGCTACTGACTGAATGAAAAGAGCTGGCATCTCACTCTCTTTGAATCTTCTTTATCATGCTAAGAGGAGCAGGAAAAAGCAAAAAATTTCAGAATTGCACCTTGCAATGTGGAGATATTACTGTTTGTGCATTTACAATATTCATTGATTTTTGCCATTGAAAAACGTCCAGAAATGTTTGAAGCTACTGACTGAATGAAAGGAGCTAGCATCTCACTCTCTTTGAATCTTCTTTATCATGCTAGGATTAGCAGGAAAAAGCAAAAAATTTCAGAATTGCACCTTGCAATGCGGAGAAATTACTGTTTGTGTATTTACAATATTGATTGATTTTTGCCATTGAAAAACATCATGTTATTCATATACCAGAAATGTTTGAAGCTACTGACTGAATGAAAAGAGCTGGCATCTCACTCTCTTTGAATCTTCTTTATCATGCTAAGAGGAGCAGGAAAAAGCAAAAAATTTCAGAATTGCACGTTGCAATGTGGAGATATTACTGTTTGTGCATTTACAATATTCATTGATTTTTGCCATTGAAAAATGTCCAGAAATGTTTGAAGCTACTGACTGAATGAAAGGAGCTGACATCTCACTCTCTTTGAATCTTCTTTATCATGCTAGGATTAGCAGGAAAAAGCAAAAAATTTCAGAATTGCACCTTGCAATGCGGAGAAATTACTGTTTGTGCATTTACAATATTCATTGATTTTTGCCATTGAAAAACATCATGTTATTCATATACCAGAAATGTTTGAAGCTACTGACTGAATGAAAAGAGCTGGCATCTCACTCTCTTTGAATCTTCTTTATCATGCCAGGATTAGCAGGAAAAAGCAAAAAATTTCAGAATTGCACGTTGCAATGTGGAGATATTACTGTTTGTGCATTTACAATATTCATTGATTTTTGCCATTGAAAAACGTCCAGAAATGTTTGAAGCTACTGACTGAATGAAAGGAGCTGGCATCTCACTCTCTTTGAATCTTCTTTATCATGCTAGGATTAGCAGGAAAAAGCAAAAAATTTCAGAATTGCACCTTGCAATGCGGAGAAATTACTGTTTGTGCATTTACAATATTCATTGATTTTTGCCATTGAAAAACATCATGTTATTCATATACCAGAAATGTTTGAAGCTACTGACTGAATGAAAAGAGCTGGCATCTCACTCTCTTTGAATCTTCTTTATCATGCCAGGATTAGCAGGAAAAAGCAAAAAATTTCAGAATTGCACCTTGCAATGTGGAGATACTACTGTTTGTGCATTTACAATATTCATTGATTTTTGCCATTGAAAAACGTCCAGAAATGTTTGAAGCTACTGACTGAATGAAAGGAGCTGGCATCTCACTCTCTTTGAATCTTCTTTATCATGCTAGGATTAGCAGGAAAAAGCAAAAAATTTCAGAATTGCACCTTGCAATGCGGAGAAATTACTGTTTGTGCATTTACAATATTCATTGATTTTTGCCATTGAAAAACATCATGTTATTCATATACCAGAGATGTTTGAAGCTACTGACTGAATGAAAAGAGCTGGCATCTCACTCTCTTTGAATCTTCTTTATCATGCTAAGAGGAGCAGGAAAAAGCAAAAAATTTCAGAATTGCACGTTGCAATGTGGAGATATCACTGTTTGTGCATTTACAATATTCATTGATTTTTGCCATTGAAAAACGTCCAGAAATGTTTGAAGCTACTGACTGAATGAAAGGAGCTGGCATCTCACTCTCTTTGAATCTTCTTTATCATGCTAGGATTAGCAGGAAAAAGCAAAAAATTTCAGAATTGCACCTTGCAATGCGGAGAAATTACTGTTTGTGCATTTACAATATTCATTGATTTTTGCCATTGAAAAACATCATGTTATTCATATACCAGAAATGTTTGAAGCTACTGACTGAATGAAAAGAGCTGGCATCTCACTCTCTTTGAATCTTCTTTATCATGCCAGGATTAGCAGGAAAAAGCAAAAAATTTCAGAATTGCACCTTGCAATGTGGAGATATTACTGTTTGTGCATTTACAATATTCATTGATTTTTGCCATTGAAAAATGTCCAGAAATGTTTGAAGCTACTGACTGAATGAAAGGAGCTGGCATCTCACTCTCTATGAATCTTCTTTATCATGCTAGGATTAGCAGGAAAAAGCAAAAAATTTCAGAATTGCACCTTGCAATGCGGAGAAATTACTGTTTGTGCATTTACAATATTCATTGATTTTCGCCATTGAAAAACATCATGTTATTCATATACCAGAAATGTTTGAAGCTACTGACTGAATGAAAAGAGCTGGCATCTCACTCTCTTTGAATCTTCTTTATCATGCTAAGAGGAGCAGGAAAAAGCAAAAAATTTCAGAATTGCACCTTGCAATGTGGAGATATTACTGCTTGTGCATTTACAATATTCATTGATTTTTGCCATTGAAAAACGTCCAGAAATGTTTGAAGCTACTGACTGAATGAAAGGAGCTGGCATCTCACTCTCTTTGAATCTTCTTTATCATGCTAGGATTAGCAGGAAAAAGCAAAAAATTTCAGAATTGCACCTTGCAATGCGGAGAAATTACTGTTTGTGCATTTACAATATTCATTGATTTTTGCCATTGAAAAACATCATGTTATTCATATACCAGAAATGTTTGAAGCTACTGACTGAATGAAAAGAGCTGGCATCTCACTCTGAATCTTCTTTATCATGCCAGGATTAGCAGGAAAAAGCAAAAAATTTCAGAATTGCACCTTGCAATGTGGAGATATTACTGTTTGTGCATTTACAATATTCATTGATTTTTGCCATTGAAAAACGTCCAGAAATGTTTGAAGCTACTGACTGAATGAAAGGAGCTGGCATCTCAATCTCTTTGAATCTTCTTTATCATGCTAGGATTAGCAGGAAAAAGCAAAAAATTTCAGAATTGCACCTTGCAATGCGGAGAAATTACTGTTTGTGCATTTACAATATTCATTGATTTTTGCCATTGAAAAACATCATGTTATTCATATACCAGAAATGTTTGAAGCTACTGACTGAATGAAAAGAGCTGGCATCTCACTCTCTTTGAATCCTCTTTATCATGCTAAGAGGAGCAGGAAAAAGCAAAAAATTTCAGAATTGCACCTTGCAATGTGGAGATATTACTGTTTGTGCATTTACAATATTCATTGATTTTTGCCATTGAAAAATGTCCAGAAATGTTTGAAGCTACTGACTGAATGAAAGGAGCTGGCATCTCAATCTCTTTGAATCTTCTTTATCATGCTAGGATTAGCAGGAAAAAGCAAAAAATTTCAGAATTGCACCTTGCAATGCGGAGAAATTACTGTTTGTGCATTTACAATATTCATTGATTTTTGCCATTGAAAAACATCATGTTATTCATATACCAGGGATGTTTGAAGCTACTGACTGAATGAAAAGAGCTGGCATCTCACTCTCTTTGAATCTTCTTTATCATGCTAAGAGGAGCAGGAAAAAGCAAAAAATTTCAGAATTGCACGTTGCAATGTGGAGATATCACTGTTTGTGCATTTACAATATTCATTGATTTTTGCCATTGAAAAACGTCCAGAAATGTTTGAAGCTACTGACTGAATGAAAGGAGCTGGCATCTCACTCTCTTTGAATCTTCTTTATCATGCTAGGATTAGCAGGAAAAAGCAAAAAATTTCAGAATTGCACCTTGCAATGCGGAGAAATTACTGTTTGTGCATTTACAATATTCATTGATTTTTGCCATTGAAAAACATCATGTTATTCATATACCAGAAATGTTTGAAGCTACTGACTGAATGAAAAGAGCTGGCATCTCACTCTCTTTGAATCTTCTTTATCATGCCAGGATTAGCAGGAAAAAGCAAAAAATTTCAGAATTGCACCTTGCAATGTGGAGATATTACTGTTTGTGCATTTACAATATTCATTGATTTTTGCCATTGAAAAATGTCCAGAAATGTTTGAAGCTACTGACTGAATGAAAGGAGCTGGCATCTCACTCTCTATGAATCTTCTTTATCATGCTAGGATTAGCAGGAAAAAGCAAAAAATTTCAGAATTGCACCTTGCAATGCGGAGAAATTACTGTTTGTGCATTTACAATATTCATTGATTTTCGCCATTGAAAAACATCATGTTATTCATATACCAGAAATGTTTGAAGCTACTGACTGAATGAAAAGAGCTGGCATCTCACTCTCTTTGAATCTTCTTTATCATGCTAAGAGGAGCAGGAAAAAGCAAAAAATTTCAGAATTGCACCTTGCAATGTGGAGATATTACTGCTTGTGCATTTACAATATTCATTGATTTTTGCCATTGAAAAACGTCCAGAAATGTTTGAAGCTACTGACTGAATGAAAGGAGCTGGCATCTCACTCTCTTTGAATCTTCTTTATCATGCTAGGATTAGCAGGAAAAAGCAAAAAATTTCAGAATTGCACCTTGCAATGCGGAGAAATTACTGTTTGTGCATTTACAATATTCATTTATTTTTGCCATTGAAAAACATCATGTTATTCATATACCAGAAATGTTTGAAGCTACTGACTGAATGAAAAGAGCTGGCATCTCACTCTGAATCTTCTTTATCATGCCAGGATTAGCAGGAAAAAGCAAAAAATTTCAGAATTGCACCTTGCAATGTGGAGATATTACTGTTTGTGCATTTACAATATTCATTGATTTTTGCCATTGAAAAACGTCCAGAAATGTTTGAAGCTACTGACTGAATGAAAGGAGCTGGCATCTCAATCTCTTTGAATCTTCTTTATCATGCTAGGATTAGCAGGAAAAAGCAAAAAATTTCAGAATTGCACCTTGCAATGCGGAGAAATTACTGTTTGTGCATTTACAATATTCATTGATTTTTGCCATTGAAAAACATCATGTTATTCATATACCAGAGATGTTTGAAGCTACTGACTGAATGAAAAGAGCTGGCATCTCACTCTCTTTGAATCTTCTTTATCATGCTAAGAGGAGCAGGAAAAAGCAAAAAATTTCAGAATTGCACGTTGCAATGTGGAGATATCACTGTTTGTGCATTTACAATATTCATTGATTTTTGCCATTGAAAAACGTCCAGAAATGTTTGAAGCTACTGACTGAATGAAAGGAGCTGGCATCTCACTCTCTTTGAATCTTCTTTATCATGCTAGGATTAGCAGGAAAAAGCAAAAAATTTCAGAATTGCACCTTGCAATGCGGAGAAATTACTGTTTGTGCATTTACAATATTCATTGATTTTTGCCATTGAAAAACATCATGTTATTCATATACCAGAAATGTTTGAAGCTACTGACTGAATGAAAAGAGCTGGCATCTCACTCTCTTTGAATCTTCTTTATCATGCCAGGATTAGCAGGAAAAAGCAAAAAATTTCAGAATTGCACCTTGCAATGTGGAGATATTACTGTTTGTGCATTTACAATATTCATTGATTTTTGCCATTGAAAAATGTCCAGAAATGTTTGAAGCTACTGACTGAATGAAAGGAGCTGGCATCTCACTCTCTTTGAATCTTCTTTATCATGCTAGGATTAGCAGGAAAAAGCAAAAAATTTCAGAATTGCACCTTGCAATGCGGAGAAATTACTGTTTGTGCATTTACAATATTCATTGATTTTTGCCATTGAAAAACATCATGTTATTCATATACCAGAAATGTTTGAAGCTACTGACTGAATGAAAAGAGCTGGCATCTCACTCTCTTTGAATCTTCTTTATCATGCTAAGAGGAGCAGGAAAAAGCAAAAAATTTCAGAATTGCACCTTGCAATGTGGAGATATTACTGCTTGTGCATTTACAATATTCATTGATTTTTGCCATTGAAAAACGTCCAGAAATGTTTGAAGCTACTGACTGAATGAAAGGAGCTGGCATCTCACTCTCTTTGAATCTTCTTTATCATGCTAGGATTAGCAGGAAAAAGCAAAAAATTTCAGAATTGCACCTTGCAATGCGGAGAAATTACTGTTTGTGCATTTACAATATTCATTGATTTTTGCCATTGAAAAACATCATGTTATTCATATACCAGAAATGTTTGAAGCTACTGACTGAATGAAAGGAGCTGGCATCTCAATCTCTTTGAATCTTCTTTATCATGCTAGGATTAGCAGGAAAAAGCAAAAAATTTCAGAATTGCACCTTGCAATGCGGAGAAATTACTGTTTGTGCATTTACAATATTCATTGATTTTTGCCATTGAAAAACATCATGTTATTCATATACCAGAGATGTTTGAAGCTACTGACTGAATGAAAAGAGCTGGCATCTCACTCTCTTTGAATCTTCTTTATCATGCTAAGAGGAGCAGGAAAAAGCAAAAAATTTCAGAATTGCACGTTGCAATGTGGAGATATTACTGTTTGTGCATTTACAATATTCATTGATTTTTGCCATTGAAAAACGTCCAGAAATGTTTGAAGCTACTGACTGAATGAAAGGAGCTGGCATCTCACTCTCTTTGAATCTTCTTTATCATGCTAGGATTAGCAGGAAAAAGCAAAAAATTTCAGAATTGCACCTTGCAATGCGGAGAAATTACTGTTTGTGCATTTACAATATTCATTGATTTTTGCCATTGAAAAACATCATGTTATTCATATACCAGAAATGTTTGAAGCTACTGACTGAATGAAAAGAGCTGGCATCTCACTCTCTTTGAATCTTCTTTATCATGCTAAGAGGAGCAGGAAAAAGCAAAAAATTTCAGAATTGCACCTTGCAATGTGGAGATATTACTGTTTGTGCATTTACAATATTCATTGATTTTTGCCATTGAAAAACGTCCAGAAATGTTTGAAGCTACTGACTGAATGAAAGGAGCTGGCATCTCAATCTCTTTGAATCTTCTTTATCATGCTAGGATTAGCAGGAAAAAGCAAAAAATTTCAGAATTGCACCTTGCAATGCGGAGAAATTACTGTTTGTGCATTTACAATATTCATTGATTTTTGCCATTGAAAAACATCATGTTATTCATATACCAGAGATGTTTGAAGCTACTAACTGAATGAAAAGAGCTGGCATCTCACTCTCTTTGAATCTTCTTTATCATGCTAAGAGGAGCAGGAAAAAGCAAAAAATTTCAGAATTGCACGTTGCAATGTGGAGATATCACTGTTTGTGCATTTACAATATTCATTGATTTTTGCCATTGAAAAACGTCCAGAAATGTTTGAAGCTACTGACTGAATGAAAGGAGCTGGCATCTCACTCTCTTTGAATCTTCTTTATCATGCTAGGATTAGCAGGAAAAAGCAAAAAATTTCAGAATTGCACCTTGCAATGCGGAGAAATTACTGTTTGTGCATTTACAATATTCATTGATTTTTGCCATTGAAAAACATCATGTTATTCATATACCAGAAATGTTTGAAGCTACTGACTGAATGAAAAGAGCTGGCATCTCACTCTCTTTGAATCTTCTTTATCATGCCAGGATTAGCAGGAAAAAGCAAAAAATTTCAGAATTGCACCTTGCAATGTGGAGATATTACTGTTTGTGCATTTACAATATTCATTGATTTTTGCCATTGAAAAATGTCCAGAAATGTTTGAAGCTACTGACTGAATGAAAGGAGCTGGCATCTCACTCTCTTTGAATCTTCTTTATCATGCTAGGATTAGCAGGAAAAAGCAAAAAATTTCAGAATTGCACCTTGCAATGCGGAGAAATTACTGTTTGTGCATTTACAATATTCATTGATTTTTGCCATTGAAAAACATCATGTTATTCATATACCAGAAATGTTTGAAGCTACTGACTGAATGAAAAGAGCTGGCATCTCACTCTGAATCTTCTTTATCATGCCAGGGTTAGCAGGAAAAAGCAAAAAATTTCAGAATTGCACCTTGCAATGTGGAGATATTACTGTTTGTGCATTTACAATATTCATTGATTTTTGCCATTGAAAAACGTCCAGAAATGTTTGAAGCTACTGACTGAATGAAAAGAGCTGGCATCTCAATCTCTTTGAATCTTCTTTATCATGCTAGGATTAGCAGGAAAAAGCAAAAAATTTCAGAATTGCACCTTGCAATGCGGAGAAATTACTGTTTGTGCATTTACAATATTCATTGATTTTTGCCATTGAAAAACATCATGTTATTCATATACCAGAGATGTTTGAAGCTACTGACTGAATGAAAAGAGCTGGCATCTCACTCTGAATCTTCTTTATCATGCCAGGATTAGCAGGAAAAAGCAAAAAAATTCAGAATTGCACCTTGCAATGTGGAGATATTACTGTTTGTGCATTTACAATATTCATTGATTTTTGCCATTGAAAAACGTCCAGAAATGTTTGAAGCTACTGACTGAATGAAAGGAGCTGGCATCTCAATCTCTTTGAATCTTCTTTATCATGCTAGGATTAGCAGGAAAAAGCAAAAAATTTCAGAATTGCACCTTGCAATGCGGAGAAATTACTGTTTGTGCATTTACAATATTCATTGATTTTTGCCATTGAAAAACATCATGTTATTCATATACCAGAGATGTTTGAAGCTACTGACTGAATGAAAAGAGCTGGCATCTCACTCTCTTTGAATCTTCTTTATCATGCTAAGAGGAGCAGGAAAAAGCAAAAAATTTCAGAATTGCACCTTGCAATGTGGAGATATTACTGCTTGTGCATTTACAATATTCATTGATTTTTGCCATTGAAAAACATCCAGAAATGTTTGAAGCTACTGACTGAATGAAAGGAGCTGGCATCTCACTCTCTTTGAATCTTCTTTATCATGCTAGGATTAGCAGGAAAAAGCAAAAAATTTCAGAATTGCACCTTGCAATGCGGAGAAATTACTGTTTGTGCATTTACAATATTCATTGATTTTTGCCATTGAAAAACATCATGTTATTCATATACCAGAAATGTTTGAAGCTACTGACTGAATGAAAAGAGCTGGCATCTCACTCTGAATCTTCTTTATCATGCCAGGATTAGCAGGAAAAAGCAAAAAATTTCAGAATTGCACCTTGCAATGTGGAGATTTTACTGTTTGTGCATTTACAATATTCATTGATTTTTGCCATTGAAAAACGTCCAGAAATGTTTGAAGCTACTGACTGAATGAAAGGAGCTGGCATCTCAATCTCTTTGAATCTTCTTTATCATGCTAGGATTAGCAGGAAAAAGCAAAAAATTTCAGAATTGCACCTTGCAATGCGGAGAAATTACTGTTTGTGCATTTACAATATTCATTGATTTTTGCCATTGAAAAACATCATGTTATTCATATACCAGAGATGTTTGAAGCTACTGACTGAATGAAAAGAGCTGGCATCTCACTCTCTTTGAATCTTCTTTATCATGCTAAGAGGAGCAGGAAAAAGCAAAAAATTTCAGAATTGCACGTTGCAATGTGGAGATATCACTGTTTGTGCATTTACAATATTCATTGATTTTTGCCATTGAAAAACGTCCAGAAATGTTTGAAGCTACTGACTGAATGAAAGGAGCTGGCATCTCACTCTCTTTGAATCTTCTTTATCATGCTAGGATTAGCAGGAAAAAGCAAAAAATTTCAGAATTGCACCTTGCAATGCGGAGAAATTACTGTTTGTGCATTTACAATATTCATTGATTTTTGCCATTGAAAAACATCATGTTATTCATATACCAGAAATGTTTGAAGCTACTGACTGAATGAAAAGAGCTGGCATCTCACTCTCTTTGAATCTTCTTTATCATGCCAGGATTAGCAGGAAAAAGCAAAAAATTTCAGAATTGCACCTTGCAATGTGGAGATATTACTGTTTGTGCATTTACAATATTCATTGATTTTTGCCATTGAAAAATGTCCAGAAATGTTTGAAGCTACTGACTGAATGAAAGGAGCTGGCATCTCACTCTCTTTGAATCTTCTTTATCATGCTAGGATTAGCAGGAAAAAGCAAAAAATTTCAGAATTGCACCTTGCAATGCGGAGAAATTACTGTTTGTGCATTTACAATATTCATTGATTTTTGCCATTGAAAAACATCATGTTATTCATATACCAGAAATGTTTGAAGCTACTGACTGAATGAAAAGAGCTGGCATCTCACTCTCTTTGAATCTTCTTTATCATGCTAAGAGGAGCAGGAAAAAGCAAAAAATTTCAGAATTGCACCTTGCAATGTGGAGATATTACTGCTTGTGCATTTACAATATTCATTGATTTTTGCCATTGAAAAACGTCCAGAAATGTTTGAAGCTACTGACTGAATGAAAGGAGCTGGCATCTCACTCTCTTTGAATCTTCTTTATCATGCTAGGATTAGCAGGAAAAAGCAAAAAATTTCAGAATTGCACCTTGCAATGCGGAGAAATTACTGTTTGTGCATTTACAATATTCATTGATTTTTGCCATTGAAAAACATCATGTTATTCATATACCAGAAATGTTTGAAGCTACTGACTGAATGAAAGGAGCTGGCATCTCAATCTCTTTGAATCTTCTTTATCATGCTAGGATTAGCAGGAAAAAGCAAAAAATTTCAGAATTGCACCTTGCAATGCGGAGAAATTACTGTTTGTGCATTTACAATATTCATTGATTTTTGCCATTGAAAAACATCATGTTATTCATATACCAGAAATGTTTGAAGCTACTGACTGAATGAAAAGAGCTGGCATCTCACTCTCTTTGAATCTTCTTTATCATGCCAGGATTAGCAGGAAAAAGCAAAAAATTTCAGAATTGCACCTTGCAATGTGGAGATATTACTGTTTGTGCATTTACAATATTCATTGATTTTTGCCATTGAAAAATGTCCAGAAATGTTTGAAGCTACTGACTGAATGAAAGGAGCTGGCATCTCACTCTCTTTGAATCTTCTTTATCATGCTAGGATTAGCAGGAAAAAGCAAAAAATTTCAGAATTGCACCTTGCAATGCGGAGAAATTACTGTTTGTGCATTTACAATATTCATTGATTTTTGCCATTGAAAAACATCATGTTATTCATATACCAGAAATGTTTGAAGCTACTGACTGAATGAAAAGAGCTGGCATCTCACTCTCTTTGAATCTTCTTTATCATGCTAAGAGGAGCAGGAAAAAGCAAAAAATTTCAGAATTGCACCTTGCAATGTGGAGATATTACTGCTTGTGCATTTACAATATTCATTGATTTTTGCCATTGAAAAACGTCCAGAAATGTTTGAAGCTACTGACTGAATGAAAGGAGCTGGCATCTCACTCTCTTTGAATCTTCTTTATCATGCTAGGATTAGCAGGAAAAAGCAAAAAATTTCAGAATTGCACCTTGCAATGCGGAGAAATTACTGTTTGTGCATTTACAATATTCATTGATTTTTGCCATTGAAAAACATCATGTTATTCATATACCAGAAATGTTTGAAGCTACTGACTGAATGAAAGGAGCTGGCATCTCAATCTCTTTGAATCTTCTTTATCATGCTAGGATTAGCAGGAAAAAGCAAAAAATTTCAGAATTGCACCTTGCAATGCGGAGAAATTACTGTTTGTGCATTTACAATATTCATTGATTTTTGCCATTGAAAAACATCATGTTATTCATATACCAGAGATGTTTGAAGCTACTGACTGAATGAAAAGAGCTGGCATCTCACTCTCTCTGAATCTTCTTTATCATGCTAAGAGGAGCAGGAAAAAGCAAAAAATTTCAGAATTGCACGTTGCAATGTGGAGATATTACTGTTTGTGCATTTACAATATTCATTGATTTTTGCCATTGAAAAACGTCCAGAAATGTTTGAAGCTACTGACTGAATGAAAGGAGCTGGCATCTCACTCTCTTTGAATCTTCTTTATCATGCTAGGATTAGCAGGAAAAAGCAAAAAATTTCAGAATTGCACCTTGCAATGCGGAGAAATTACTGTTTGTGCATTTACAATATTCATTGATTTTTGCCATTGAAAAACATCATGTTATTCATATACCAGAAATGTTTGAAGCTACTGACTGAATGAAAAGAGCTGGCATCTCACTCTCTTTGAATCTTCTTTATCATGCTAAGAGGAGCAGGAAAAAGCAAAAAATTTCAGAATTGCACCTTGCAATGTGGAGATATTACTGTTTGTGCATTTACAATATTCATTGATTTTTGCCATTGAAAAACGTCCAGAAATGTTTGAAGCTACTGACTGAATGAAAGGAGCTGGCATCTCAATCTCTTTGAATCTTCTTTATCATGCTAGGATTAGCAGGAAAAAGCAAAAAATTTCAGAATTGCACCTTGCAATGCGGAGAAATTACTGTTTGTGCATTTACAATATTCATTGATTTTTGCCATTGAAAAACATCATGTTATTCATATACCAGAGATGTTTGAAGCTACTGACTGAATGAAAAGAGCTGGCATCTCACTCTCTTTGAATCTTCTTTATCATGCCAGGATTAGCAGGAAAAAGCAAAAAATTTCAGAATTGCACCTTGCAATGTGGAGATATTACTGTTTGTGCATTTACAATATTCATTGATTTTTGCCATTGAAAAATGTCCAGAAATGTTTGAAGCTACTGACTGAATGAAAGGAGCTGGCATCTCACTCTCTTTGAATCTTCTTTATCATGCTAGGATTAGCAGGAAAAAGCAAAAAATTTCAGAATTGCACCTTGCAATGCGGAGAAATTACTGTTTGTGCATTTACAATATTCATTGATTTTTGCCATTGAAAAACATCATGTTATTCATATACCAGAAATGTTTGAAGCTACTGACTGAATGAAAAGAGCTGGCATCTCACTCTGAATCTTCTTTATCATGCCAGGATTAGCAGGAAAAAGCAAAAAATTTCTGAATTGCACCTTGCAATGTGGAGATATTACTGTTTGTGCATTTACAATATTCATTGATTTTTGCCATTGAAAAACGTCCAGAAATGTTTGAAGCTACTGACTGAATGAAAGGAGCTGGCATCTCAATCTCTTTGAATCTTCTTTATCATGCTAGGATTAGCAGGAAAAAGCAAAAAATTTCAGAATTGCACCTTGCAATGCGGAGAAATTACTGTTTGTGCATTTACAATATTCATTGATTTTTGCCATTGAAAAACATCATGTTATTCATATACCAGAGATGTTTGAAGCTACTGACTGAATGAAAAGAGCTGGCATCTCACTCTGAATCTTCTTTATCATGCCAGGATTAGCAGGAAAAAGCAAAAAATTTCAGAATTGCACCTTGCAATGTGGAGATATTACTGTTTGTGCATTTACAATATTCATTGATTTTTGCCATTGAAAAACGTCCAGAAATGTTTGAAGCTACTGACTGAATGAAAGGAGCTGGCATCTCAATCTCTTTGAATCTTCTTTATCATGCTAGGATTAGCAGGAAAAAGCAAAAAATTTCAGAATTGCACCTTGCAATGCGGAGAAATTACTGTTTGTGCATTTACAATATTCATTGATTTTTGCCATTGAAAAACATCATGTTATTCATATACCAGAGATGTTTGAAGCTACTGACTGAATGAAAAGACCTGGCATCTCACTCTCTTTGAATCTTCTTTATCATGCTAAGAGGAGCAGGAAAAAGCAAAAAATTTCAGAATTGCACGTTGCAATGTGGAGATATCACTGTTTGTGCATTTACAATATTCATTGATTTTTGCCATTGAAAAACGTCCAGAAATGTTTGAAGCTACTGACTGAATGAAAGGAGCTGGCATCTCACTCTCTTTGAATCTTCTTTATCATGCTAGGATTAGCAGGAAAAAGCAAAAAATTTCAGAATTGCACCTTGCAATGCGGAGAAATTACTGTTTGTGCATTTACAATATTCATTGATTTTTGCCATTGAAAAACATCATGTTATTCATATACCAGAAATGTTTGAAGCTACTGACTGAATGAAAAGAGCTGGCATCTCACTCTCTTTGAATCTTCTTTATCATGCCAGGATTAGCAGGAAAAAGCAAAAAATTTCAGAATTGCACCTTGCAATGTGGAGATATTACTGTTTGTGCATTTACAATATTCATTGATTTTTGCCATTGAAAAATGTCCAGAAATGTTTGAAGCTACTGACTGAATGAAAGGAGCTGGCATCTCACTCTCTTTGAATCTTCTTTATCATGCTAGGATTAGCAGGAAAAAGCAAAAAATTTCAGAATTGCACCTTGCAATGCGGAGAAATTACTGTTTGTGCATTTACAATATTCATTGATTTTTGCCATTGAAAAACATCATGTTATTCATATACCAGAAATGTTTGAAGCTACTGACTGAATGAAAAGAGCTGGCATCTCACTCTCTTTGAATCTTCTTTATCATGCTAAGAGGAGCAGGAAAAAGCAAAAAATTTCAGAATTGCACCTTGCAATGTGGAGATATTACTGCTTGTGCATTTACAATATTCATTGATTTTTGCCATTGAAAAACGTCCAGAAATGTTTGAAGCTACTGACTGAATGAAAGGAGCTGGCATCTCACTCTCTTTGAATCTTCTTTATCATGCTAGGATTAGCAGGAAAAAGCAAAAAATTTCAGAATTGCACCTTGCAATGCGGAGAAATTACTGTTTGTGCATTTACAATATTCATTGATTTTTGCCATTGAAAAACATCATGTTATTCATATACCAGAAATGTTTGAAGCTACTGACTGAATGAAAGGAGCTGGCATCTCAATCTCTTTGAATCTTCTTTATCATGCTAGGATTAGCAGGAAAAAGCAAAAAATTTCAGAATTGCACCTTGCAATGCGGAGAAATTACTGTTTGTGCATTTACAATATTCATTGATTTTTGCCATTGAAAAACATCATGTTATTCATATACCAGAAATGTTTGAAGCTACTGACTGAATGAAAGGAGCTGGCATCTCAATCTCTTTGAATCTTCTTTATCATGCTAGGATTAGCAGGAAAAAGCAAAAAATTTCAGAATTGCACCTTGCAATGCGGAGAAATTACTGTTTGTGCATTTACAATATTCATTGATTTTTGCCATTGAAAAACATCATGTTATTCATATACCAGAGATGTTTGAAGCTACTGACTGAATGAAAAGAGCTGGCATCCCACTCTCTTTGAATCTTCTTTATCATGCTAAGAGGAGCAGGAAAAAGCAAAAAAATTCAGAATTGCACGTTGCAATGTGGAGATATTACTGTTTGTGCATTTACAATATTCATTGATTTTTGCCATTGAAAAACGTCCAGAAATGTTTGAAGCTACTGACTGAATGAAAGGAGCTGGCATCTCACTCTCTTTGAATCTTCTTTATCATGCTAGGATTAGCAGGAAAAAGCAAAAAATTTCAGAATTGCACCTTGCAATGCGGAGAAATTACTGTTTGTGCATTTACAATATTCATTGATTTTTGCCATTGAAAAACATCATGTTATTCATATACCAGAGATGTTTGAAGCTACTGACTGAATGAAAAGAGCTGGCATCTCACTCTCTTTGAATCTTCTTTATCATGCTAAGAGGAGCAGGAAAAAGGAAAAAATTTCAGAATTGCACTTTGCAATGTGGAGATATCACTGTTTGTGCATTTACAATATTCATTGATTTTTGCCATTGAAAAACGTCCAGAAATGTTTGAAGCTACTGACTGAATGAAAGGAGCTGGCATCTCACTCTCTTTGAATCTTCTTTATCATGCTAGGATTAGCAGGAAAAAGCAAAAAATTTCAGAATTGCACCTTGCAATGCGGAGAAATTGCTGTTTGTGCATTTACAATATTCATTGATTTTTGCCATTGAAAAACATCATGTTATTCATATACCAGAAATGTTTGAAGCTACTGACTGAATGAAAAGAGCTGGCATCTCACTCTCTTTGAATCTTCTTTATCATGCTAAGAGGAGCAGGAAAAAGCAAAAAATTTCAGAATTGCACCTTGCAATGTGGAGATATTACTGCTTGTGCATTTACAATATTCATTGATTTTTGCCATTGAAAAACGTCCAGAAATGTTTGAAGCTACTGACTGAATGAAAGGAGCTGGCATCTCACTCTCTTTGAATCTTCTTTATCATGCTAGGATTAGCAGGAAAAAGCAAAAAATTTCAGAATTGCACCTTGCAATGCGGAGAAATTACTGTTTGTGCATTTACAATATTCATTGATTTTTGCCATTGAAAAACATCATGTTATTCATATACCAGAGATGTTTGAAGCTACTGACTGAATGAAAAGAGCTGGCATCTCACTCTCTTTGAATCTTCTTTATCATGCTAAGAGGAGCAGGAAAAAGCAAAAAATTTCAGAATTGCACGTTGCAATGTGGAGATATCACTGTTTGTGCATTTACAATATTCATTGATTTTTGCCATTGAAAAACGTCCAGAAATGTTTGAAGCTACTGACTGAATGAAAGGAGCTGGCATCTCACTCTCTTTGAATCTTCTTTATCATGCTAGGATTAGCAGAAAAAAGCAAAAAATTTCAGAATTGCACCTTGCAATGCGGAGAAATTACTGTTTGTGCATTTACAATATTCATTGATTTTTGCCATTGAAAAACATCATGTTATTCATATACCAGAAATGTTTGAAGCTACTGACTGAATGAAAAGAGCTGGCATCTCACTCTCTTTGAATCTTCTTTATCATGCTAAGAGGAGCAGGAAAAAGCAAAAAATTTCAGAATTGCACCTTGCAATGTGGAGATATTACTGCTTGTGCATTTACAATATTCATTGATTTTTGCCATTGAAAAACGTCCAGAAATGTTTGAAGCTACTGACTGAATGAAAGGAGCTGGCATCTCACTCTCTTTGAATCTTCTTTATCATGCTAGGATTAGCAGGAAAAAGCAAAAAATTTCAGAATTGCACCTTGCAATGCGGAGAAATTACTGTTTGTGCATTTACAATATTCATTGATTTTTGCCATTGAAAAACATCATGTTATTCATATACCAGAAATGTTTGAAGCTACTGACTGAATGAAAGGAGCTGGCATCTCAATCTCTTTGAATCTTCTTTATCATGCTAGGATTAGCAGGAAAAAGCAAAAAATTTCAGAATTGCACCTTGCAATGCGGAGAAATTACTGTTTGTGCATTTACAATATTCATTGATTTTTGCCATTGAAAAACATCATGTTATTCATATACCAGAGATGTTTGAAGCTACTGACTGAATGAAAAGAGCTGGCATCTCACTCTCTTTGAATCTTCTTTATCATGCTAAGAGGAGCAGGAAAAAGCAAAAAATTTCAGAATTGCACGTTGCAATGTGGAGATATTACTGTTTGTGCATTTACAATATTCATTGATTTTTGCCATTGAAAAACGTCCAGAAATGTTTGAAGCTACTGACTGAATGAAAGGAGCTGGCATCTCACTCTCTTTGAATCTTCTTTATCATGCTAGGATTAGCAGGAAAAAGCAAAAAATTTCAGAATTGCACCTTGCAATGCGGAGAAATTACTGTTTGTGCATTTACAATATTCATTGATTTTTGCCATTGAAAAACATCATGTTATTCATATACCAGAGATGTTTGAAGCTACTGACTGAATGAAAAGAGCTGGCATCTCACTCTCTTTGAATCTTCTTTATCATGCTAAGAGGAGCAGGAAAAAGCAAAAAATTTCAGAATTGCACGTTGCAATGTGGAGATATCACTGTTTGTGCATTTACAATATTCATTGATTTTTGCCATTGAAAAACGTCCAGAAATGTTTGAAGCTACTGACTGAATGAAAGGAGCTGGCATCTCACTCTCTTTGAATCTTCTTTATCATGCTAGGATTAGCAGGAAAAAGCAAAAAATTTCAGAATTGCACCTTGCAATGCGGAGAAATTACTGTTTGTGCATTTACAATATTCATTGATTTTTGCCATTGAAAAACATCATGTTATTCATATACCAGAAATGTTTGAAGCTACTGACTGAATGAAAAGAGCTGGCATCTCACTCTCTTTGAATCTTCTTTATCATGCTAAGAGGAGCAGGAAAAAGCAAAAAATTTCAGAATTGCACCTTGCAATGTGGAGATATTACTGCTTGTGCATTTACAATATTCATTGATTTTTGCCATTGAAAAACGTCCAGAAATGTTTGAAGCTACTGACTGAATGAAAGGAGCTGGCATCTCACTCTCTTTGAATCTTCTTTATCATGCTAGGGTTAGCAGGAAAAAGCAAAAAATTTCAGAATTGCACCTTGCAATGCGGAGAAATTACTGTTTGTGCATTTACAATATTCATTGATTTTTGCCATTGAAAAACATCATGTTATTCATATACCAGAAATGTTTGAAGCTACTGACTGAATGAAAGGAGCTGGCATCTCAATCTCTTTGAATCTTCTTTATCATGCTAGGATTAGCAGGAAAAAGCAAAAAATTTCAGAATTGCACCTTGCAATGCGGAGAAATTACTGTTTGTGCATTTACAATATTCATTGATTTTTGCCATTGAAAAACATCATGTTATTCATATACCAGAGATGTTTGAAGCTACTGACTGAATGAAAAGAGCTGGCATCTCACTCTCTTTGAATCTTCTTTATCATGCTAAGAGGAGCAGGAAAAAGCAAAAAATTTCAGAATTGCACGTTGCAATGTGGAGATATTACTGTTTGTGCATTTACAATATTCATTGATTTTTGCCATTGAAAAACGTCCAGAAATGTTTGAAGCTACTGACTGAATGAAAGGAGCTGGCATCTCACTCTCTTTGAATCTTCTTTATCATGCTAGGATTAGCAGGAAAAAGCAAAAAATTTCAGAATTGCACCTTGCAATGCGGAGAAATTACTGTTTGTGCATTTACAATATTCATTGATTTTTGCCATTGAAAAACATCATGTTATTCATATACCAGAAATGTTTGAAGCTACTGACTGAATGAAAAGAGCTGGCATCTCACTCTCTTTGAATCTTCTTTATCATGCTAAGAGGAGCAGGAAAAAGCAAAAAATTTCAGAATTGCACCTTGCAATGTGGAGATATTACTGTTTGTGCATTTACAATATTCATTGATTTTTGCCATTGAAAAACGTCCAGAAATGTTTGAAGCTACTGACTGAATGAAAGGAGCTGGCATCTCAATCTCTTTGAATCTTCTTTATCATGCTAGGATTAGCAGGAAAAAGCAAAAAATTTCAGAATTGCACCTTGCAATGCGGAGAAATTACTGTTTGTGCATTTACAATATTCATTGATTTTTGCCATTGAAAAACATCATGTTATTCATATACCAGAGATGTTTGAAGCTACTGACTGAATGAAAAGAGCTGCCATCTCACTCTCTTTGAATCTTCTTTATCATGCTAAGAGGAGCAGGAAAAAGCAAAAAATTTCAGAATTGCACGTTGCAATGTGGAGATATCACTGTTTGTGCATTTACAATATTCATTGATTTTTGCCATTGAAAAACGTCCAGAAATGTTTGAAGCTACTGACTGAATGAAAGGAGCTGGCATCTCACTCTCTTTGAATCTTCTTTATCATGCTAGGATTAGCAGGAAAAAGCAAAAAATTTCAGAATTGCACCTTGCAATGCGGAGAAATTACTGTTTGTGCATTTACAATATTCATTGATTTTTGCCATTGAAAAACATCATGTTATTCATATACCAGAAATGTTTGAAGCTACTGACTGAATGAAAAGAGCTGGCATCTCACTCTCTTTGAATCTTCTTTATCATGCCAGGATTAGCAGGAAAAAGCAAAAAATTTCAGAATTGCACCTTGCAATGTGGAGATATTACTGTTTGTGCATTTACAATATTCATTGATTTTTGCCATTGAAAAACGTCCAGAAATGTTTGAAGCTACTGACTGAATGAAAGGAGCTGGCATCTCAATCTCTTTGAATCTTCTTTATCATGCTAGGATTAGCAGGAAAAAGCAAAAAATTTCAGAATTGCACCTTGCAATGTGGAGATATTACTGTTTGTGCATTTACAATATTCATTGATTTTTGCCATTGAAAAACGTCCAGAAATGTTTGAAGCTACTGACTGAATGAAAGGAGCTGGCATCTCACTCTCTTTGAATCTTCTTTATCATGCTAGGATTAGCAGGAAAAAGCAAAAAATTTCAGAATTGCACCTTGCAATGCGGAGAAATTACTGTTTGTGCATTTACAATATTCATTGATTTTTGCCATTGAAAAACATCATGTTATTCATATACCAGAAATGTTTGAAGCTACTGACTGAATGAAAAGAGCTGGCATCTCACTCTCTTTGAATCTTCTTTATCATGCTAAGAGGAGCAGGAAAAAGCAAAAAATTTCAGAATTGCACCTTGCAATGTGGAGATATTACTGTTTGTGCATTTACAATATTCATTGATTTTTGCCATTGAAAAACGTCCAGAAATGTTTGAAGCTACTGACTGAATGAAAGGAGCTGGCATCTCAATCTCTTTGAATCTTCTTTATCATGCTAGGATTAGCAGGAAAAAGCAAAAAATTTCAGAATTGCACCTTGCAATGCGGAGAAATTACTGTTTGTGCATTTACAATATTCATTGATTTTTGCCATTGAAAAACATCATGTTATTCATATACCAGAGATGTTTGAAGCTACTGACTGAATGAAAAGAGCTGCCATCTCACTCTCTTTGAATCTTCTTTATCATGCTAAGAGGAGCAGGAAAAAGCAAAAAATTTCAGAATTGCACGTTGCAATGTGGAGATATCACTGTTTGTGCATTTACAATATTCATTGATTTTTGCCATTGAAAAACGTCCAGAAATGTTTGAAGCTACTGACTGAATGAAAGGAGCTGGCATCTCACTCTCTTTGAATCTTCTTTATCATGCTAGGATTAGCAGGAAAAAGCAAAAAATTTCAGAATTGCACCTTGCAATGCGGAGAAATTACTGTTTGTGCATTTACAATATTCATTGATTTTTGCCATTGAAAAACATCATGTTATTCATATACCAGAAATGTTTGAAGCTACTGACTGAATGAAAAGAGCTGGCATCTCACTCTGAATCTTCTTTATCATGCCAGGATTAGCAGGAAAAAGCAAAAAATTTCAGAATTGCACCTTGCAATGTGGAGATATTACTGTTTGTGCATTTACAATATTCATTGATTTTTGCCATTGAAAAACGTCCAGAAATGTTTGAAGCTACTGACTGAATGAAAGGAGCTGGCATCTCAATCTCTTTGAATCTTCTTTATCATGCTAGGATTAGCAGGAAAAAGCAAAAAATTTCAGAATTGCACCTTGCAATGCGGAGAAATTACTGTTTGTGCATTTACAATATTCATTGATTTTTGTCATTGAAAAACATCATGTTATTCATATACCAGAGATGTTTGAAGCTACTGACTGAATGAAAAGAGCTGGCATCTCACTCTCTTTGAATCTTCTTTATCATGCCAGGATTAGCAGGAAAAAGCAAAAAATTTCAGAATTGCACCTTGCAATGTGGAGATATCACTGTTTGTGCATTTACAATATTCATTGATTTTTGCCATTGAAAAATGTCCAGAAATGTTTGAAGCTACTGACTGAATGAAAGGAGCTGGCATCTCACTCTCTTTGAATCTTCTTTATCATGCTAGGATTAGCAGGAAAAAGCAAAAAATTTCAGAATTGCACCTTGCAATGCGGAGAAATTACTGTTTGTGCATTTACAATATTCATTGATTTTTGCCATTGAAAAACATCATGTTATTCATATACCAGAAATGTTTGAAGCTACTGACTGAATGAAAAGAGCTGGCATCTCACTCTCTTTGAATCTTCTTTATCATGCTAGGATTAGCAGGAAAAAGCAAAAAATTTCAGAATTGCACCTTGCAATGCGGAGAAATTACTGTTTGTGCATTTACAATATTCATTGATTTTTGCCATTGAAAAACATCATGTTATTCATATACCAGAAATGTTTGAAGCTACTGACTGAATGAAAAGAGCTGGCATCTCACTCTCTTTGAATCTTCTTTATCATGCTAGGATTAGCAGGAAAAAGCAAAAAATTTCAGAATTGCACCTTGCAATGTGGAGATATTACTGTTTGTGCATTTACAATATTCATTGATTTTTGCCATTGAAAAACATCATGTTATTCATATACCAGAAATGTTTGAAGCTACTGACTGAATGAAAAGAGCTGGCATCTCACTCTCTTTGAATCTTCTTTATCATGCTAAGAGGAGCAGGAAAAAGCAAAAAATTTCAGAATTGCACGTTGCAATGTGGAGATATTACTGTTTGTGCATTTACAATATTCATTGATTTTTGCCATTGAAAAATGTCCAGAAATGTTTGAAGCTACTGACTGAATGAAAGGAGCTGGCATCTCACTCTCTTTGAATCTTCTTTATCATGCTAGGATTAGCAGGAAAAAGCAAAAAATTTCAGAATTGCACCTTGCAATGCGGAGAAATTACTGTTTGTGCATTTACAATATTCATTGATTTTTGCCATTAAAAAACATCATGTTATTCATATACCAGAAATGTTTGAAGCTACTGACTGAATGAAAAGAGCTGGCATCTCACTCTCTTTGAATCTTCTTTATCATGCCAGGATTAGCAGGAAAAAGCAAAAAATTTCAGAATTGCACGTTGCAATGTGGAAATATTTCTGTTTGTGCATTTACAATATTCATTGATTTTTGCCATTGAAAAATGTCCAGAAATGTTTGAAGCTACTGACTGAATGAAAGGAGCTGGCATCTCACTCTCTTTGAATCTTCTTTATCATGCTAGGATTAGCAGGAAAAAGCAAAAAATTTCAGAATTGCACCTTGCAATGCGGAGAAATTACTGTTTGTGCATTTACAATATTCATTGATTTTTGCCATTGAAAAACATCATGTTATTCATATACCAGAAATGTTTGAAGCTACTGACTGAATGAAAAGAGCTGGCATCTCACTCTCTTTGAATCTTCTTTATCATGCTAAGAGGAGCAGGAAAAAGCAAAAAATTTCAGAATTGCATGTTGCAATGTGGAGATATTACTGTTTGTGCATTTACAATATTCATTGATTTTTGCCATTGAAAAACGTCCAGAAATGTTTGAAGCTACTGACTGAATGAAAGGAGCTGGCATCTCACTCTCTTTGAATCTTCTTTATCATGCTAGGATTAGCAGGAAAAAGCAAAAAATTTCAGAATTGCACCTTGCAATGCGGAGAAATTACTGTTTGTGCATTTACAATATTCATTGATTTTTGCCATTGAAAAACATCATGTTATTCATATACCAGAAATGTTTGAAGCTACTGACTGAATGAAAAGAGCTGGCATCTCACTCTCTTTGAATCTTCTTTATCATGCTAAGAGGAGCAGGAAAAAGCAAAAAATTTCAGAATTGCACGTTGCAATGTGGAGATATTACTGTTTGTGCATTTACAATATTCATTGATTTTTGCCATTGAAAAACGTCCAGAAATGTTTGAAGCTACTGACTGAATGAAAGGAGCTGGCATCTCACTCTCTTTGAATCTTCTTTACCATGCTAGGATTAGCAGGAAAAAGCAAAAAATTTCAGAATTGCACCTTGCAATGCGGAGAAATTACTGTTTGTGCATTTACAATATTCATTGATTTTTGCCATTGAAAAACATCATGTTATTCATATACCAGAAATGTTTGAAGCTACTGACTGAATGAAAAGAGCTGGCATCTCACTCTCTTTGAATCTTCTTTATCATGCTAAGAGGAGCAGGAAAAAGCAAAAAATTTCAGAATTGCACGTTGCAATGTGGAGATATTACTGTTTGTGCATTTACAATATTCATTGATTTTTGCCATTGAAAAACGTCCAGAAATGTTTGAAGCTACTGACTGAATGAAAGGAGCTGGCATCTCACTCTCTTTGAATCTTCTTTATCATGCTAGGATTAGCAGGAAAAAGCAAAAAATTTCAGAATTGCACCTTGCAATGCGGAGAAATTACTGTTTGTGCATTTACAATATTCATTGATTTTTGCCATTGAAAAACATCATGTTATTCATATACCAGAGATGTTTGAAGCTACTGACTGAATGAAAAGAGCTGGCATCTCACTCTCTTTGAATCTTCTATATCATGCTAAGAGGAGCAGGAAAAAGCAAAAAATTTCAGAATTGCACCTTGCAATGTGGAGATATTACTGTTTGTGCATTTACAATATTCATTGATTTTTGCCATTGAAAAACATCCAGAAATGTTTGAAGCTACTGACTGAATGAAAGGAGCTGGCATCTCACTCTCTTTGAATCTTCTTTATCATGCTAGGATTAGCAGGAAAAAGCAAAAATTTCAGAATTGCACCTTGCAATGCGGAGAAATTACTGTTTGTGCATTTACAATATTCATTGATTTTTGCCATTGAAAAACATCATGTTATTCATATACCAGAAATGTTTGAAGCTACTGACTGAATGAAAAGAGCTGGCATCTCACTCTCTTTGAATCTTCTTTATCATGCTAAGAGGAGCAGGAAAAAGCAAAAAATTTCAGAATTGCACCTTGCAATGTGGAGATATTACTGCTTGTGCATTTACAATATTCATTGATTTTTGCCATTGAAAAACGTCCAGAAATGTTTGAAGCTACTGACTGAATGAAAGGAGCTGGCATCTCACTCTGTTTGAATCTTCTTTATCATGCTAGGATTAGCAGGAAAAAGCAAAAAATTTCAGAATTGCACCTTGCAATGCGGAGAAATTACTGTTTGTGCATTTACAATATTCATTGATTTTTGCCATTGAAAAACATCATGTTATTCATATACCAGAAATGTTTGAAGCTACTGACTGAATGAAAAGAGCTGGCATCTCACTCTCTTTGAATCTTCTTTATCATGCCAGGATTAGCAGAAAAAGCAAAAAATTTCAGAATTGCACCTTGCAATGTGGAGATATTACTGTTTGTGCATTTACAATATTCATTGATTTTTGCCATTGAAAAATGTCCAGAAATGTTTGAAGCTACTGACTGAATGAAAGGAGCTGGCATCTCACTCTCTTTGAATCTTCTTTATCATGCTAGGATTAGCAGGAAAAAGCAAAAAATTTCAGAATTGCACCTTGCAATGCGGAGAAATTACTGTTTGTGCATTTACAATATTCATTGATTTTTGCCATTGAAAAACATCATGTTATTCATATACCAGAAATGTTTGAAGCTACTGACTGAATGAAAAGAGCTGGCATCTCACTCTCTTTGAATCTTCTTTATCATGCTAGGATTAGCAGGAAAAAGCAAAAAATTTCAGAATTGCACCTTGCAATGCGGAGATATTACTGTTTGTGCATTTACAATATTCATTGATTTTTGCCATTGAAAAACGTCCAGAAATGTTTGAAGCTACTGACTGAATGAAAAGAGCTGGCATCTCACTCTCTTTGAATCTTCTTTATCATGCTAGGATTAGCAGGAAAAAGCAAAAAATTTCAGAATTGCACCTTGCAATGCGGAGAAATTACTGTTTGTGCATTTACAATATTCATTGATTTTTGCCATTGAAAAACATCATGTTATTCATATACCAGAAATGTTTGAAGCTACTGACTGAATGAAAAGAGCTGGCATCTCACTCTCTTTGAATCTTCTTTATCATGCTAGGATTAGCAGGAAAAAGCAAAAAATTTCAGAATTGCACCTTGCAATGTGGAGATATTACTGTTTGTGCATTTACAATATTCATTGATTTTTGCCATTGAAAAACATCATGTTATTCATATACCAGAAATGTTTGAAGCTACTGACTGAATGAAAAGAGCTGGCATCTCACTCTCTTTGAATCTTCTTTATCATGCTAAGAGGAGCAGGAAAAAGCAAAAAATTTCAGAATTGCACGTTGCAATGTGGAGATATTACTGTTTGTGCATTTACAATATTCATTGATTTTTGCCATTGAAAAACGTCCAGAAATGTTTGAAGCTACTGACTGAATGAAAGGAGCTGGCATCTCACTCTCTTTGAATCTTCTTTATCATGCTAGGATTAGCAGGAAAAAGCAAAAAATTTCAGAATTGCACCGTGCAATGCGGAGAAATTACTGTTTGTGCATTTACAATATTCATTGATTTTTGCCATTGAAAAACATCATGTTATTCATATACCAGAAATGTTTGAAGCTACTGACTGAATGAAAAGAGCTGGCATCTCACTCTCTTTGAATCTTCTTTATCATGCTAAGAGGAGCAGGAAAAAGCAAAAAATTTCAGAATTGCACGTTGCAATGTGGAGATATTACTGTTTGTGCATTTACAATATTCATTGATTTTTGCCATTGAAAAACGTCCAGAAATGTTTGAAGCTACTGACTGAATGAAAGGAGCTGGCATCTCACTCTCTTTGAATCTTCTTTATCATGCTAGGATTAGCAGGAAAAAGCAAAAAATTTCAGAATTGCACCTTGCAATGCGGAGAAATTACTGTTTGTGCATTTACAATATTCATTGATTTTTGCCATTGAAAAACATCATGTTATTCATATACCAGAGATGTTTGAAGCTACTGACTGAATGAAAAGAGCTGGCATCTCACTCTCTTTGAATCTTCTATATCATGCTAAGAGGAGCAGGAAAAAGCAAAAAATTTCAGAATTGCACCTTGCAATGTGGAGATATTACTGTTTGTGCATTTACAATATTCATTGATTTTTGCCATTGAAAAACATCCAGAAATGTTTGAAGCTACTGACTGAATGAAAGGAGCTGGCATCTCACTCTCTTTGAATCTTCTTTATCATGCTAGGATTAGCAGGAAAAAGCAAAAATTTCAGAATTGCACCTTGCAATGCGGAGAAATTACTGTTTGTGCATTTACAATATTCATTGATTTTTGCCATTGAAAAACATCATGTTATTCATATACCAGAAATGTTTGAAGCTACTGACTGAATGAAAAGAGCTGGCATCTCACTCTCTTTGAATCTTCTTTATCATGCCAGGATTAGCAGGAAAAAGCAAAAAATTTCAGAATTGCACCTTGCAATGTGGAGATATTACTGTTTGTGCATTTACAATATTCATTGATTTTTGCCATTGAAAAATGTCCAGAAATGTTTGAAGCTACTGACTGAATGAAAGGAGCTGGCATCTCACTCTCTTTGAATCTTCTTTATCATGCTAGGATTAGCAGGAAAAAGCAAAAAATTTCAGAATTGCACCTTGCAATGCGGAGAAATTACTGTTTGTGCATTTACAATATTCATTGATTTTTGCCATTGAAAAACATCATGTTATTCATATACCAGAAATGTTTGAAGCTACTGACTGAATGAAAAGAGCTGGCATCTCACTCTCTTTGAATCTTCTTTATCATGCTAAGAGGAGCAGGAAAAAGCAAAAAATTTCAGAATTGCACCTTGCAATGTGGAGATATTACTGCTTGTGCATTTACAATATTCATTGATTTTTGCCATTGAAAAACGTCCAGAAATGTTTGAAGCTACTGACTGAATGAAAGGAGCTGGCATCTCACTCTGTTTGAATCTTCTTTATCATGCTAGGATTAGCAGGAAAAAGCAAAAAATTTCAGAATTGCACCTTGCAATGCGGAGAAATTACTGTTTGTGCATTTACAATATTCATTGATTTTTGCCATTGAAAAACATCATGTTATTCATATACCAGAAATGTTTGAAGCTACTGACTGAATGAAAAGAGCTGGCATCTCACTCTGAATCTTCTTTATCATGCCAGGATTAGCAGGAAAAAGCAAAAAATTTCAGAATTGCACCTTGCAATGTGGAGATATTACTGTTTGTGCATTTACAATATTCATTGATTTTTGCCATTGAAAAACGTCCAGAAATGTTTGAAGCTACTGACTGAATGAAAGGAGCTGGCATCTCAATCTCTTTGAATCTTCTTTATCATGCTAGGATTAGCAGGAAAAAGCAAAAAATTTCAGAATTGCACCTTGCAATGCGGAGAAATTACTGTCTGTGCATTTACAATATTCATTGATTTTTGCCATTGAAAAACATCATGTTATTCATATACCAGAGATGTTTGAAGCTACTGACTGAATGAAAAGAGCTGGCATCTCACTCTCTTTGAATCTTCATTATCATGCTAAGAGGAGCAGGAAAAAGCCAAAAATTTCAGAATTGCACGTTGCAATGTGGAGATATCACTGTTTGTGCATTTACAATATTCATTGATTTTTGCCATTGAAAAACGTCCAGAAATGTTTGAAGCTACTGACTGAATGAAAGGAGCTGGCATCTCACTCTCTTTGAATCTTCTTTATCATGCTAGGATTAGCAGGAAAAAGCAAAAAATTTCAGAATTGCACCTTGCAATGCGGAGAAATTACTGTTTGTGCATTTACAATATTCATTGATTTTTGCCATTGAAAAACATCATGTTATTCATATACCAGAAATGTTTGAAGCTACTGACTGAATGAAAAGAGCTGGCATCTCACTCTCTTTGAATCTTCTTTATCATGCCAGGATTAGCAGAAAAAGCAAAAAATTTCAGAATTGCACCTTGCAATGTGGAGATATTACTGTTTGTGCATTTACAATATTCATTGATTTTTGCCATTGAAAAATGTCCAGAAATGTTTGAAGCTACTGACTGAATGAAAGGAGCTGGCATCTCACTCTCTTTGAATCTTCTTTATCATGCTAGGATTAGCAGGAAAAAGCAAAAAATTTCAGAATTGCACCTTGCAATGCGGAGAAATTACTGTTTGTGCATTTACAATATTCATTGATTTTTGCCATTGAAAAACATCATGTTATTCATATACCAGAAATGTTTGAAGCTACTGACTGAATGAAAAGAGCTGGCATCTCACTCTCTTTGAATCTTCTTTATCATGCTAGGATTAGCAGGAAAAAGCAAAAAATTTCAGAATTGCACCTTGCAATGCGGAGATATTACTGTTTGTGCATTTACAATATTCATTGATTTTTGCCATTGAAAAACGTCCAGAAATGTTTGAAGCTACTGACTGAATGAAAAGAGCTGGCATCTCACTCTCTTTGAATCTTCTTTATCATGCTAGGATTAGCAGGAAAAAGCAAAAAATTTCAGAATTGCACCTTGCAATGCGGAGAAATTACTGTTTGTGCATTTACAATATTCATTGATTTTTGCCATTGAAAAACATCATGTTATTCATATACCAGAAATGTTTGAAGCTACTGACTGAATGAAAAGAGCTGGCATCTCACTCTCTTTGAATCTTCTTTATCATGCTAAGAGGAGCAGGAAAAAGCAAAAAATTTCAGAATTGCACGTTGCAATGTGGAGATATTACTGTTTGTGCATTTACAATATTCATTGATTTTTGCCATTGAAAAACGTCCAGAAATGTTTGAAGCTACTGACTGAATGAAAGGAGCTGGCATCTCACTCTCTTTGAATCTTCTTTATCATGCTAGGATTAGCAGGAAAAAGCAAAAAATTTCAGAATTGCACCTTGCAATGCGGAGAAATTACTGTTTGTGCATTTACAATATTCATTGATTTTTGCCATTAAAAAACATCATGTTATTCATATACCAGAAATGTTTGAAGCTACTGACTGAATGAAAAGAGCTGGCATCTCACTCTCTTTGAATCTTCTTTATCATGCCAGGATTAGCAGGAAAAAGCAAAAAATTTCAGAATTGCACGTTGCAATGTGGAAATATTTCTGTTTGTGCATTTACAATATTCATTGATTTTTGCCATTGAAAAACGTCCAGAAATGTTTGAAGCTACTGACTGAATGAAAGGAGCTGGCATCTCACTCTCTTTGAATATTCTTTATCATGCTAGGATTAGCAGGAAAAAGCAAAAAATTTCAGAATTGCACCTTGCAATGCGGAGAAATTACTGTTTGTGCATTTACAATATTCATTGATTTTTGCCATTGAAAAACATCATGTTATTCATATACCAGAAATGTTTGAAGCTACTGACTGAATGAAAAGAGCTGGCATCTCACTCTCTTTGAATCTTCTTTATCATGCTAAGAGGAGCAGGAAAAAGCAAAAAATTTCAGAATTGCACGTTGCAATGTGGAGATATTACTGTTTGTGCATTTACAATATTCATTGATTTTTGCCATTGAAAAACGTCCAGAAATGTTTGAAGCTACTGACTGAATGAAAGGAGCTGGCATCTCACTCTCTTTGAATCTTCTTTATCATGCTAGGATTAGCAGGAAAAAGCAAAAAATTTCAGAATTGCACCTTGCAATGCGGAGAAATTACTGTTTGTGCATTTACAATATTCATTGATTTTTGCCATTGAAAAACATCATGTTATTCATATACCAGAAATGTTTGAAGCTACTGACTGAATGAAAAGAGCTGGCATCTCACTCTCTTTGAATCTTCTTTATCATGCCAGGATTAGCAGAAAAAGCAAAAAATTTCAGAATTGCACCTTGCAATGTGGAGATATTACTGTTTGTGCATTTACAATATTCATTGATTTTTGCCATTGAAAAATGTCCAGAAATGTTTGAAGCTACTGACTGAATGAAAGGAGCTGGCATCTCACTCTCTTTGAATCTTCTTTATCATGCTAGGATTAGCAGGAAAAAGCAAAAAATTTCAGAATTGCACCTTGCAATGCGGAGAAATTACTGTTTGTGCATTTACAATATTCATTGATTTTTGCCATTGAAAAACATCATGTTATTCATATACCAGAAATGTTTGAAGCTACTGACTGAATGAAAAGAGCTGGCATCTCACTCTCTTTGAATCTTCTTTATCATGCTAGGATTAGCAGGAAAAAGCAAAAAATTTCAGAATTGCACCTTGCAATGCGGAGATATTACTGTTTGTGCATTTACAATATTCATTGATTTTTGCCATTGAAAAACGTCCAGAAATGTTTGAAGCTACTGACTGAATGAAAAGAGCTGGCATCTCACTCTCTTTGAATCTTCTTTATCATGCTAGGATTAGCAGGAAAAAGCAAAAAATTTCAGAATTGCACCTTGCAATGCGGAGAAATTACTGTTTGTGCATTTACAATATTCATTGATTTTTGCCATTGAAAAACATCATGTTATTCATATACCAGAAATGTTTGAAGCTACTGACTGAATGAAAAGAGCTGGCATCTCACTCTCTTTGAATCTTCTTTATCATGCTAAGAGGAGCAGGAAAAAGCAAAAAATTTCAGAATTGCACGTTGCAATGTGGAGATATTACTGTTTGTGCATTTACAATATTCATTGATTTTTGCCATTGAAAAACGTCCAGAAATGTTTGAAGCTACTGACTGAATGAAAGGAGCTGGCATCTCACTCTCTTTGAATCTTCTTTATCATGCTAGGATTAGCAGGAAAAAGCAAAAAATTTCAGAATTGCACCTTGCAATGCGGAGAAATTACTGTTTGTGCATTTACAATATTCATTGATTTTTGCCATTAAAAAACATCATGTTATTCATATACCAGAAATGTTTGAAGCTACTGACTGAATGAAAAGAGCTGGCATCTCACTCTCTTTGAATCTTCTTTATCATGCCAGGATTAGCAGGAAAAAGCAAAAAATTTCAGAATTGCACGTTGCAATGTGGAAATATTTCTGTTTGTGCATTTACAATATTCATTGATTTTTGCCATTGAAAAACGTCCAGAAATGTTTGAAGCTACTGACTGAATGAAAGGAGCTGGCATCTCACTCTCTTTGAATATTCTTTATCATGCTAGGATTAGCAGGAAAAAGCAAAAAATTTCAGAATTGCACCTTGCAATGCGGAGAAATTACTGTTTGTGCATTTACAATATTCATTGATTTTTGCCATTGAAAAACATCATGTTATTCATATACCAGAAATGTTTGAAGCTACTGACTGAATGAAAAGAGCTGGCATCTCACTCTCTTTGAATCTTCTTTATCATGCTAAGAGGAGCAGGAAAAAGCAAAAAATTTCAGAATTGCACGTTGCAATGTGGAGATATTACTGTTTGTGCATTTACAATATTCATTGATTTTTGCCATTGAAAAACGTCCAGAAATGTTTGAAGCTACTGACTGAATGAAAGGAGCTGGCATCTCACTCTCTTTGAATCTTCTTTATCATGCTAGGATTAGCAGGAAAAAGCAAAAAATTTCAGAATTGCACCTTGCAATGCGGAGAAATTACTGTTTGTGCATTTACAATATTCATTGATTTTTGCCATTGAAAAACATCATGTTATTCATATACCAGAGATGTTTGAAGCTACTGACTGAATGAAAAGAGCTGGCATCTCACTCTCTTTGAATCTTCTTTATCATGCTAAGAGGAGCAGGAAAAAGCAAAAAATTTCAGAATTGCACCTTGCAATGTGGAGATATTACTGTTTGTGCATTTACAATATTCATTGATTTTTGCCATTGAAAAACATCCAGAAATGTTTGAAGCTACTGACTGAATGAAAGGAGCTGGCATCTCACTCTCTTTGAATCTTCTTTATCATGCTAGGATTAGCAGGAAAAAGCAAAAAATTTCAGAATTGCACCTTACAATGCGGAGAAATTACTGTTTGTGCATTTACAATATTCATTGATTTTTGCCATTGAAAAACATCATGTTATTCATATACCAGAGATGTTTGAAGCTACTGACTGAATGAAAAGAGCTGGCATCTCACTCTCTTTGAATCTTCTTTATCATGCTAAGAGGAGCAGGAAAAAGCAAAAAATTTCAGAATTGCACGTTGCAATGTGGAGATATTACTGTTTGTGCATTTACAATATTCATTGATTTTTGCCATTGAAAAACGTCCAGAAATGTTTGAAGCTACTGACTGAATGAAAGGAGCTGGCATCTCACTCTCTTTGAATCTTCTTTATCATGCTAGGATTAGCAGGAAAAAGCAAAAAATTTCAGAATTGCACCTTGCAATGCGGAGAAATTACTGTTTGTGCATTTACAATATTCATTGATTTTTGCCATTGAAAAACATCATGTTATTCATATACCAGAGATGTTTGAAGCTACTGACTGAATGAAAAGAGCTGGCATCTCACTCTCTTTGAATCTTCTTTATCATACTAAGAGGAGCAGGAAAAAGCAAAAAATTTCAGAATTGCACCTTGCAATGTGGAGATATTACTGTTTGTGCATTTACAATATTCATTGATTTTTGCCATTGAAAAACATCCAGAAATGTTTGAAGCTACTGACTGAATGAAAGGAGCTGGCATCTCACTCTCTTTGAATCTTCTTTATCATGCTAGGATTAGCAGGAAAAAGCAAAAAATTTCAGAATTGCACCTTGCAATGCGGAGAAATTACTGTTTGTGCATTTACAATATTCATTGATTTTTGCCATTGAAAAACATCATGTTATTCATATACCAGAAATGTTTGAAGCTACTGACTGAATGAAAAGAGCTGGCATCTCACTCTCTTTGAATCTTCTTTATCATGCTAAGAGGAGCAGGAAAAAGCAAAAAATTTCAGAATTGCACGTTGCAATGTGGAGATATTACTGTTTGTGCATTTACAATATTCATTGATTTTTGCCATTGAAAAACGTCCAGAAATGTTTGAAGCTACTGACTGAATGAAAGGAGCTGGCATCTCACTCTCTTTGAATCTTCTTTATCATGCTAGGATTAGCAGGAAAAAGCAAAAAATTTCAGAATTGCACCTTACAATGCGGAGAAATTACTGTTTGTGCATTTACAATATTCATTGATTTTTGCCATTGAAAAACATCATGTTATTCATATACCAGAGATGTTTGAAGCTACTGACTGAATGAAAAGAGCTGGCATCTCACTCTCTTTGAATCTTCTTTATCATGCTAAGAGGAGCAGGAAAAAGCAAAAAATTTCAGAATTGCACCTTGCAATGTGGAGATATTACTGTTTGTGCATTTACAATATTCATTGATTTTTGCCATTGAAAAACGTCCAGAAATGTTTGAAGCTACTGACTGAATGAAAGGAGCTGGCATCTCACTCTCTTTGAATCTTCTTTATCATGCTAGGATTAGCAGGAAAAAGCAAAAAATTTCAGAATTGCACCTTGCAATGCGGAGAAATTACTGTTTGTGCATTTACAATATTCATTGATTTTTGCCATTGAAAAACATCATGTTATTCATATACCAGAAATGTTTGAAGCTACTGACTGAATGAAAAGAGCTGGCATCTCACTCTCTTTGAATCTTCTTTATCATGCTAAGAGGAGTAGGAAAAAGCAAAAAATTTCAGAATTGCACCTTGCAATGTGGAGATATTACTGTTTGTGCATTTACAATATTCATTGATTTTTGCCATTGAAAAACGTCCAGAAATGTTTGAAGCTACTGACTGAATGAAAGGAGCTGGCATCTCACTCTCTTTGAATCTTCTTTATCATGCTAGGATTAGCAGGAAAAAGCAAAAAATTTCAGAATTGCACCTTGCAATGCGGAGAAATTACTGTTTGTGCATTTACAATATTCATTGATTTTTGCCATTGAAAAACATCATGTTATTCATATACCAGAAATGTTTGAAGCTACTGACTGAATGAAAAGAGCTGGCATCTCACTCTCTTTGAATCTTCTTTATCATGCCAGGATTAGCAGGAAAAAGCAAAAAATTTCAGAATTGCACCTTGCAATGTGGAGATATTACTGTTTGTGCATTTACAATATTCATTAATTTTTGCCATTGAAAAACGTCCAGAAATGTTTGAAGCTACTGACTGAATGAAAGGAGCTGGCATCTCACTCTCTTTGAATCTTCTTTATCATGCTAGGATTAGCAGGAAAAAGCAAAAAATTTCAGAATTGCACCTTGCAATGCGGAGAAATTACTGTTTGTGCATTTACAATATTCATTGATTTTTGCCATTCAAAAACGTCATGTTATTCATATACCAGAAATGTTTGAAGCTACTGACTGAATGAAAAGAGCTGGCATCTCACTCTCTTTGAATCTTCTTTATCATGCTAAGAGGAGCAGGAAAAAGCAAAAAATTTCAGAATTGCACCTTGCAATGTGGAGATATTACTGTTTGTGCATTTACAATATTCATTGATTTTTGCCATTGAAAAACGTCCAGAAATGTTTGAAGCTACTGACTGAATGAAAGGAGCTGGCATCTCACTCTCTTTGAATCTTCTTTATCATGCTAGGATTAGCAGGAAAAAGCAAAAAATTTCAGAATTGCACCTTGCAATGCGGAGAAATTACTGTTTGTGCATTTACAATATTCATTGATTTTTGCCATTGAAAAACATCATGTTATTCATATACCAGAAATGTTTGAAGCTACTGACTGAATGAAAAGAGCTGGCATCTCACTCTCTTTGAATCTTCTTTATCATGCTAAGAGGAGCAGGAAAAAGCAAAAAATTTCAGAATTGCACCTTGCAATGTGGAGATATTACTGTTTGTGCATTTACAATATTCATTTATTTTTGCCATTGAAAAACGGCCAGAAATGTTTGAAGCTACTGACTGAATGAAAGGAGCTGGCATCTCACTCTCTTTGAATCTTCTTTATCATGCTAGGATTAGCAGGAAAAAGCAAAAAATTTCAGAATTGCACCTTGCAATGCGGAGAAATTACTGTTTGTGCATTTACAATATTCATTGATTTTTGCCATTGAAAAACATCATGTTATTCATATACCAGAAATGTTTGAAGCTACTGACTGAATGAAAAGAGCTGGCATCACACTCTCTTTGAATCTTCTTTATCATGCTAAGAGGAGCAGGAAAAAGCAAAAAATTTCAGAATTGCACCTTGCAATGTGGAGATATTACTGTTTGTGCATTTACAATATTCATTGATTTTTGCCATTGAAAAACGTCCAGAAATGTTTGAAGCTACTGACTGAATGAAAGGAGCTGGCATCTCACTCTCTTTGAATATTCTTTATCATGCTAGGATTAGCAGGAAAAAGCAAAAAATTTCAGAATTGCACCTTGCAATGCGGAGAAATTACTGTTTGTGCATTTACAATATTCATTGATTTTTGCCATTGAAAAACATCATGTTATTCATATACCAGAAATGTTTGAAGCTACTGACTGAATGAAAAGAGCTGGCATCTCACTCTCTTTGAATCTTCTTTATCATGCCAGGATTAGCAGGAAAAAGCAAAAAATTTCAGAATTGAACCTTGCAATGCGGAGAAATTACTGTTTGTGCATTTACAATATTCATTGATTTTTGCCATTGAAAAACATCATGTTATTCATATACCAGAGATGTTTGAAGCTACTGACTGAATGAAAAGAGCTGGCATCTCACTCTCTTTGAATCTTCTTTATCATGCTAAGAGGAGCAGGAAAAAGCAAAAAATTTCAGAATTGCACCTTGCAATGTGGAGATATTACTGTTTGTGCATTTACAATATTCATTGATTTTTGCCATTGAAAAACGTCCAGAAATGTTTGAAGCTACTGACTGAATGAAAGGAGCTGGCATCTCACTCTCTTTGAATCTTCTTTATCATGCTAGGATTAGCAGGAAAAAGCAAAAAATTTCAGAATTGCACCTTGCAATGCGGAGAAATTACTGTTTGTGCATTTACAATATTCATTGATTTTTGCCATTGAAAAACATCATGTTATTCATATACCAGAAATGTTTGAAGCTACTGACTGAATGAAAAGAGCTGGCATCTCACTCTCTTTGAATCTTCTTTATCATGCTAAGAGGAGTAGGAAAAAGCAAAAAATTTCAGAATTGCACCTTGCAATGTGGAGATATTACTGTTTGTGCATTTACAATATTCATTGATTTTTGCCATTGAAAAACGTCCAGAAATGTTTGAAGCTACTGACTGAATGAAAGGAGCTGGCATCTCACTCTCTTTGAATCTTCTTTATCATGCTAGGATTAGCAGGAAAAAGCAAAAAATTTCAGAATTGCACCTTGCAATGCGGAGAAATTACTGTTTGTGCATTTACAATATTCATTGATTTTTGCCATTGAAAAACATCATGTTATTCATATACCAGAAATGTTTGAAGCTACTGACTGAATGAAGAAAGCTGGCATCTCACTCTCTTTGAATCTTCTTTCTCATGCCAGGATTAGCAGGAAAAAGCAAAAAATTTCAGAATTGCACCTTGCAATGTGGAGATATTACTGTTTGTGCATTTACAATATTCATTGATTTTTGCCATTGAAAAACGTCCAGAAATGTTTGAAGCTACTGACTGAATGAAAGGAGCTGGCATCTCACTCTCTTTGAATCTTCTTTATCATGCTAGGATTAGCAGGAAAAAGCAAAAAATTTCAGAATTGCACCTTGCAATGCGGAGAAATTACTGTTTGTGCATTTACAATATTCATTGATTTTTGCCATTGAAAAACATCATGTTATTCATATACCAGAAATGTTTGAAGCTACTGACTGAATGAAAAGAGCTGGCATCTCACTCTCTTTGAATCTTCTTTATCATGCTAAGAGGAGCAGGAAAAAGCAAAAAATTTCAGAATTGCACGTTGCAATGTGGAGATATTACTGTTTGTGCATTTACAAAATTCATTTATTTTTGCCATTGAAAAACGTCCAGAAATGTTTGAAGCTACTGACTGAATGAAAGGAGCTGGCATCTCACTCTCTTTGAATCTTCTTTATCATGCTAGGATTAGCAGGAAAAAGCAAAAAATTTCAGAATTGCACCTTGCAATGCGGAGAAATTACTGTTTGTGCATTTACAATATTCATTGATTTTTGCCATTGAAAAACATCATGTTATTCATATACCAGAAATGTTTGAAGCTACTGACTGAATGAAAAGAGCTGGCATCTCACTCTCTTTGAATCTTCTTTATCATGCTAAGAGGAGCAGGAAAAAGCAAAAAATTTCAGAATTGCACCTTGCAATGTGGAGATATTACTGTTTGTGCATTTACAATATTCATTGATTTTTGCCATTGAAAAACGTCCAGAAATGTTTGAAGCTACTGACTGAATGAAAGGAGCTGGCATCTCACTCTCTTTGAATATTCTTTATCATGCTAGGATTAGCAGGAAAAAGCAAAAAATTTCAGAATTGCACCTTGCAATGCGGAGAAATTACTGTTTGTGCATTTACAATATTCATTGATTTTTGCCATTGAAAAACATCATGTTATTCATATACCAGAAATGTTTGAAGCTACTGACTGAATGAAAAGAGCTGGCATCTCACTCTCTTTGAATCTTCTTTATCATGCTAAGAGGAGCAGGAAAAAGCAAAAAATTTCAGAATTGCACGTTGCAATGTGGAGATATTACTGTTTGTGCATTTACAATATTCATTGATTTTTGCCATTGAAAAATGTCCAGAAATGTTTGAAGCTACTGACTGAATGAAAGGAGCTGACATCTCACTCTCTTTGAATCTTCTTTATCATGCTAGGATTAGCAGGAAAAAGCAAAAAATTTCAGAATTGCACCTTGCAATGCGGAGAAATTACTGTTTGTGCATTTACAATATTCATTGATTTTTGCCATTGAAAAACATCATGTTATTCATATACCAGAAATGTTTGAAGCTACTGACTGAATGAAAAGAGCTGGCATCTCACTCTCTTTGAATCTTCTTTATCATGCCAGGATTAGCAGGAAAAAGCAAAAAATTTCAGAATTGCACGTTGCAATGTGGAGATATTACTGTTTGTGCATTTACAATATTCATTGATTTTTGCCATTGAAAAACGTCCAGAAATGTTTGAAGCTACTGACAATGAAAGGAGCTGGCTTCTCACTCTCTTTGAATCTTCTTTATCATGCTAGGATTAGCAGGAAAAAGCAAAAAATTTCAGAATTGCACCTTGCAATGCGGAGAAATTACTGTTTGTGCATTTACAATATTCATTGATTTTTGCCATTGAAAAACATCATGTTATTCATATACCAGAAATGTTTGAAGCTACTGACTGAATGAAAAGAGCTGGCATCTCACTCTCTTTGAATCTTCTTTATCATGCTAGGATTAGCAGGAAAAAGCAAAAAATTTCAGAATTGCACCTTGCAATGCGTAGATATTACTGTTTGTGCATTTACAATATTCATGATTTTTGCCATTGAAAAACGTCCAGAAATGTTTGAAGCTACTGACTGAATGAAAGGAGCTGGCATCTCACTCTCTTTGAATCTTCTTTATCATGCTAGGATTAGCAGGAAAAAGCAAAAAATTTCAGAATTGCACCTTGCAATGCGGAGAAATTACTGTTTGTGCATTTACAATATTCATTGATTTTTGCCATTGAAAAACGTCCAGAAATGTTTGAAGCTACTGACTGAATGAAAGGAGCTGGCATCTCACTCTCTTTGAATCTTCTTTATCATGCTAGGATTAGCAGGAAAAAGCAAAAAATTTCAGAATTGCACCTTGCAATGCGGAGATATTACTGTTTGTGCATTTACAATATTCATTGATTTTTGCCATTGAAAAACATCATGTTATTCATATACCAGAAATGTTTGAAGCTACTGACTGAATGAAAAGAGCTGGCATCTCACTCTCTTTGAATCTTCTTTATCATGCTAGGATTAGCAGGAAAAAGCAAAAAATTTCAGAATTGCACCTTGCAATGCGGAGATATTACTGTTTGTGCATTTACAATATTCATTGATTTTTGCCATTAAAAACGTCCAGAAATGTTTGTTGCTACTGACTGAATGAAAAGAGCTGGCATCTCACTCTCTTTGAATCTTCTTTATCATGCTAGGATTAGCAGGAAAAAGCAAAAAATTTCAGAATTGCACCTTGCAATGCGGAGATATTACTGTTTGTGCATTTACAATATTCATTGATTTTTGCCATTGAAAAACATCATGTTATTCATATACCAGAAATGTTTGAAGCTACTGACTGAATGAAAAGAGCTGGCATCTCACTCTCTTTGAATCTTCTTTATCATGCTAGGATTAGCAGGAAAAAGCAAAAAATTTCAGAATTGCACCTTGCAATGCGGAGAAATTACTGTTTGTGCATTTACAATATTCATTGATTTTTGCCATTGAAAAACGTCCAGAAATGTTTGAAGCTACTGACTGAATGAAAAGAGCTGGCATCTCACTCTCTTTGAATCTTCTTTATCATGCTAGGATTAGCAGGAAAAAGCAAAAAATTTCAGAATTGCACCTTGCAATGCGGAGATATTACTGTTTGTGCATTTACAATATTCATTGATTTTTGCCATTGAAAAACGTCCAGAAATGTTTGAAGCTACTGACTGAATGAATAGAGCTGGCATCTCACTCTCTTTGAATCTTCTTTATCATGCTAGGATTAGCAGGAAAAAGCAAAAAATTTCAGAATTGCACCTTGCAATGCGGAGATATTACTGTTTGTGCATTTACAATATTCATTGATTTTTGCCATTGAAAAACGTCCAGAAATGTTTGAAGCTACTGACTGAATGAAAGGAGCTGGCATCTCACTCTCTTTGAATCTTCTTTATCATGCTAGGATTAGCAGGAAAAAGCAAAAAATTTCAGAATTGCACCTTGCAATGTGGAGATATTACTGTTTGTGCATTTAAAATATTCATTGATTTTTGCCATTGAAAAACATCATGTTATTCATATACCAGAAATGTTTGAAGCTACTGACTGAATGAAAAGAGCTGGCATCTCACTCTCTTTGAATCTTCTTTATCATGCAAAGAGGAGCAGGAAAAAGCAAAAAATTTCAGAATTGCACCTTGCAATGTGGAGATATTACTGTTTGTGCATTTACAATATTCATTGATTTTTACCATTGAAAAACATCATGTTATTCATATACCAGAAATGTTTGAAGCTACTGACTGAATGAAAAGAGCTGGCATCTCACTCTCTTTGAATCTTCTTTATCATGCTAGGATTAGCAGGAAAAAGCAAAAAATTTCAGAATTGCACCTTGCAATGCGGAGATATTACTGTTTGTGCATTTACAATATTCATTGATTTTTGCCATTGAAAAACATCATGTTATTCATATACCAGAAATGTTTGAAGCTACTGACTGAATGAACAGAGCTGGCATCTCACTCTCTTTGAATCTTCTTTATCATGCTAGGATTAGCAGGAAAAAGCAAAAAATTTCAGAATTGCACCTTGCAATGCGGAGAAATTACTGTTTGTGCATTTACAATATTCATTGATTTTTGCCATTGAAAAACGTCCAGAAATGTTTGAAGCTACTGACTGAATGAAAAGAGCTGGCATCTCACTCTCTTTGAATCTTCTTTATCATGCTAGGATTAGCAGGAAAAAGCAAAAAATTTCAGAATTGCACCTTGCAATGCGGAGATATTACTGTTTGTGCATTTACAATATTCATTGATTTTTGCCATTGAAAAACGTCCAGAAATGTTTGAAGCTACTGACTGAATGAAAGGAGCTGACATCTCACTCTCTTTGAATCTTCTTTATCATGCTAGGATTAGCAGGAAAAAGCAAAAAATTTCAGAATTGCACCTTGCAATGTGGAGATATTACTGTTTGTGCATTTACAATATTCATTGATTTTTGCCATTGAAAAACATCATGTTATTCATATACCAGAAATGTTTGAAGCTACTGACTGAATGAAAAGAGCTGGCATCTCACTCTCTTTGAATCTTCTTTATCATGCTAAGAGGAGCAGGAAAAAGCAAAAAATTTCAGAATTGCACCTTGCAATGTGGAGATATTACTGTTTGTGCATTTACAATATTCATTGATTTTTGCAATTGAAAAACATCATGTTATTCATATACCAGAAATGTTTGAAGCTACTGACTGAATGAAAAGAGCTGGCATCTCACTCTCTTTGAATCTTCTTTATCATGCTAGGATTAGCAGGAAAAAGCAAAAAATTTCAGAATTGCACCTTGCAATGCGGAGATATTACTGTTTGTGCATTTACAATATTCATTGATTTTTGCCATTGAAAAACGTCCAGAAATGTTTGAAGCTACTGACTGAATGAATAGAGCTGGCATCTCACTCTCTTTGAATCTTCTTTATCATGCTAGGATTAGCAGGAAAAAGCAAAAAATTTCAGAATTGCACCTTGCAATGCGGAGATATTACTGTTTGTGCATTTACAATATTCATTGATTTTTGCCATTGAAAAACGTCCAGAAATGTTTGAAGCTACTGACTGAATGAAAGGAGCTGGCATCTCACTCTCTTTGAATCTTCTTTATCATGCTAGGATTAGCAGGAAAAAGCAAAAAATTTCAGAATTGCACCTTGCATTGTGGAGATATTACTGTTTGTGCATTTACAATATTCATTGATTTTTGCCATTGAAAAACATCATGTTACTCATATACCAGAAATGTTTGAAGCTACTGACTGAATGAAAAGAGCTGGCATCTCACTCTCTTTGAATCTTCTTTATCATGCTAAGAGGAGCAGGAAAAAGCAAAAAATTTCAGAATTGCACCTTGCAATGTGGAGATATTACTGTTTGTCCATTTACAATATTCATTGATTTTTGCCATTGAAAAACATCATGTTATTCATATACCAGAAATGTTTGAAGCTACTGACTGAATGAAAAGAGCTGGCATCTCACTCTCTTTGAATCTTCTTTATCGTGCTAGGATTAGCAGGAAAAAGCAAAAAATTTCAGAATTGCACCTTGCAATGCGGAGATATTACTGTTTGTGCATTTACAATATTCACTGATTTTTGCCATTGAAAAACGTCCAGAAATGTTTGAAGCTACTGACTGAATGAAAAGAGCTGGCATCTCACTCTCTTTGAATCTTCTTTATCATGCTAGGATTAGCAGGAAAAAGCAAAAAATTTCAGAATTGCACCTTGCAATGCGGAGATATTACTGTTTGTGCATTTACAATATTCATTGATTTTTGCCATTGAAAAACATCATGTTATTCATATACCAGAAATGTTTGAAGCTACTGACTGAATGAAAAGAGCTGGCATCTCACTCTCTTTGAATCTTCTTTATCATGCTAGGATTAGCAGGAAAAAGCAAAAAATTTCAGAATTGCACCTTGCAATGCGGAGATATTACTGTTTGTGCATTTACAATATTCATTGATTTTTGCCATTGAAAAACGTCCAGAAATGTTTGAAGCTACTGACTGAATGAAAAGAGCTGGCATCTCACTCTCTTTGAATCTTCTTTATCATGCTAGGATTAGCAGGAAAAAGTAAAAAATTTCAGAATTGCACCTTGCAATGCGGAGATATTACTGTTTGTGCATTTACAATATTCATTGATTTTTGCCATTGAAAAACGTCCAGAAATGTTTGAAGCTACTGACTGAATGAAAGGAGCTGGCATCTCACTCTCTTTGAATCTTCTTTATCATGCTAGGATTAGCAGGAAAAAGCAAAAAATTTCAGAATTGCACCTTGCAATGTGGCGATATTACTGTTTGTGCATTTACAATATTCATTGATTTTTGCCATTGAAAAACATCATGTTATTCATATACCAGAAATGTTTGAAGCTACTGACTGAATGAAAAGAGCTGGCATCTCACTCTCTTTGAATCTTCTTTATCATGCTAAGAGGAGCAGGAAAAAGCAAAAAATTTCAGAATTGCACCTTGCAATGTGGAGATATTACTGTTTGTGCATTTACAATATTCATTGATTTTTGCCATTGAAAAACATCATGTTATTCATATACCAGAAATGTTTGAAGCTACTGACTGAATGAAAAGAGCTGGCATCTCACTCTCTTTGAATCTTCTTTATCATGCTAGGATTAGCAGGAAAAAGCAAAAAATTTCAGAATTGCACCTTGCAATGCGGAGAAATTACTGTTTGTGCATTTACAATATTCATTGATTTTTGCCATTGAAAAACGTCCAGAAATGTTTGAAGCTACTGACTGAATGAAAAGAGCTGGCATCTCACTCTCTTTGAATCTTCTTTATCATGCTAGGATTAGCAGGAAAAAGCAAAAAATTTCAGAATTGCACCTTGCAATGTGGAGATATTACTGTTTGTGCATTTACAATATTCATTGATTTTTGCCATTGAAAAACATCATGTTATTCATATACCAGAAATGTTTGAAGCTACTGACTGAATGAAAAGAGCTGGCATCTCACTCTCTTTGAATCTTCTTTATCATGCTAGGATTAGCAGGAAAAAGCAAAAAATTTCAGAATTGCACCTTGCAATGTGGAGATTTTACTGTTTGTGCATTTACAATATTCATTGATTTTTGCCATTGAAAAACATCATGTTATTCATATACCAGAAATGTTTGAAGCTACTGACTGAATGAAAAGAGCTGGCATCTCACTCTCTTTGAATCTTCTTTATCATGCTAGGATTAGCATGAAAAAGCAAAAAATTTCAGAATTGCACCTTGCAATGCAGAGATATTACTGTTTGTGCATTTACAATATTCATTGATTTTTGCCATTGAAAAACGTCCAGAAATGTTTGAAGCTACTGACTGAATGAAAAGAGCTGGCATCTCACTCTCTTTGAATCTTCTTTATCATGCTAAGAGGAGCAGGAAAAAGCAAAAAATTTCAGAATTGCACCTTGCAATGTGGAGATATTACTGTTTGTGCATTTACAATATTCATTGATTTTTGCCATTGAAAAACGTCCAGAAATGTTTGAAGCTACTGACTGAATGAAAGGAGCTGGCATCTCACTCTCTTTGAATCTTCTTTATCATGCTAGGATTAGCAGGAAAAAGCAAAAAATTTCAGAATTGCACCTTGCAATGTGGAGATATTACTGTTTGTGCATTTACAATATTCATTGATTTTTGCCATTGAAAAACGTCCAGAAATGTTTGAAGCTACTGACTGAATGAAAAGAGCTGGCATCTCACTCTCTTTGAATCTTCTTTATCATGCTAGGATTAGCAGGAAAAAGCAAAAAATTTCAGAATTGCACCTTGCAATTCAGAGATATTACTGTTTGTGCATTTACAATATTCATTGATTTTTGACATTGAAAAACATCATGTTATTCATATACCAGAAATGTTTGAAGCTACTGACTGAATGAAAAGAGCTGGCATCTCACTCTCTTTGAATCTTCTTTATCATGCTAGGATTAGCAGGAAAAAGCAAAAAATTTCAGAATTGCACCTTGCAATGCGGAGATATTACTGTTTGTGCATTTACAATATTCATTGATTTTTGCCATTGAAAAACGTCCAGAAATGTTTGAAGCTACTGACTGAATGAAAAGAGCTGGCATCTCACTCTCTTTGAATCTTCTTTATCATGCTAGGATTAGCAGGAAAAAGCAAAAAATTTCAGAATTGCACCTTGCAATGCGGAGATATTACTGTTTGTGCATTTACAATATTCATTGATTTTTGCCATTGAAAAACGTCCAGAAATGTTTGAAGCTACTGACTGAATGAAAGGAGCTGGCATCTCACTCTCTTTGAATCTTCTTTATCATGCTAGGATTAGCAGGAAAAAGCAAAAAATTTCAGAATTGCACCTTGCAATGTGGAGATATTACTGTTTGTGCATTTACAATATTCATTGATTTTTGCCATTGAAAAACATCATGTTATTCATATACCAGAAATGTTTGAAGCTACTGACTGAATGAAAAGAGCTGGCATCTCACTCTCTTTGAATCTTCTTTATCATGCTAAGAGGAGCAGGAAAAAGCAAAAAATTTCAGAATTGCACCTTGCAATGTGGAGATATTACTGTTTGTGCATTTACAATATTCATTGATTTTTGCCATTGAAAAACATCATGTTATTCATATACCAGAAATGTTTGAAGCTACTGACTGAATGAAAAGAGCTGGCATCTCACTCTCTTTGAATCTTCTTTATCATGCTAGGATTAGCAGGAAAAAGCAAAAAATTTCAGAATTGCACCTTGCAATGTGGAGAAATTACTGTTTGTGCATTTACAATATTCATTGATTTTTGCCATTGAAAAACGTCCAGAAATGTTTGAAGCTACTGACTGAATGAAAAGAGCTGGCATCTCACTCTCTTTGAATCTTCTTTATCATGCTAGGATTAGCAGGAAAAAGCAAAAAATTTCAGAATTGCACCTTGCAATGTGGAGATATTACTGTTTGTGCATTTACAATATTCATTGATTTTTGCCATTGAAAAACATCATGTTATTCATATACCAGAAATGTTTGAAGCTACTGACTGAATGAAAAGAGCTGGCATCTCACTCTCTTTGAATCTTCTTTATCATGCTAGGATTAGCAGGAAAAAGCAAAAAATTTCAGAATTGCACCTTGCAATGTGGAGATTTTACTGTTTGTGCATTTACAATATTCATTGATTTTTGCCATTGAAAAACATCATGTTATTCATATACCAGAAATGTTTGAAGCTACTGACTGAATGAAAAGAGCTGGCATCTCACTCTCTTTGAATCTTCTTTATCATGCTAGGATTAGCATGAAAAAGCAAAAAATTTCAGAATTGCACCTTGCAATGCAGAGATATTACTGTTTGTGCATTTACAATATTCATTGATTTTTGCCATTGAAAAACGTCCAGAAATGTTTGAAGCTACTGACTGAATGAAAAGAGCTGGCATCTCACTCTCTTTGAATCTTCTTTATCATGCTAAGAGGAGCAGGAAAAAGCAAAAAATTTCAGAATTGCACCTTGCAATGTGGAGATATTACTGTTTGTGCATTTACAATATTCATTGATTTTTGCCATTGAAAAACGTCCAGAAATGTTTGAAGCTACTGACTGAATGAAAGGAGCTGGCATCTCACTCTCTTTGAATCTTCTTTATCATGCTAGGATTAGCAGGAAAAAGCAAAAAATTTCAGAATTGCACCTTGCAATGTGGAGATATTACTGTTTGTGCATTTACAATATTCATTGATTTTTGCCATTGAAAAACGTCCAGAAATGTTTGAAGCTACTGACTGAATGAAAAGAGCTGGCATCTCACTCTCTTTGAATCTTCTTTATCATGCTAGGATTAGCAGGAAAAAGCAAAAAATTTCAGAATTGCACCTTGCAATTCAGAGATATTACTGTTTGTGCATTTACAATATTCATTGATTTTTGACATTGAAAAACATCATGTTATTCATATACCAGAATTGTTTGAAGCTACTGACTGAATGAAAAGAGCTGGCATCTCCCTCTCTTTGAATCTTCTTTATCATGCTAGGATTAGCAGGAAAAAGCAAAAAATTTCAGAATTGCACCTTGCAATGCGGAGATATTACTGTTTGTGCATTTACAATATTCATTGATTTTTGCCATTGAAAAACATCATGTTATTCATATACCAGAAATGTTTGAAGCTACTGACTGAATGAAAAGAGCTGGCATCTCACTCTCTTTGAATCTTCTTTATCATGCTAGGATTAGCAGGAAAAAGCAAAAAATTTCAGAATTGCACCTTGCAATGCAGAGAAATTACTGTTTGTGCATTTACAATATTCATTGATTTTTGCCATTGAAAAACGTCCAGAAATGTTTGAAGCTACGGACTGAATGAAAAGAGCTGGCATCTCACTCTCTTTGAATCTTCTTTATCATGCTAGGATTAGCAGGAAAAAGCAAAAAATTTCAGAATTGCACCTTGCAATGCGGAGATATTACTGTTTGTGCATTTACAATATTCATTGATTTTTGCCATTGAAAAACATCATGTTATTCATATACCAGAAATGTTTGAAGCTACTGACTGAATGAAAAGAGCTGGCATCTCACTCTCTTTGAATCTTCTTTATCATGCTAGGATTAGCAGGAAAAAGCAAAAAATTTCAGAATTGCACCTTGCAATGCGGAGATATTACTGTTTGTGCATTTACAATATTCATTGATTTTTGCCATTGAAAAACATCATGTTATTCATATACCAGAAATGTTTGAAGCTACTGACTGAATGAAAAGAGCTGGCATCTCACTCTCTTTGAATCTTCTTTATCATGCTAGGATTAGCAGGAAAAAGGAAAAAATTTCAGAATTGCACCTTGCAATGCGGAGATATTACTGTTTGTGCATTTACAATATTCATTGATTTTTGCCATTGAAAAACGTCCAGAAATGTTTGAAGCTACTGACTGAATGAAAAGAGCTGGCATCTCACTCTCTTTGAATCTTCTTTATCATGCTAGGATTAGCAGGAAAAAGCAAAAAATTTCAGAATTGCACCTTGCAATGCGGAGATATTACTGTTTGTGCATTTACAATATTCATTGATTTTTGCCATTGAAAAACATCATGTTATTCATATACCAGAAATGTTTGAAGCTACTGACTGAATGAAAAGAGCTGGCATCTCACTCTCTTTGAATCTTCTTTATCATGCTAGGATTAGCAGGAAAAAGCAAAAAATTTCAGAATTGCACCTTGCAATGCAGAGATATTACTGTTTGTGCATTTACAATATTCATTGATTTTTGCCATTGAAAAACGTCCAGAAATGTTTGAAGCTACTGACTGAATGAAAAGAGCTGGCATCTCACTCTCTTTGAATCTTCTTTATCATGCTAGGATTAGCAGGAAAAAGCAAAAAATTTCAGAATTGCACCTTGCAATGCGGAGATATTACTGTTTGTGCATTTACAATATTCATTGATTTTTGCCATTGAAAAACGTCCAGAAATGTTTGAAGCTACTGACTGAATGAAAGGAGCTGGCATCTCACTCTCTTTGAATCTTCTTTATCATGCTAGGATTAGCAGGAAAAAGCAAAAAATTTCAGAATTGCACCTTGCAATGTGGAGATATTACTGTTTGTGCATTTACAATATTCATTGATTTTTGCCATTGAAAAACATCATGTTATTCATATACCAGAAATGTTTGAAGCTACTGACTGAATGAAAAGAGCTGGCATCTCACTCTCTTTGAATCTTCTTTATCATGCTAAGAGGAGCAGGAAAAAGCAAAAAATTTCAGAATTGCACCTTGCAATGTGGAGATATTACTGTTTGTGCATTTACAATATTCATTGATTTTTGCCATTGAAAAACATCATGTTATTCATATACCAGAAATGTTTGAAGCTACTGACTGAATGAAAAGAGCTGGCATCTCACTCTCTTTGAATCTTCTTTATCATGCTAGGATTAGCAGGAAAAAGCAAAAAATTTCAGAATTGCACCTTGCAATGCGGAGAAATTACTGTTTGTGCATTTACAATATTCATTGATTTTTGCCATTGAAAAACGTCCAGAAATGTTTGAAGCTACTGACTGAATGAAAAGAGCTGGCATCTCACTCTCTTTGAATCTTCTTTATCATGCTAGGATTAGCAGGAAAAAGCAAAAAATTTCAGAATTGCACCTTGCAATGTGGAGATATTACTGTTTGTGCATTTACAATATTCATTGATTTTTGCCATTGAAAAACATCATGTTATTCATATACCAGAAATGTTTGAAGCTACTGACTGAATGAAAAGAGCTGGCATCTCACTCTCTTTGAATCTTCTTTATCATGCTAGGATTAGCAGGAAAAAGCAAAAAATTTCAGAATTGCACCTTGCAATGTGGAGATATTACTGTTTGTGCATTTACAATATTCATTGATTTTTGCCATTGAAAAACATCATGTTATTCATATACCAGAAATGTTTGAAGCTACTGACTGAATGAAAAGAGCTGGCATCTCACTCTCTTTGAATCTTCTTTATCATGCTAGGATTAGCATGAAAAAGCAAAAAATTTCAGAATTGCACCTTGCAATGCAGAGATATTACTGTTTGTGCATTTACAATATTCATTGATTTTTGCCATTGAAAAACGTCCAGAAATGTTTGAAGCTACTGACTGAATGAAAAGAGCTGGCATCTCACTCTCTTTGAATCTTCTTTATCATGCTAAGAGGAGCAGGAAAAAGCTAAAAATTTCAGAATTGCACCTTGCAATGTGGAGATATTACTGTTTGTGCATTTACAATATTCATTGATTTTTGCCATTGAAAAACGTCCAGAAATGTTTGAAGCTACTGACTGAATGAAAGGAGCTGGCATCTCACTCTCTTTGAATCTTCTTTATCATGCTAGGATTAGCAGGAAAAAGCAAAAAATTTCAGAATTGCACCTTGCAATGTGGAGATATTACTGTTTGTGCATTTACAATATTCATTGATTTTTGCCATTGAAAAACGTCCAGAAATGTTTGAAGCTACTGACTGAATGAAAAGAGCTGGCATCTCACTCTCTTTGAATCTTCTTTATCATGCTAGGATTAGCAGGAAAAAGCAAAAAATTTCAGAATTGCACCTTGCAATGCAGAGATATTACTGTTTGTGCATTTACAATATTCATTGATTTTTGACATTGAAAAACATCATGTTATTCATATACCAGAAATGTTTGAAGCTACTGACTGAATGAAAAGAGCTGGCATCTCACTCTCTTTGAATCTTCTTTATCATGCTAGGATTAGCAGGAAAAAGCAAAAAATTTCAGAATTGCACCTTGCAATGCGGAGATATTACTGTTTGTGCATTTACAATATTCATTGATTTTTGCCATTGAAAAACATCATGTTATTCATATACCAGAAATGTTTGAAGCTACTGACTGAATGAAAAGAGCTGGTTTCTCACTCTCTTTGAATCTTCTTTATCATGCTAGGATTAGCAGGAAAAAGCAAAAAATTTCAGAATTGCACCTTGCAATGCGGAGAAATTACTGTTTGTGCATTTACAATATTCATTGATTTTTGCCATTGAAAAACGTCCAGAAATGTTTGAAGCTACGGACTGAATGAAAAGAGCTGGCATCTCACTCTCTTTGAATCTTCTTTATCATGCTAGGATTAGCAGGAAAAAGCAAAAAATTTCAGAATTGCACCTTGCAATGCGGAGATATTACTGTTTGTGCATTTACAATATTCATTGATTTTTGCCATTGAAAAACATCATGTTATTCATATACCAGAAATGTTTGAAGCTACTGACTGAATGAAAAGAGCTGGCATCTCACTCTCTTTGAATCTTCTTTATCATGCTAGGATTAGCAGGAAAAAGCAAAAAATTTCAGAATTGCACCTTGCAATGCGGAGATATTACTGTTTGTGCATTTACAATATTCATTGATTTTTGCCATTGAAAAACATCATGTTATTCATATACCAGAAATGTTTGAAGCTACTGACTGAATGAAAAGAGCTGGCATCTCACTCTCTTTGAATCTTCTTTATCATGCTAGGATTAGCAGGAAAAAGGAAAAAATTTCAGAATTGCACCTTGCAATGCGGAGATATTACTGTTTGTGCATTTACAATATTCATTGATTTTTGCCATTGAAAAACGTCCAGAAATGTTTGAAGCTACTGACTGAATGAAAAGAGCTGGCATCTCACTCTCTTTGAATCTTCTTTATCATGCTAGGATTAGCAGGAAAAAGCAAAAAATTTCAGAATTGCACCTTGCAATGCGGAGATATTACTGTTTGTGCATTTACAATATTCATTGATTTTTGCCATTGAAAAACATCATGTTATTCATATACCAGAAATGTTTGAAGCTACTGACTGAATGAAAAGAGCTGGCATCTCACTCTCTTTGAATCTTCTTTATCATGCTAGGATTAGCAGGAAAAAGCAAAAAATTTCAGAATTGCACCTTGCAATGCAGAGATATTACTGTTTGTGCATTTACAATATTCATTGATTTTTGCCATTGAAAAACGTCCAGAAATGTTTGAAGCTACTGACTGAATGAAAAGAGCTGGCATCTCACTCTCTTTGAATCTTCTTTATCATGCTAAGAGGAGCAGGAAAAAGCAAAAAATTTCAGAATTGCACCTTGCAATGTGGAGATATTACTGTTTGTGCATTTACAATATTCATTGATTTTTGCCATTGAAAAACGTCCAGAAATGTTTGAAGCTACTGACTGAATGAAAGGAGCTGGCATCTCACTCTCTTTGAATCTTCTTTATCATGCTAGGATTAGCAGGAAAAAGCAAAAAATTTCAGAATTGCACCTTGCAATATGAAGAAATTACTGTTTGTGCATTTACAACAATCATTGATTTTTGCCATTGAAAAACGTCCAGAAATGTTTGAAGCTACTGACTGAATGAAAAGAGCTGGCATCTCACTCTCTTTGAATATTCTTTATCATGCTAGGATTAGCAGGAAAAAGCAAAAAATTTCAGAATTGCACCTTGCAATGCAGAGATATTACTGTTTGTGCATTTACAATATTCATTGATTTTTGACATTGAAAAACATCATGTTATTCATATACCAGAAATGTTTGAAGCTACTGACTGAATGAAAAGAGCTGGCATCTCACTCTCTTTGAATCTTCTTTATCATGCTAGGATTAGCAGGAAAAAGCAAAAAATTTCAGAATTGCACCTTGCAATGCGGAGATATGACTGTTTGTGCATTTACAATATTCATTGATTTTTGCCATTGAAAAACATCATGTTATTCATATACCAGAAATGTTTGAAGCTACTGACTGAATGAAAAGAGCTGGCATCTCACTCTCTTTGAATCTTCTTTATCATGCTAGGATTAGCAGGAAAAAGCAAAAAATTTCAGAATTGCACCTTGCAATGCGGAGAAATTACTGTTTGTGCATTTACAATATTCATTGATTTTTGCCATTGAAAAACGTCCAGAAATGTTTGAAGCTACTGACTGAATGAAAAGAGCTGGCATCTCACTCTCTTTGAATCTTCTTTATCATGCTAGGATTAGCATGAAAAAGCAAAAAATTTCAGAATTGCACCTTGCAATGCAGAGATATTACTGTTTGTGCATTTACAATATTCATTGATTTTTGCCATTGAAAAACGTCCAGAAATGTTTGAAGCTACTGACTGAATGAAAAGAGCTGGCATCTCACTCTCTTTGAATCTTCTTTATCATGCTAAGAGGAGCAGGAAAAAGCTAAAAATTTCAGAATTGCACCTTGCAATGTGGAGATATTACTGTTTGTGCATTTACAATATTCATTGATTTTTGCCATTGAAAAACGTCCAGAAATGTTTGAAGCTACTGACTGAATGAAAAGAGCTGGCATCTCACTCTCTTTGAATCTTCTTTATCATGCTAGGATTAGCAGGAAAAAGCAAAAAATTTCAGAATTGCACCTTGCAATGCAGAGATATTACTGTTTGTGCATTTACAATATTCATTGATTTTTGACATTGAAAAACATCATGTTATTCATATACCAGAAATGTTTGAAGCTACTGACTGAATGAAAAGAGCTGGCATCTCACTCTCTTTGAATCTTCTTTATCATGCTAGGATTAGCAGGAAAAAGCAAAAAATTTCAGAATTGCACCTTGCAATGCGGAGATATTACTGTTTGTGCATTTACAATATTCATTGATTTTTGCCATTGAAAAACATCATGTTATTCATATACCAGAAATGTTTGAAGCTACTGACTGAATGAAAAGAGCTGGTTTCTCACTCTCTTTGAATCTTCTTTATCATGCTAGGATTAGCAGGAAAAAGCAAAAAATTTCAGAATTGCACCTTGCAATGCGGAGAAATTACTGTTTGTGCATTTACAATATTCATTGATTTTTGCCATTGAAAAACGTCCAGAAATGTTTGAAGCTACGGACTGAATGAAAAGAGCTGGCATCTCACTCTCTTTGAATCTTCTTTATCATGCTAGGATTAGCAGGAAAAAGCAAAAAATTTCAGAATTGCACCTTGCAATGCGGAGATATTACTGTTTGTGCATTTACAATATTCATTGATTTTTGCCATTGAAAAACATCATGTTATTCATATACCAGAAATGTTTGAAGCTACTGACTGAATGAAAAGAGCTGGCATCTCACTCTCTTCGAATCTTCTTTATCATGCTAGGATTAGCAGGAAAAAGCAAAAAATTTCAGAATTGCACCTTGCAATGCGGAGATATTACTGTTTGTGCATTTACAATATTCATTGATTTTTGCCATTGAAAAACATCATGTTATTCATATACCAGAAATGTTTGAAGCTACTGACTGAATGAAAAGAGCTGGCATCTCACTCTCTTTGAATCTTCTTTATCATGCTAGGATTAGCAGGAAAAAGGAAAAAATTTCAGAATTGCACCTTGCAATGCGGAGATATTACTGTTTGTGCATTTACAATATTCATTGATTTTTGCCATTGAAAAACGTCCAGAAATGTTTGAAGCTACTGACTGAATGAAAAGAGCTGGCATCTCACTCTCTTTGAATCTTCTTTATCATGCTAGGATTAGCAGGAAAAAGCAAAAAATTTCAGAATTGCACCTTGCAATGCGGAGATATTACTGTTTGTGCATTTACAATATTCATTGATTTTTGCCATTGAAAAACATCATGTTATTCATATACCAGAAATGTTTGAAGCTACTGACTGAATGAAAAGAGCTGGCATCTCACTCTCTTTGAATCTTCTTTATCATGCTAGGATTAGCAGGAAAAAGCAAAAAATTTCAGAATTGCACCTTGCAATGCAGAGATATTACTGTTTGTGCATTTACAATATTCATTGATTTTTGCCATTGAAAAACGTCCAGAAATGTTTGAAGCTACTGACTGAATGAAAAGAGCTGGCATCTCACTCTCTTTGAATCTTCTTTATCATGCTAAGAGGAGCAGGAAAAAGCAAAAAATTTCAGAATTGCACCTTGCAATGTGAAGATATTACTGTTTGTGCATTTACAACAATCATTGATTTTTGCCATTGAAAAACGTCCAGAAATGTTTGAAGCTACTGACTGAATGAAAAGAGCTGGCATCTCACTCTCTTTGAATATTCTTTATCATGCTAGGATTAGCAGGAAAAAGCAAAAAATTTCAGAATTGCACCTTGCAATGCAGAGATATTACTGTTTGTGCATTTACAATATTCATTGATTTTTGACATTGAAAAACATCATGTTATTCATATACCAGAAATGTTTGAAGCTACTGACTGAATGAAAAGAGCTGGCATCTCACTCTCTTTGAATCTTCTTTATCATGCTAGGATTAGCAGGAAAAAGCAAAAAATTTCAGAATTGCACCTTGCAATGCGGAGATATTACTGTTTGTGCATTTACAATATTCATTGATTTTTGCCATTGAAAAACATCATGTTATTCATATACCAGAAATGTTTGAAGCTACTGACTGAATGAAAAGAGCTGGCATCTCACTCTCTTTGAATCTTCTTTATCATGCTAGGATTAGCAGGAAAAAGGAAAAAATTTCAGAATTGCACCTTGCAATGCGGAGATATTACTGTTTGTGCATTTACAATATTCATTGATTTTTGCCATTGAAAAACGTCCAGAAATGTTTGAAGCTACTGACTGAATGAAAAGAGCTGGCATCTCACTCTCTTTGAATCTTCTTTATCATGCTAGGATTAGCAGGAAAAAGCAAAAAATTTCAGAATTGCACCTTGCAATGCGGAGATATTACTGTTTGTGCATTTACAATATTCATTGATTTTTGCCATTGAAAAACATCATGTTATTCATATACCAGAAATGTTTGAAGCTACTGACTGAATGAAAAGAGCTGGCATCTCACTCTCTTTGAATCTTCTTTATCATGCTAGGATTAGCAGGAAAAAGCAAAAAATTTCAGAATTGCACCTTGCAATGCAGAGATATTACTGTTTGTGCATTTACAATATTCATTGATTTTTGCCATTGAAAAACGTCCAGAAATGTTTGAAGCTACTGACTGAATGAAAAGAGCTGGCATCTCACTCTCTTTGAATCTTCTTTATCATGCTAAGAGGAGCAGGAAAAAGCAAAAAATTTCAGAATTGCACCTTGCAATGTGGAGATATTACTGTTTGTGCATTTACAATATTCATTGATTTTTGCCATTGAAAAACGTCCAGAAATGTTTGAAGCTACTGACTGAATGAAAGGAGCTGGCATCTCACTCTCTTTGAATCTTCTTTATCATGCTAGGATTAGCAGGAAAAAGCAAAAAATTTCAGAATTGCACCTTGCAATGTGAAGATATTACTGTTTGTGCATTTACAACAATCATTGATTTTTGCCATTGAAAAACGTCCAGAAATGTTTGAAGCTACTGACTGAATGAAAAGAGCTGGCATCTCACTCTCTTTGAATATTCTTTATCATGCTAGGATTAGCAGGAAAAAGCAAAAAATTTCAGAATTGCACCTTGCAATGCAGAGATATTACTGTTTGTGCATTTACAATATTCATTGATTTTTGACATTGAAAAACATCATGTTATTCATATACCAGAAATGTTTGAAGCTACTGACTGAATGAAAAGAGCTGGCATCTCACTCTCTTTGAATCTTCTTTATCATGCTAGGATTAGCAGGAAAAAGCAAAAAATTTCAGAATTGCACCTTGCAATGCGGAGATATTACTGTTTGTGCATTTACAATATTCATTGATTTTTGCCATTGAAAAACATCATGTTATTCATATACCAGAAATGTTTGAAGCTACTGACTGAATGAAAAGAGCTGGCATCTCACTCTCTTTGAATCTTCTTTATCATGCTAGGATTAGCAGGAAAAAGGAAAAAATTTCAGAATTGCACCTTGCAATGCGGAGATATTACTGTTTGTGCATTTACAATATTCATTGATTTTTGCCATTGAAAAACGTCCAGAAATGTTTGAAGCTACTGACTGAATGAAAAGAGCTGGCATCTCACTCTCTTTGAATCTTCTTTATCATGCTAGGATTAGCAGGAAAAAGCAAAAAATTTCAGAATTGCACCTTGCAATGCGGAGATATTACTGTTTGTGCATTTACAATATTCATTGATTTTTGCCATTGAAAAACATCATGTTATTCATATACCAGAAATGTTTGAAGCTACTGACTGAATGAAAAGAGCTGGCATCTCACTCTCTTTGAATCTTCTTTATCATGCTAGGATTAGCAGGAAAAAGCAAAAAATTTCAGAATTGCACCTTGCAATGCAGAGATATTACTGTTTGTGCATTTACAATATTCATTGATTTTTGCCATTGAAAAACGTCCAGAAATGTTTGAAGCTACTGACTGAATGAAAAGAGCTGGCATCTCACTCTCTTTGAATCTTCTTTATCATGCTAAGAGGAGCAGGAAAAAGCAAAAAATTTCAGAATTGCACCTTGCAATGTGGAGATATTACTGTTTGTGCATTTACAATATTCATTGATTTTTGCCATTGAAAAACGTCCAGAAATGTTTGAAGCTACTGACTGAATGAAAGGAGCTGGCATCTCACTCTCTTTGAATCTTCTTTATCATGCTAGGATTAGCAGGAAAAAGCAAAAAATTTCAGAATTGCACCTTGCAATGTGAAGATATTACTGTTTGTGCATTTACAACAATCATTGATTTTTGCCATTGAAAAACGTCCAGAAATGTTTGAAGCTACTGACTGAATGAAAAGAGCTGGCATCTCACTCTCTTTGAATATTCTTTATCATGCTAGGATTAGCAGGAAAAAGCAAAAAATTTCAGAATTGCACCTTGCAATGCAGAGATATTACTGTTTGTGCATTTACAATATTCATTGATTTTTGACATTGAAAAACATCATGTTATTCATATACCAGAAATGTTTGAAGCTACTGACTGAATGAAAAGAGCTGGCATCTCACTCTCTTTGAATCTTCTTTATCATGCTAGGATTAGCAGGAAAAAGCAAAAAAATTCAGAATTGCACCTTGCAATGCGGAGATATGACTGTTTGTTCATTTACAATATTCATTGATTTTTGCCATTGAAAAACATCATGTTATTCATATACCAGAAATGTTTGAAGCTACTGACTGAATGAAACGAGCTGGCATCTCACTCTCTTTGAATCTTCTTTATCATGCTAGGATTAGCAGGAAAAAGCAAAAAATTTCAGAATTGCACCTTGCAATGCGGAGAAATTACTGTTTGTGCATTTACAATATTCATTGATTTTTGCCATTGAAAAACGTCCAGAAATGTTTGAAGCTACGGACTGAATGAAAAGAGCTGGCATCTCACTCTCTTTGAATCTTCTTTATCATGCTAGGATTAGCAGGAAAAAGCAAAAAATTTCAGAATTGCACCTTGCAATGCGGAGATATTACTGTTTGTGCATTTACAATATTCATTGATTTTTGCCATTGAAAAACATCATGTTATTCATATACCAGAAATGTTTGAAGCTACTGACTGAATGAAAAGAGCTGGCATCTCACTCTCTTTGAATCTTCTTTATCATGCTAGGATTAGCAGGAAAAAGCAAAAAATTTCAGAATTGCACCTTGCAATGCAGAGATATTACTGTTTGTGCATTTACAATATTCATTGATTTTTGCCATTGAAAAACATCATGTTATTCATATACAAGAAATGTTTGAAGCTACTGACTGAATGAAAAGATCTGGCATCTCACTCTCTTTGAATCTTCTTTATCATGCTAGGATTAGCAGGAAAAAGGAAAAAATTTCAGAATTGCACCTTGCAATGCGGAGATATTACTGTTTGTGCATTTACAATATTCATTGATTTTTGCCATTGAAAAACGTCCAGAAATGTTTGAAGCTACTGACTGAATGAAAAGAGCTGGCATCTCACTCTCTTTGAATCTTCTTTATCATGCTAGGATTAGCAAGAAAAAGCAAAAAATTTCAGAATTGCACCTTGCAATGCGGAGATATTACTGTTTGTGCATTTACAATATTCATTGATTTTTGCCATTGAAAAACGTCCAGAAATGTTTGAAGCTACTGACTGAATGAAAAGAGCTGGCATCTCACTCTCTTTGAATCTTCTTTATCATGCTAGGATTAGCAGGAAAAAGCTAAAAATTTCAGAATTGCACCTTGCAATGCGGAGATATTACTGTTTGTGCATTTACAATATTCATTGATTTTTGCCATTGAAAAACATCATGTTATTCATATACCAGAAATGTTTGAAGCTACTGACTGAATGAAAAGAGCTGGCATCTCACTCTCTTTGAATCTTCTTTATCATGCTAGGATTAGCAGGAAAAAGCAAAAAATTTCAGAATTGCACCTTGCAATGCGGAGAAATTACTGTTTGTGCATTTACAATATTCATTGATTTTTGCCATTGAAAAACGTCCAGAAATGTTTGAAGCTACTGACTGAATGAAAAGAGCTGGCATCTCACTCTCTTTGAATCTTCTTTATCATGCTAGGATTAGCAGGAAAAAGCAAAAAATTTCAGAATTGCACCTTGCAATGCGGAGATATTACTGTTTGTGCATTTACAATATTCATTGATTTTTGCCATTGAAAAATGTCCAGAAATGTTTGAAGCTACTGACTGAATGAAAAGAGCTGGCATCTCACTCTGAATCTTCTTTATCATGCTAGGATTAGCAGGAAAAAGCAAAAAATTTCAGAATTGCACCTTGCAATGCGGAGATATTACTGTTTGTGCATTTACAATATTCATTGATTTTTGCCAATGAAAAACGTCCAGAAATGTTTGAAGCTACTGACTGAATGAAAGGAGCTGGCATCTCACTCTCTTTGAATCTTCTTTATCATGCTAGGATTAGCAGGAAAAAGCAAAAAATTTCAGAATTGCACCTTGCAATGTGGAGATATTACTGTTTGTGCATTTACAATATTCATTGATTTTTGCCATTGAAAAACATCATGTTATTCATATACCAGAAATGTTTGAAGCTACTGACTGAATGAAAAGAGCTGGCATCTCACTCTCTTTGAATCTTCTTTATCATGCTAAGAGGAGCAGGAAAAAGCAAAAAATTTCAGAATTGCACCTTGCAATGTGGAGATATTACTGTTTGTGCATTTACAATATTCATTGATTTTTGCCATTGAAAAACATCATGTTATTCATATACCAGAAATGTATGAAGCTACTGACTGAATGAAAAGAGCTGGCATCTCACTCTCTTTGAATCTTCTTTATCATGCTAGGATTAGCAGGAAAAAGCAAAAAATTTCAGAATTGCACCTTGCAATGCGGAGATATTACTGTTTGTGCATTTACAATATTCATTGATTTTTGCCATTGAAAAACGTCCAGAAATGTTTGAAGCTACTGACTGAATGAAAAGAGCTGGCATCTCACTCTCTTTGAATCTTCTTTATCATGCTAGGATTAGCAGGAAAAAGCAAAAAATTTCAGAATTGCACCTTGCAATGCGGAGATATTACTTTTTGTGCATTTACAATATTCATTGATTTTTGCCATTGAAAAACGTCCAGAAATGTTTGAAGCTACTGACTGAATGAAAAGAGCTGGCATCTCACTCTGAATCTTCTTTATCATGCTAGGATTAGCAGGAAAAAGCAAAAAATTTCAGAATTGCACCTTGCAATGCGGAGATATTACTGTTTGTGCATTTACAATATTCATTGATTTTTGCCAATGAAAAACGTCCAGAAATGTTTGAAGCTACTGACTGAATGAAAGGAGCTGGCATCTCACTCTCTTTGAATCTTCTTTATCATGCTAGGATTAGCAGGAAAAAGCAAAAAATTTCAGAATTGCACCTTGCAATGTGGAGATATTACTGTTTGTGCATTTACAATATTCATTGATTTTTGCCATTGAAAAACATCATGTTATTCATATACCAGAAATGTTTGAAGCTACTGACTGAATGAAAAGAGCTGGCATCTCACTCTCTTTGAATCTTCTTTATCATGCTAAGAGGAGCAGGAAAAAGCAAAAAATTTCAGAATTGCACCTTGCAATGTGGAGATATTACTGTTTGTGCATTTACAATATTCATTGATTTTTGCCATTGAAAAACATCATGTTATTCATATAGCAGAAATGTATGAAGCTACTGACTGAATGAAAAGAGCTGGCATCTCACTCTCTTTGAATCTTCTTTATCATGCTAGGATTAGCAGGAAAAAGCAAAAAATTTCAGAATTGCACCTTGCAATGCGGAGATATTACTGTTTGTGCATTTACAATATTCATTGATTTTTGCCATTGAAAAACGTCCAGAAATGTTTGAAGCTACTGACTGATTGAAAAGAGCTGGCATCTCACTCTCTTTGAATCTTCTTTATCATGCTAGGATTAGCAGGAAAAAGCAAAAAATTTCAGAATTGCACCTTGCAATGCGGAGATATTACTGTTTGTGCATTTACAATATTCATTGATTTTTGCCATTGAAAAACGTCCAGAAATGTTTGAAGCTACTGACTGAATGAAAGGAGCTGGCATCTCACTCTCTTTGAATCTTCTTTATCATGCTAGGATTAGCAGGAAAAAGCAAAAAATTTCAGAATTGCACCTTACAATGTGGAGATATTACTGTTTGTGCATTTACAATATTCATTGATTTTTGCCATTGAAAAACATCATGTTATTCATATACCAGAAATGTTTGAAGCTACTGACTGAATGAAAAGAGCTGGCATCTCACTCTCTTTGAATCTTCTTTATCATGCTAGGATTAGCAGGAAAAAGCAAAAAATTTCAGAATTGCACCTTGCAATGCGGAGAAATTACTGTTTGTGCATTTACAATATTCATTGATTTTTGCCATTGAAAAACGTCCAGAAATGTTTGAAGCTACTGACTGAATGAAAAGAGCTGGCATCTCACTCTCTTTGAATCTTCTTTATCATGCTAGGATTAGCAGGAAAAAGCAAAAAATTTCAGAATTGCACCTTGCAATGTGGAGATATTACTGTTTGTGCATTTACAATATTCATTGATTTTTGCCATTGAAAAACATCATGTTATTCATATACCAGAAATGTTTGAAGCTACTGACTGAATGAAAAGAGCTGGCATCTCACTGTTATGTTCTGCTACCAAAGCTAAGGAAAGAGAGGAGATCTGTCCCTACTATAAGACTCAGCTGAATCCCTACGATGTAACAGGGAACCTGATCCTGCGATCAGACCTGCTAAAGTCCTAATCTAGTCTGTACGAAGACCTATAGATGTGGGGAGGAAATCCCTACAAGTACTAAGGACTGGGAGGAATATGGGACACCTCCTAACAGAAAAAGTAGCAGACAGACGAACAAACAAAATAGATAGAACATAAAGGTCCGTAGACCAAGCAAACTAACAGAGCAAGACACAGAGAACAAGCTAGCTAGAAAGTAGATATACAATGAAGTCCAGCAAAGCCAGAAGGGCGGAGCAGGATTAAATAGGCCAACAAGGTCATGTGACCAGCAAAGGGAAAAAAAACTAACAGCAAGGTTCTAACAGTACCCCCCCTTCTAAGAGGATCCTCCGGATCCCCTAGGACCAGGCTTATCAGGAAATCTCCTGTGAAACGCTCTGATAAGTCTGGACGCGGAAACATCATCTGACCTCACCCAAGAGTTATCCTCGGGTCCGAAACCTTTCCAGGCCACAAGATACTGCAAACTACCTCTATACCGTCTAGAGTCAAGGATGCGAGAAATTTCATATTCCCCGTCCTCCACCACCGGAGGAACAGAGGCAGAGGCGTCACCATCCGACACGACAGCTTTTTTTAACAGAGAGACATGAAAGACCGGATTAATTCTCCAGGAGGTAGGAACCTCCAACCTAACAGCAGATTGGTTGACAACCTGAAGCACCTTAAAGGGCCCTACAAACTTGGGACCCAATTTCTTAGAAGGAATCCTCAACCGCAGATTCCTAGAGGACAACCAAACCATGTCACCAACAGCGAACAAAACCTCCTGTCGTTTCCTATCAAAGTAGTCTTTAGATTTTCTGTTGGCCGCCTGAAGATTACCACGCACATCCGTCCAAACTCTTTCCAAATCACCGGAAAAATTCTCCTCCTCAGGCACTGCAGATCCCAACTTGGAGAACGACCCAAACGACGGATGTCTCCCAGAACAACAAAAAAAAGGCGAACAACCAGCAGAAGAAGATGTATGATTGTTCAGAGCAAATTCGGCAAGTGGCAGAAACTCAGACCACCCCTCTTGATTGTCTGCCACAAAACAACGCAAGAACTGCTCAACATCCTGGTTTTTCCTTTCTGTCTGGCCATTAGATTCAGGATGGTATCCGGACGAAAACGACAAATGAATTCCCAACCTGTCACAAAAGGCACGCCAAAAACGAGCCACGAACTGAGGACCCCTATCAGAAACAATGTCAGTAGGAACGCCATGAAGTCTGACAATTTCCTTGACAAAGGCCTTAGCGAGAGTTTTAGCGCAGGGCAGTTTGACGAAGGGAACCAAGTGACACATCTTGCTAAAACGGTCCACGACCACCCAGATGACAGTAAAACCCTCAGAGGGGGGAAGGTCAGTTATAAAGTCCATAGCCAAATGTGTCCAAGGAGCACTGGGGACCTCCAAAGGACAAAGCAACCCCGCAGCAGGAGTATGTGAGGACTTGGATCTAGCACATATAGTACATTGGCGCACCCACTTAATGACTTCCTTCTGCCATCCAGGCCACCAAAAACTGCGACCCACCAGTCTCTTGGTCTCAGAGATTCCGGGATGACCTGCCAACCGAGATTCGTGACACTCAACAAACAAATCTCTCCTAAAGGTCCCAGGCACAAACAACCTCCCATGAGGAGTGTTAGATGGGGCATTCTCCTGAGCTTTAAGAATCTCATCTTCCAAAACGGAGTCTAAAGCAGCTATCACAACACCTTCTTGTAAAATGTTTTCCTCTTTCTCAGCACCGACTATGGGAGAAAAACTGCGAGACAAGGCATCCGCCTTAACATTCTTAGTACCAGGGATGTAAGTAACGGAGAAATTAAACCGCGAGAAAAACAGTGCCCACCTAGCCTGACGGGCATTCAGGCGCTTGGCAGCATCAAGATATATCAGATTTTTATGATCCGTAAGAACCTGAACGGGAAATTCCGCACCTTCCAAGAAGTGGCGCCAGTGTTCAAATGCAAGTTTAATAGCCAATAATTCCCGATTACCAATATCGTAATTCAATTCAGTCTCCGAAAATTTTTTGGAAAAAAAGGCACAAGGATGTAATCCATCCCCGTTATCCTGAGACAATACTGCGCCAACCCCCACAGAGGAAGCATCAACCTCAACCAAAAACGGCCTAGTAACATCAGGCTGCATAAGGATGGGAGCAGAGGTGAACCTCTCCTTGAGATACACAAAAGCTTCAATGGCCTCAGAAGACCACTGAACCGCATCAGCACCTTTCCTGGTGAGATCAGTCAGAGGTTTGACAATACTAGAAAAATTTTTTATAAATTTTCTATAGTAATTGGCGAAACCCAAAAACCTCTGTATCGATTTCAAACCAATAGGCCTAGGCCATTCCTGCACAGCCTGAACCTTAACCGGATCCATCTCAAAACCTTTGCTGGAGATAATGTAGCCCAAAAAACTAATTCTCTGTACAGCGAACTCACATTTCTCCAGCTTAGCAAAAAGCGAATTGTCCATTAATAACTGTAATACCTCACGCACGCTCCGCCAATGAGACTCCAGATCTGGCGAATAAATCAAAATGTCATCCAAATACACAACCACATTTTTACCAATCAAAGGTCTAAGGATGTCATTAATCAGATTCTGAAAAAATGCAGGAGCATTAGTAAGACCAAAAGGCATAACCAGATTCTCAAAATGACCCACAGGAGTGTTAAAAGCAGTCTTCCATTCATCACCCTCCTTCATGCGCAACAGATTGTATGCCCCCTTAAGGTCAATTTTAGAGAACCACTTGGCCCCCAATAACTGGTTAAACAGATCAGGAATCAATGGCAGTGGGTAAGGATTGCGTACCGTAATTTTGTTAATCTCACGGAAATCCAGACAAGGACGTAAACCGCCGTCCTTTTTTTTTACAAAAAAAAATCCAACCGCCACAGGAGACTTAGAGGGCCTAATGTGACCGACGGCCAAACTTGTCTGTATGTATTCCTCCAAAGCCTTCCTCTCAGGAATAGTAAGGTTAAATAAACGACTTTTAGGAAGAGTCGCTCCAGGGACAAATTCAATAGAACAATCATAGTCTCTATGGGGAGGCAAAACCTGTGATTCTTTCTCAGAAAAAACTCTCCAAAAATCCTGAATAGGAACAGGCAATTCTCCCCTATCCAAAGCTGCAATACGCCCGTTACAACACTTGTCATAACATTTATGGCTCCAGGATTTAATTTCACTGGTAGACCAATCCAGTACAGGATTGTGAAATTTTAACCAGGGCAAACCCAATATTACTGGAGAAGGCAAGTTATTCAACACTACCAAATCCAATTTCTCATGGTGAACACCATTAATAGTGAGAGGAAATTCACTGACCTTGAGAGTAATATTCTTCAAAGGGGAGCCATCCACAGAAACCACAGCAATGGGGGATGATAAAGGTTCAGGTTTTAAATTGAGTTTTTCCACGAATCCCCCATCAATTACATTCAGTGTAGACCCGCAATCAACAAACACCCGAAATTCCATTAATTTTTCCTGAGCAATCGTGGAAGCAGCTAAAAATATACCCTTGGAATTTAAACAGGCAATACGGGCGTGACTGACCATTTTTTTTTCTTTCTTTATACGAAGCTCACAGCCTTTAATCAAATGACCAGATTTCCCGCAATAGAAACACAAGCCTTCTGAAAAACGACGATCTTTTTCTTGAGAGCGAGGTGCCACCGATCCAATCTCCATCGGTTCACCACTGTTAGTACACACATTATCATAACCAGAAACTGACATAGCAGAGGATTTGCTCTCATTAACCCTAGCACGCAGTCTCCTATCCACCCGTATAGCTAATTGCATAGCCTGTTGCAAATCCTCAGGTGTAGGATAAGCAATTAGCAGGTCTTTAACCCTTTCACTGAGCCCAGCAAGAAATAGACTTTTCAGAGCAGAATCGTTCCACCCTGTTTGAGTGGACCAACGACGAAAATGTGTACAATATTTTTCTACATTACTTGATCCTTGTTTTAAACGTCTCAACTCAGTCTCAGCTGATGCGACACGGTCAGGATCATCATATAATAGTCCTAAAGCAGAAAAAAAACTATCCACTGATCTGAAGCATGTATCACTAGGTTGCAAAGAAAAGGCCCACTCCTGAGGCTCTTTGCGCAAAAGTGACATTATGAACCCTACGCGCTGGGATTCATCCCCAGAGGACTTGGGTCTCAAACGAAAATACAATAAGCAAGCATTTTTAAATGAAAAAAATTCTCGATGTTCACCAAAAAATAAATCCGGCAAACATACCTTAGGCTCCAAGAAATATGCTCCAGGACAGTTACTCACGTGCTGACGGAGCTCGGCCACTTCCAGAGAGAGTCCCTGCAGGTGTTTAGCCAAATCCTGAACCGACACCATGATGGAAAAAAAAAAAAATCTTTCCTTAGAGAATTTGCAGGCTGGACTTACTGTTATGTTCTGCTACCAAAGCTAAGGAAAGAGAGGAGATCTGTCCCTACTATAAGACTCAGCTGAATCCCTACGATGTAACAGGGAACCTGATCCTGCGATCAGACCTGCTAAAGTCCTAATCTAGTCTGTACGAAGACCTATAGATGTGGGGAGGAAATCCCTACAAGTACTAAGGACTGGGAGGAATATGGGACACCTCCTAACAGAAAAAGTAGCAGACAGACGAACAAACAAAATAGATAGAACATAAAGGTCCGTAGACCAAGCAAACTAACAGAGCAAGACACAGAGAACAAGCTAGCTAGAAAGTAGATATACAATGAAGTCCAGCAAAGCCAGAAGGGCGGAGCAGGATTAAATAGGCCAACAAGGTCATGTGACCAGCAAAGGAAAAAAAAACTAACAGCAAGGTTCTAACACTCACTCTCTTTGAATCTTCTTTATCATGCTAGGATTAGCAGGAAAAAGCAAAAAATTTCAGAATTGCACCTTGCAATGTGGAGATATTACTGTTTGTGCATTTACAATATTCATTGATTTTTGCCATTGAAAAACATCATGTTATTCATATACCAGAAATGTTTGAAGCTACTGACTGAATGAAAAGAGCTGGCATCTCACTCTCTTTGAATCTTCTTTATCATGCTAGGATTAGCAGGAAAAAGCAAAAAATTTCAGAATTGCACCTTGCAATGCAGAGATATTACTGTTTGTGCATTTACAATATTCATTGATTTTTGCCATTGAAAAACGTCCAGAAATGTTTGAAGCTACTGACTGAATGAAAAGAGCTGGCATCTCACTCTCTTTGAATCTTCTTTATCATGCTAAGAGGAGCAGGAAAAAGCAAAAAATTTCAGAATTGCACCTTGCAATGTGGAGATATTACTGTTTGTGCATTTACAATATTCATTGATTTTTGCCATTGAAAAACGTCCAGAAATGTTTGTAGCTACTGACTGAATGAAAGGAGCTGGCATCTCACTCTCTTTGAATCTTCTTTATCATGCTAGGATTAGCAGGAAAAAGCAAAAAATTTCAGAATTGCACCTTGCAATGTGGAGATATTACTGTTTGTGCATTTACAATATTCATTGATTTTTGCCATTGAAAAACGTCCAGAAATGTTTGAAGCTACTGACAATGAAAAGAGCTGGCATCTCACTCTCTTTGAATCTTCTTTATCATGCTAGGATTAGCAGGAAAAAGCAAAAAATTTCAGAATTGCACCTTGCAATGCGGAGATATTGCTGTTTGCGCATTTACAATATTCATTGATTTTTGCCATTGAAAAACATCATGTTATTCATATACCAGAAATGTTTGAAGCTACTGACTGAATGAAAAGAGCTGGCATCTCACTCTCTTTGAATCTTCTTTATCATGCTAGGATTAGCAGGAAAAAGGAAAAAATTTCAGAATTGCACCTTGCAATGCGAGATATTACTGTTTGTGCATTTACAATATTCATTGATTTTTGCCATTGAAAAACATCATGTTATTCATATACCAGAAATGTTTGAAGCTACTGACTGAATGAAAAGAGCTGGCATCTCACTCTCTTTGAATCTTCTTTATCATGCTAGGATTAGCAGGAAAAAGCAAAAAATTTCAGAATTGCACCTTACAATGCGGAGAAATTACTGTTTGTGCATTTACAATATTCATTGATTTTTGCCATTGAAAAACGTCCAGAAATGTTTGAAACTACTGACTGAATGAAAGGAGCTGGCATCTCACTCTCTTTGAATCTTCTTTATCATGCTAGGATTAGCAGGAAAAAGCAAAAAATTTCAGAATTGCACCTTGCAATGCGGAGAAATTACTGTTTGTGCATTTACAATATTCATTGATTTTTGCCATTGAAAAACGTCCAGAAATGTTTGAAGCTACTGACTGAATGAAAGGAGCTGGCATCTCACTCTCTTTGAATCTTCTTTATCATGCTAGGATTAGCAGGAAAAAGCAAAAAATTTCAGAATTGCACCTTGCAATGCGGAGATATTACTGTTTGTGCTTTTACAATATTCATTGATTTTTGCCATTGAAAAACATCAAGTTATTCATATACCAGAAATGTTTGAAGCTACTGACTGAATGAAAAGAGCTGGCATCTCACTCTCTTTGAATCTTCTTTATCATGCTAGGATTAGCAGGAAAAAGCAAAAAATTTCAGAATTGCACCTTGCAATGCGGAGATATTACTGTTTGTGCATTTACAATATTCATTGATTTTTGCCATTGAAAAACATCATGTTATTCATATACCAGAAATGTTAGAAGCTACTGACTGAATGAAAAGAGCTGGCATCTCACTCTCTTTGAATCTTCTTTATCATGCTAGGATTAGCAGGAAAAAGGAAAAAATTTCAGAATTGCACCTTGCAATGCGGAGATATTACTGTTTGTGCATTTACAATATTCATTGATTTTTGCCATTGAAAAACGTCCAGAAATGTTTGAAGCTACTGACTGAATGAAAAGAGCTGGCATCTCACTCTCTTTGAATCTTCTTTATCATGCTAGGATTAGCAGGAAAAAGCAAAAAATTTCAGAATTGCACCTTGCAATGCGGAGATATTACTGTTTGTGCATTTACAATATTCATTGATTTTTGCCATTGAAAAACGTCCAGAAATGTTTGAAGCTACTGACTGAATGAAAGGAGCTGGCATCTCACTCTCTTTGAATCTTCTTTATCATGCTAGGATTAGCAGGAAAAAGCAAAAAATTTCAGAATTGCACCTTGCAATGTGGAGATATTACTGTTTGTGCATTTACAATATTCATTGATTTTTGCCATTGAAAAACGTCCAGAAATGTTTGAAGCTACTGACTGAATGAAAAGAGCTGGCATCTCACTCTCTTTGAATCTTCTTTATCATGCTAGGATTAGCAGGAAAAAGCAAAAAATTTCAGAATTGCACCTTGCAATGCGGAGATATTACTGTTTGTGCATTTACAATATTCATTGATTTTTGCCATTGAAAAACGTCCAGAAATGTTTGAAGCTACTGACTGAATGAAAGGAGCTGGCATCTCACTCTCTTTGAATCTTCTTTATCATGCTAGGATTAGCAGGAAAAAGCAAAAAATTTCATAATTGCACCTTGCAATGCGGAGAAATTACTGTTTGTGCATTTACAATATTCATTGATTTTTGCCATTGAAAAACATCATGTTATTCATATACCAGAAATGTTTGAAGCTACTGACTGAATGAAAAGAGCTGGCATCTCACTCTCTTTGAATCTTCTTTATCATGCTAGGATTAGCAGGAAAAAGCAAAAAATTTCAGAATTGCACCTTGCAATGCGGAGATATTACTGTTTGTGCATTTACAATATTCATTGATTTTTGCCATTGAAAAACGTCCAGAAATGTTTGAAGCTACTGACTGAATGAAAGGAGCTGGCATCTCACTCTCTTTGAATCTTCTTTATCATGCTAGGATTAGCAGGAAAAAGCAAAAAATTTCAGAATTGCACCTTGCAATGCGGAGATATTACTGTTTGTGCATTTACAATATTCATTGATTTTTGCCATTGAAAAACGTCCAGAAATGTTTGAAGCTACTGACTGAATGAAAAGAGGTGGCATCTCACTCTCTTTGAATCTTCTTTATTATGCTAGGATTAGCAGGAAAAAGCAAAAAATTTCAGAATTGCACCTTGCAATGTGGAGATATTACTGTTTGTGCATTTACAATATTCATTGATTTTTGCCATTGAAAAACATCATGTTATTCATATACCAGAAATGTTTGAAGCTACTGACTGAATGAAAAGAGCTGGCATCTCACTCTCTTTGAATCTTCTTTATCATGCTAGGATTAGCAGGAAAAAGCAAAAAATTTCAGAATTGCACCTTGCAATGTGGAGATATTACTGTTTGTGCATTTACAATATTCATTGATTTTTGCCATTGAAAAACATCATGTTATTCATATACCAGAAATGTTTGAAGCTACTGACTGAATGAAAGGAGCAGGCATCTCAGTCTCTTTGAATCTTCTTTATCATGCTAGGATTAGCAGGAAAAAGCAAAAGATTTCAGAATTGCACCTTGCAATGCGGAGATATTACTGTTTGTGCATTTACAATATTCATTGATTTTTGCCATTGAAAAACGTCCAGAAATGTTTGAAGCTACTGACTGAATGAAAAGAGCTGGCATCTCACTCTCTTTGAATCTTCTTTATCATGCTAGGATTAGCAGGAAAAAGCAAAAAATTTCAGAATTGCACCTTGCAATGCGGAGATATTACTGTTTGTGCATTTACAATATTCATTGATTTTTGCCATTGAAAAACATCATGTTATTCATATACCAGAAATGTTTGAAGCTACTGACTGAATGAAAAGAGCTGGCATCTCACTCTCTTTGAATCTTCTTTATCATGCTAGGATTAGCAGGAAAAAGCAAAAAATTTCAGAATTGCACCTTGCAATGTGGAGATATTACTGTTTGTGCATTTACAATATTCATTGATTTTTGCCATTGAAAAACATCATGTTATTCATATATCAGAAATGTTTGTAGCTACTGACTGAATGAAAAGAGCTGGCATCTCACTCTCTTTGAATCTTCTTTATCATGCTAGGATTAGCAGGAAAAAGCAAAAAATTTCAGAATTTCACCTTGCAATGCGGAGATATTACTGTTTGTGCATTTACAATATTCATTGATTTTTGCCATTGAAAAACGTCCAGAAATGTTTGTTGCTACTGACTGAATGAAAAGAGCTGGCATCTCACTCTCTTTGAATCTTCTTTATCATGCTAGGATTAGCAGGAAAAAGCAAAAAATTTCAGAATTGCACCTTGCAATGCGGAGATATTACTGTTTGTGCATTTACAATATTCATTGATTTTTGCCATTGAAAAACATCATGTTATTCATATACCAGAAATGTTTGAAGCTACTGACTGAATGAAAAGAGCTGGCATCTCACTCTCTTTGAATCTTCTTTATCATGCTAGGATTAGCAGGAAAAAGTAAAAAATTTCAGAATTGCACCTTGCAATGCGGAGAAATTACTGTTTGTGCATTTACAATATTCATTGATTTTTGCCATTGAAAAACGTCCAGAAATGTTTGAAGCTACTGACTGAATGAAAAGAGCTGGCATCTCACTCTCTTTGAATCTTCTTTATCATGCTAGGATTAGCAGGAAAAAGCAAAAAATTTCAGAATTCGCATTGCAATGCGGAGATATTACTGTTTGTGCATTTACAATATTCACTGATTTTTGCCATTGAAAAACGTCCAGAAATGTTTGAAGCTACTGACTGAATGAAAGGAGCTGGCATCTCACTCTCTTTGAATCTTCTTTATCATGCTAGGATTAGCAGGAAAAAGCAAAAAATTTCAGAATTGCACCTTGCAATGTGGAGATATTACTGTTTGTGCATTTACAGTATTCATTGATTTTTGCCATTGAAAAACATCATGTTATTCATATACCAGAAATGTTTGAAGCTACTGACTGAATGAAAAGAGCTGGCATCTCACTCTCTTTGAATCTTCTTTATCATGCTAGGATTAGCAGGAAAAAGCAAAAAATTTCAGAATTGCACCTTGCAATGCGGAGATATTACTGTTTGTGCATTTACAATATTCATTGATTTTTGCCATTGAAAAACGTCCAGAAATGTTGGAAGCTACTGACTGAATGAAAAGAGCTGGCATCTCACTCTCTTTGAATCTTCTTTATCATGCTAGGATTAGCAGGAAAAAGCAAAAAATTTCAGAATTGCACCTTGCAATGCGGAGATATTACTGTTTGTGCATTTACAATATTCATTGATTTTTGCCATTGAAAAACGTCCAGAAATGTTTGAAGATACTGACTGAATGAAAGGAGCTGGCATCTCACTCTCTTTGAATCTTCTTTATCATGCTAGGATTAGTAGGAAAAAGCAAAAAATTTCAGAATTGCACCTTGCAATGTGGAGATATTACTGTTTGTGCATTTACAATATTCATTGATTTTTGCCATTGAAAAACATCATGTTATTCATATACCAGAAATGTTTGAAGCTACTGACTGAATGAAAAGAGCTGGCATCTCACTCTCTTTGAATCTTCTTTATCATGCTAGGATTAGCAGGAAAAAGCAAAAAATTTCAGAATTGCACCTTGCAATGCGGAGAAATTACTGTTTGTGCATTTACAATATTCATTGATTTTTGCCATTGAAAAACGTCCAGAAATGTTTGAAGCTACTGACTGAATGAAAAGAGCTGGCATCTCACTCTCTTTGAATCTTCTTTATCATGCTAGGATTAGCAGGAAAAAGCAAAAAATTTCAGAATTGCACCTTGCAATGTGGAGATATTACTGTTTGTGCATTTACAATATTCATTGATTTTTGCCATTGAAAAACATCATGTTATTCATATACCAGAAATGTTTGAAGCTACTGACTGAATGAAAAGAGCTGGCATCTCACTCTCTTTGAATCTTCTTTATCATGCTAGGATTAGCAGGAAAAAGCAAAAAATTTCAGAATTGCACCTTGCAATGTGGAGATATTACTGTTTGTGCATTTACAATATTCATTGATTTTTGCCATTGAAAAACATCATGTTATTCATATACCAGAAATGTTTGAAGCTACTGACTGAATGAAAAGAGCTGGCATCTCACTTTCTTTGAATCTTCTTTATCATGCTAGGATTAGCAGGAAAAAGCAAAAAATTTCAGAATTGCACCTTGCAATGCAGAGATATTACTGTTTGTGCATTTACAATATTCATTGATTTTTGCCATTGAAAAACATCCAGAAATGTTTGAAGCTACTGACTGAATGAAAAGAGCTGGCATCTCACTCTCTTTGAATCTTCTTTATCATGCTAAGAGGAGCAGGAAAAAGCAAAAAATTTCAGAATTGCACCTTGCAATGTGGAGATATTACTGTTTGTGCATTTACAATATTCATTGATTTTTGCCATTGAAAAACGTCCAGAAATGTTTGAAGCTACTGACTGAATGAAAGGAGCTGGCATCTCACTCTCTTTGAATCTTCTTTATCATGCTAGGATTAGCAGGAAAAAGCAAAAAATTTCAGAATTGCACCTTGCAATGTGGAGATATTACTGTTTGTGCATTTACAATATTCATTGATTTTTGCCATTGAAAAACGTCCACAAATGTTTGAAGCTACTGACTGAATGAAAAGAGCTGGCATCTCACTCTCTTTGAATCTTCTTTATCATGCTAGGATTAGCAGGAAAAAGCAAAAAATTTCAGAATTGCACCTTGCAATGTGGAGATATTACTGTTTGTGCATTTACAATATTCATTGATTTTTGCCATTGAAAAACATCATGTTATTCATATACCAGAAATGTTTGAAGCTACTGACTGAATGAAAAGAGCTGGCATCTCACTCTCTTTGAATCTTCTTTATCATGCTAGGATTAGCAGGAAAAAGCAAAAAATTTCAGAATTGCACCTTGCAATGTGGAGATATTACTGTTTGTGCATTTACAATATTCATTGATTTTTGCCATTGAAAAACATCATGTTATTCATATACCAGAAATGTTTGAAGCTACTGACTGAATGAAAAGAGCTGGCATCTCACTTTCTTTGAATCTTCTTTATCATGCTAGGATTAGCAGGAAAAAGCAAAAAATTTCAGAATTGCACCTTGCAATGTGGAGATATTACTGTTTGTGCATTTACAATATTCATTGATTTTTGCCATTGAAAAACATCATGTTATTCATATACCAGAAATGTTTGAAGCTACTGACTGAATGAAAAGAGCTGGCATCTCACTCTCTTTGAATCTTCTTTATCATGCTAGGATTAGCAGGAAAAAGCAAAAAAATTCAGAATTGCACCTTGCAATGTGGAGATATTACTGTTTGTGCATTTACAATATTCATTGATTTTTGCCATTGAAAAACATCATGTTATTCATATACCAGAAATGTTTGAAGCTACTGACTGAATGAAAAGAGCTGGCATCTCACTCTCTTTGAATCTTCTTTATCATGCTAGGATTAGCAGGAAAAAGCAAAAAATTTCAGAATTGCACCTTGCAATGCGGAGAAATTACTGTTTGTGCATTTACAATATTCATTGATTTTTGCCATTGAAAAACGTCCAGAAATGTTTGAAGCTACTGACTGAATGAAAAGAGCTGGCATCTCACTCTCTTTGAATCTTCTTTATCATGCTAGGATTAGCAGGAAAAAGCAAAAAATTTCAGAATTGCACCTTGCAATGTGGAGATATTACTGTTTGTGCATTTACAATATTCATTGATTTTTGCCATTGAAAAACATCATGTTATTCATATACCAGAAATGTTTGAAGCTACTGACTGAATGAAAAGAGCTGGCATCTCACTCTCTTTGAATCTTCTTTATCATGCTAGGATTAGCAGGAAAAAGCAAAAAATTTCAGAATTGCACCTTGCAATGTGGAGATATTACTGTTTGTGCATTTACAATATTCATTGATTTTTGCCATTGAAAAACATCATGTTATTCATATACCAGAAATGTTTGAAGCTACTGACTGAATGAAAAGAGCTGGCATCTCACTTTCTTTGAATCTTCTTTATCATGCTAGGATTAGCAGGAAAAAGCAAAAAATTTCAGAATTGCACCTTGCAATGCGGAGATATTACTGTTTGTGCATTTACAATATTCATTGATTTTTGCCATTGAAAAACGTCCAGAAATGTTTGAAGCTACTGACTGAATGAAAAGAGCTGGCATCTCACTCTCTTTGAATCTTCTTTATCATGCTAAGAGGAGCAGGAAAAAGCAAAAAATTTCAGAATTGCACCTTGCAATGTGGAGATATTACTGTTTGTGCATTTACAATATTCATTGATTTTTGCCATTGAAAAACGTCCAGAAATGTTTGAAGCTACTGACTGAATGAAAGGAGCTGGCATCTCACTCCCTTTGAATCTTCTTTATCATGCTAGGATTAGCAGGAAAAAGCAAAAAATTTCAGAATTGCACCTTGCAATGTGGAGATATTACTGTTTGTGCATTTACAATATTCATTGATTTTTGCCATTGAAAAACGTCCAGAAATGTTTGAAGCTACTGACTGAATGAAAAGAGCTGGCATCTCACTCTCTTTGAATCTTCTTTATCATGCTAGGATTAGCAGGAAAAAGCAAAAAATTTCAGAATTGCACCTTGCAATGTGGAGATATTACTGTTTGTGCATTTACAATATTCATTGATTTTTGCCATTGAAAAACATCATGTTATTCATATACCAGAAATGTTTGAAGCTACTGACTGAATGAAAAGAGCTGGCATCTCACTCTCTTTGAATCTTCTTTATCATGCTAGGATTAGCAGGAAAAAGCAAAAAATTTCAGAATTGCACCTTGCAATGTGGAGATATTACTGTTTGTGCATTTACAATATTCATTGATTTTTGCCATTGAAAAACATCATGTTATTCATATACCAGAAATGTTTGAAGCTACTGACTGAATGAAAAGAGCTGGCATCTCACTCTCTTTGAATCTTCTTTATCATGCTAGGATTAGCAGGAAAAAGCAAAAAATTTCAGAATTGCACCTTGCAATGTGGAGATATTACTGTTTGTGCATTTACAATATTCATTGATTTTTGCCATTGAAAAACATCATGTTATTCATATACCAGAAATGTTTGAAGCTACTGACTGAATGAAAAGAGCTGGCATCTCACTTTCTTTGAATCTTCTTTATCATGCTAGGATTAGCAGGAAAAAGCAAAAAATTTCAGAATTGCACCTTGCAATGCGGAGATATTACTGTTTGTGCATTTACAATATTCATTGATTTTTGCCATTGAAAAAGGTCCAGAAATGTTTGAAGCTACTGACTGAATGAAAAGAGCTGGCATGTCACTCTCTTTGAATCTTCTTTATCATGCGAAGAGGAGCAGGAAAAAGCAAAAAATTTCAGAATTGCACCTTGCAATGTGGAGATATTACTGTTTGTGCATTTACAATATTCATTGATTTTTGCCATTGAAAAACGTCCAGAAATGTTTGAAGCTACTGACTGAATGAAAGGAGCTGGCATCTCACTCTCTTTGAATCTTCTTTATCATGCTAGGATTAGCAGGAAAAAGCAAAAAATTTCAGAATTGCACCTTGCAATGTGGAGATATTACTGTTTGTGCATTTACAATATTCATTGATTTTTGCCATTGAAAAACGTCCAGAAATGTTTGAAGCTACTGACTGAATGAAAAGAGCTGGCATCTCACTCTCTTTGAATCTTCTTTATCATGCTAGGATTAGCAGGAAAAAGCAAAAAATTTCAGAATTGCACCTTGCAATGTGGAGATATTACTGTTTGTGCATTTACAATATTCATTGATTTTTGCCATTGAAAAACATCATGTTATTCATATACCAGAAATGTTTGAAGCTACTGACTGAATGAAAAGAGCTGGCATCTCACTCTCTTTGAATCTTCTTTATCATGCTAGGATTAGCAGGAAAAAGCAAAAAATTTCAGAATTGCACCTTGCAATGCGGAGATATTACTGTTTGTGCATTTACAATATTCATTGATTTTTGCCATTGAAAAACGTCCAGAAATGTTTGAAGCTACTGACTGAATGAAAAGAGCTGGCATCTCACTCTCTTTGAATCTTCTTTATCATGCTAGGATTAGCAGGAAAAAGCAAAAAATTTCAGAATTGCACCTTGCAATGCGGAGATATTACTGTTTGTGCATTTACAATATTCATTGATTTTTGCCATTGAAAAACGTCCAGAAATGTTTGAAGCTACTGACTGAATGAAAAGAGCTGGCATCTCACTCTCTTTGAATCTTCTTTATCATGCTAGGATTAGCAGGAAAAAGCAAAAAATTTCAGAATTGCACCTTGCAATGCGGAGATATTACTGTTTGTGCATTTACAATATTCATTGATTTTTGCCATTGAAAAACATCATGTTATTCATATACCAGAAATGTTTGAAACTACTGACTGAATGAAAAGAGCTGGCATCTCACTCTCTTTGAATCTTCTTTATCATGCTAAGAGGAGCAGGAAAAAGCAAAAAATTTCAGAATTGCACCTTGCAATGTGGAGATATTACTGTTTGTGCATTTACAATATTCATTGATTTTTGCCATTGAAAAACATCATGTTATTCATATACCAGAAATGTTTGAAGCTACTGACTGAATGAAAAGAGCTGGCATCTCACTCTCTTTGAATCTTCTTTATCATGCTAGGATTAGCAGGAAAAAGCAAAAAATTTCAGAATTGCAGCTTGCAATGCAGAGATATTACTGTTTGTGCATTTACAATATTCATTGATTTTTGCCATTGAAAAACGTCCAGAAATGTTTGAAGCTACTGACTGAATGAAAAGAGCTGGCATCTCACTCTCTTTGAATCTTCTTTATCATGCTAGGATTAGCAGGAAAAAGCAAAAAATTTCAGAATTGCACCTTGCAATGCGGAGATATTACTGCTTGTGCATTTACAATATTCATTGATTTTTGCCATTGAAAAACGTCCAGAAATGTTTGAAGCTACTGACTGAATGAAAGGAGCTGGCATCTCACTCTCTTTGAATCTTCTTTATCATGCTAGGATTAGCAGGAAAAAGCAAAAAATTTCAGAATTGCACCTTGCAATGTGGAGATATTACTGTTTGTGCATTTACAATATTCATTGATTTTTGCCATTGAAAAACATCATGTTATTCATATACCAGAAATGTTTGAAGCTACTGACTGAATGAAAAGAGCTGGCATCTCACTCTCTTTGAATCTTCTTTATCATGCTAGGATTAGCAGGAAAAAGCAAAAAATTTCAGAATTGCACCTTGCAATGTGGAGATATTACTGTTTGTGCATTTACAATATTCATTGATTTTTGCCATTGAAAAACATCATGTTATTCATATACCAGAAATGTTTGAAGCTACTGACTGAATGAAAAGAGCTGGCATCTCACTCTCTTTGAATCTTCTTTATCATGCTAGGATTAGCAGGAAAAAGCAAAAAATTTCAGAATTGCACCTTGCAATGTGGAGATATTACTGTTTGTGCATTTACAATATTCATTGATTTTTGCCATTGAAAAACATCATGTTATTCATATACCAGAAATGTTTGAAGCTACTGACTGAATGAAAAGAGCTGGCATCTCACTTTCTTTGAATCTTCTTTATCATGCTAGGATTAGCAGGAAAAAGCAAAAAATTTCAGAATTGCACCTTGCAATGCAGAGATATTACTGTTTGTGCATTTACAATATTCATTGATTTTTGCCATTGAAAAACATCCAGAAATGTTTGAAGCTACTGACTGAATGAAAAGAGCTGGCATCTCACTCTCTTTGAATCTTCTTTATCATGCTAAGAGGAGCAGGAAAAAGCAAAAAATTTCAGAATTGCACCTTGCAATGTGGAGATATTACTGTTTGTGCATTTACAATATTCATTGATTTTTGCCATTGAAAAACGTCCAGAAATGTTTGAAGCTACTGACTGAATGAAAGGAGCTGGCATCTCACTCTCTTTGAATCTTCTTTATCATGCTAGGATTAGCAGGAAAAAGCAAAAAATTTCAGAATTGCACCTTGCAATGTGGAGATATTACTGTTTGTGCATTTACAATATTCATTGATTTTTGCCATTGAAAAACGTCCACAAATGTTTGAAGCTACTGACTGAATGAAAAGAGCTGGCATCTCACTCTCTTTGAATCTTCTTTATCATGCTAGGATTAGCAGGAAAAAGCAAAAAATTTCAGAATTGCACCTTGCAATGTGGAGATATTACTGTTTGTGCATTTACAATATTCATTGATTTTTGCCATTGAAAAACATCATGTTATTCATATACCAGAAATGTTTGAAGCTACTGACTGAATGAAAAGAGCTGGCATCTCACTCTCTTTGAATCTTCTTTATCATGCTAGGATTAGCAGGAAAAAGCAAAAAATTTCAGAATTGCACCTTGCAATGTGGAGATATTACTGTTTGTGCATTTACAATATTCATTGATTTTTGCCATTGAAAAACATCATGTTATTCATATACCAGAAATGTTTGAAGCTACTGACTGAATGAAAAGAGCTGGCATCTCACTTTCTTTGAATCTTCTTTATCATGCTAGGATTAGCAGGAAAAAGCAAAAAATTTCAGAATTGCACCTTGCAATGTGGAGATATTACTGTTTGTGCATTTACAATATTCATTGATTTTTGCCATTGAAAAACATCATGTTATTCATATACCAGAAATGTTTGAAGCTACTGACTGAATGAAAAGAGCTGGCATCTCACTCTCTTTGAATCTTCTTTATCATGCTAGGATTAGCAGGAAAAAGCAAAAAAATTCAGAATTGCACCTTGCAATGTGGAGATATTACTGTTTGTGCATTTACAATATTCATTGATTTTTGCCATTGAAAAACATCATGTTATTCATATACCAGAAATGTTTGAAGCTACTGACTGAATGAAAAGAGCTGGCATCTCACTCTCTTTGAATCTTCTTTATCATGCTAGGATTAGCAGGAAAAAGCAAAAAATTTCAGAATTGCACCTTGCAATGCGGAGAAATTACTGTTTGTGCATTTACAATATTCATTGATTTTTGCCATTGAAAAACGTCCAGAAATGTTTGAAGCTACTGACTGAATGAAAAGAGCTGGCATCTCACTCTCTTTGAATCTTCTTTATCATGCTAGGATTAGCAGGAAAAAGCAAAAAATTTCAGAATTGCACCTTGCAATGTGGAGATATTACTGTTTGTGCATTTACAATATTCATTGATTTTTGCCATTGAAAAACATCATGTTATTCATATACCAGAAATGTTTGAAGCTACTGACTGAATGAAAAGAGCTGGCATCTCACTCTCTTTGAATCTTCTTTATCATGCTAGGATTAGCAGGAAAAAGCAAAAAATTTCAGAATTGCACCTTGCAATGTGGAGATATTACTGTTTGTGCATTTACAATATTCATTGATTTTTGCCATTGAAAAACATCATGTTATTCATATACCAGAAATGTTTGAAGCTACTGACTGAATGAAAAGAGCTGGCATCTCACTTTCTTTGAATCTTCTTTATCATGCTAGGATTAGCAGGAAAAAGCAAAAAATTTCAGAATTGCACCTTGCAATGCGGAGATATTACTGTTTGTGCATTTACAATATTCATTGATTTTTGCCATTGAAAAACGTCCAGAAATGTTTGAAGCTACTGACTGAATGAAAAGAGCTGGCATCTCACTCTCTTTGAATCTTCTTTATCATGCTAAGAGGAGCAGGAAAAAGCAAAAAATTTCAGAATTGCACCTTGCAATGTGGAGATATTACTGTTTGTGCATTTACAATATTCATTGATTTTTGCCATTGAAAAACGTCCAGAAATGTTTGAAGCTACTGACTGAATGAAAGGAGCTGGCATCTCACTCCCTTTGAATCTTCTTTATCATGCTAGGATTAGCAGGAAAAAGCAAAAAATTTCAGAATTGCACCTTGCAATGTGGAGATATTACTGTTTGTGCATTTACAATATTCATTGATTTTTGCCATTGAAAAACGTCCAGAAATGTTTGAAGCTACTGACTGAATGAAAAGAGCTGGCATCTCACTCTCTTTGAATCTTCTTTATCATGCTAGGATTAGCAGGAAAAAGCAAAAAATTTCAGAATTGCACCTTGCAATGTGGAGATATTACTGTTTGTGCATTTACAATATTCATTGATTTTTGCCATTGAAAAACATCATGTTATTCATATACCAGAAATGTTTGAAGCTACTGACTGAATGAAAAGAGCTGGCATCTCACTCTCTTTGAATCTTCTTTATCATGCTAGGATTAGCAGGAAAAAGCAAAAAATTTCAGAATTGCACCTTGCAATGTGGAGATATTACTGTTTGTGCATTTACAATATTCATTGATTTTTGCCATTGAAAAACATCATGTTATTCATATACCAGAAATGTTTGAAGCTACTGACTGAATGAAAAGAGCTGGCATCTCACTCTCTTTGAATCTTCTTTATCATGCTAGGATTAGCAGGAAAAAGCAAAAAATTTCAGAATTGCACCTTGCAATGTGGAGATATTACTGTTTGTGCATTTACAATATTCATTGATTTTTGCCATTGAAAAACATCATGTTATTCATATACCAGAAATGTTTGAAGCTACTGACTGAATGAAAAGAGCTGGCATCTCACTTTCTTTGAATCTTCTTTATCATGCTAGGATTAGCAGGAAAAAGCAAAAAATTTCAGAATTGCACCTTGCAATGCGGAGATATTACTGTTTGTGCATTTACAATATTCATTGATTTTTGCCATTGAAAAAGGTCCAGAAATGTTTGAAGCTACTGACTGAATGAAAAGAGCTGGCATGTCACTCTCTTTGAATCTTCTTTATCATGCGAAGAGGAGCAGGAAAAAGCAAAAAATTTCAGAATTGCACCTTGCAATGTGGAGATATTACTGTTTGTGCATTTACAATATTCATTGATTTTTGCCATTGAAAAACGTCCAGAAATGTTTGAAGCTACTGACTGAATGAAAGGAGCTGGCATCTCACTCTCTTTGAATCTTCTTTATCATGCTAGGATTAGCAGGAAAAAGCAAAAAATTTCAGAATTGCACCTTGCAATGTGGAGATATTACTGTTTGTGCATTTACAATATTCATTGATTTTTGCCATTGAAAAACGTCCAGAAATGTTTGAAGCTACTGACTGAATGAAAAGAGCTGGCATCTCACTCTCTTTGAATCTTCTTTATCATGCTAGGATTAGCAGGAAAAAGCAAAAAATTTCAGAATTGCACCTTGCAATGTGGAGATATTACTGTTTGTGCATTTACAATATTCATTGATTTTTGCCATTGAAAAACATCATGTTATTCATATACCAGAAATGTTTGAAGCTACTGACTGAATGAAAAGAGCTGGCATCTCACTCTCTTTGAATCTTCTTTATCATGCTAGGATTAGCAGGAAAAAGCAAAAAATTTCAGAATTGCACCTTGCAATGCGGAGATATTACTGTTTGTGCATTTACAATATTCATTGATTTTTGCCATTGAAAAACGTCCAGAAATGTTTGAAGCTACTGACTGAATGAAAAGAGCTGGCATCTCACTCTCTTTGAATCTTCTTTATCATGCTAGGATTAGCAGGAAAAAGCAAAAAATTTCAGAATTGCACCTTGCAATGCGGAGATATTACTGTTTGTGCATTTACAATATTCATTGATTTTTGCCATTGAAAAACGTCCAGAAATGTTTGAAGCTACTGACTGAATGAAAAGAGCTGGCATCTCACTCTCTTTGAATCTTCTTTATCATGCTAGGATTAGCAGGAAAAAGCAAAAAATTTCAGAATTGCACCTTGCAATGCGGAGATATTACTGTTTGTGCATTTACAATATTCATTGATTTTTGCCATTGAAAAACATCATGTTATTCATATACCAGAAATGTTTGAAACTACTGACTGAATGAAAAGAGCTGGCATCTCACTCTCTTTGAATCTTCTTTATCATGCTAAGAGGAGCAGGAAAAAGCAAAAAATTTCAGAATTGCACCTTGCAATGTGGAGATATTACTGTTTGTGCATTTACAATATTCATTGATTTTTGCCATTGAAAAACATCATGTTATTCATATACCAGAAATGTTTGAAGCTACTGACTGAATGAAAAGAGCTGGCATCTCACTCTCTTTGAATCTTCTTTATCATGCTAGGATTAGCAGGAAAAAGCAAAAAATTTCAGAATTGCAGCTTGCAATGCAGAGATATTACTGTTTGTGCATTTACAATATTCATTGATTTTTGCCATTGAAAAACGTCCAGAAATGTTTGAAGCTACTGACTGAATGAAAAGAGCTGGCATCTCACTCTCTTTGAATCTTCTTTATCATGCTAGGATTAGCAGGAAAAAGCAAAAAATTTCAGAATTGCACCTTGCAATGCGGAGATATTACTGCTTGTGCATTTACAATATTCATTGATTTTTGCCATTGAAAAACGTCCAGAAATGTTTGAAGCTACTGACTGAATGAAAGGAGCTGGCATCTCACTCTCTTTGAATCTTCTTTATCATGCTAGGATTAGCAGGAAAAAGCAAAAAATTTCAGAATTGCACCTTGCAATGTGGAGATATTACTGTTTGTGCATTTACAATATTCATTGATTTTTGCCATTGAAAAACATCATGTTATTCATATACCAGAAATGTTTGAAGCTACTGACTGAATGAAAAGAGCTGGCATCTCACTCTCTTTGAATCTTCTTTATCATGCTAGGATTAGCAGGAAAAAGCAAAAAATTTCAGAATTGCACCTTGCAATGTGGAGATATTACTGTTTGTGCATTTACAATATTCATTGATTTTTGCCATTGAAAAACATCATGTTATTCATATACCAGAAATGTTTGAAGCTACTGACTGAATGAAAAGAGCTGGCATCTCACTCTCTTTGAATCTTCTTTATCATGCTAGGATTAGCAGGAAAAAGCAAAAAATTTCAGAATTGCACCTTGCAATGCAGAGATATTACTGTTTTTGCATTTACATTATTCATTGATTTTTGCCATTGAAAAACGTCCAGAAATGTTTGAAGCTACTGACTGAATGAAAAGAGCTGGCATCTCACTCTCTTTGAATCTTCTTTATCATGCTAAGAGGAGCAGGAAAAAGCAAAAAATTTCAGAATTGCACCTTGCAATGTGGAGATATTACTGTTTGTGCATTTACAATATTCATTGATTTTTGCCATTGACAAACGTCCAGAAATGTTTGAAGCTACTGACTGAATGAAAGGAGCTGGCATCTCACTCTCTTTGAATCTTCTTATCATGCTAGGATTAGCAGGAAAAAGCAAAAAATTTCAGAATTGCACCTTGCAATGTGGAGATATTACTGTTTGTGCATTTACAATATTCATTGATTTTTGCCATTGAAAAACGTCCAGAAATGTTTGAAGCTACTGACTGAATGAAAAGAGCTGGCATCTCACTCTCTTTGAATCTTCTTTATCATGCTAGGATTAGCAGGAAAAAGCAAAAAATTTCAGAATTGCACCTTGCAATGTGGAGATATTACTGTTTGTGCATTTACAATATTCATTGATTTTTGCCATTGAAAAACATCATGTTATTCATATACCAGAAATGTTTGAAGCTACTGACTGAATGAAAGGAGCTGGCATCTCACTCTCTATGAATCTTCTTTATCATGCTAGGATTAGCAGGAAAAAGCAAAAAATTTCAGAATTGCACCTTGCAATGCGGAGATATTACTGTTTGTGCATTTACAATATTCATTGATTTTTGCCATTGAAAAACGTCCAGAAATGTTTGAAGCTACTGACTGAATGAAAAGAGCTGGCATCTCACTCTCTTTGAATCTTTTTTATCATGCTAGGATTAGCAGGAAAAAGCAAAAAATTTCAGAATTGCACCTTGCAATGCGGAGATATTACTGTTTGTGCATTTACAATATTCATTGATTTTTGCCATTGAAAAACATCATGTTATTCATATACCAGAAATGTTTGAAGCTACTGACTGAATGAAAAGAGCTGGCATCTCACTCTCTTTGAATCTTCTTTATCATGCTAAGAGGAGCAGGAAAAAGCAAAAAATTTCAGAATTGCACCTTGCAATGTGGAGATATTACTGTTTGTGCATTTACAATATTCATTGATTTTTGCCATTGAAAAACATCATGTTATTCATATACCAGAAATGTTTGAAGCTACTGACTGAATGAAAAGAGCTGGCATCTCACTCTCTTTGAATCTTCTTTATCATGCTAGGATTAGCAGGAAAAAGCAAAAAATTTCAGAATTGCAGCTTGCAATGCAGAGATATTACTGTTTGTGCATTTACAATATTCATTGATTTTTGCCATTGAAAAACGTCCAGAAATGTTTGAAGCTACTGACTGAATGAAAAGAGCTGGCATCTCACTCTCTTTGAATCTTCTTTATCATGCTAGGATTAGCAGGAAAAAGCAAAAAATTTCAGAATTGCACCTTGCAATGCGGAGATATTACTGCTTGTGCATTTACAATATTCATTAATTTTTGCCATTGAAAAACGTCCAGAAATGTTTGAAGCTACTGACTGAATGAAAGTAGCTGGCATCTCACTCTCTTTGAATCTTCTTTATCATGCTAGGATTAGCAGGAAAAAGCAAAAAATTTCAGAATTGCACCTTGCAATGCGGAGATATTACTGTTTGTGCATTTACAATATTCATTGATTTTTGCCATTGAAAAACATCATGTTATTCATATACCAGAAATGTTTGAAGCTACTGACTGAATGAAAAGAGCTGGCATCTCACTCTCTTTGAATCTTCTTTATCATGCTAGGATTAGCAGGAAAAAGCAAAAAATTTCAGAATTGCACCTTGCAATGCGGAGATATTACTGTTTGTGCATTTACAATATTCATTGATTTTTGCCATTGAAAAACATCATGTTACCCAGAAATGTTTGAAGCTACTGACTGAATGAAAAGAGCTGGCATCTCACTCTCTTTGAATCTTCTTTATCATGCTAGGATAGCAGGAAAAAGCAAAAAATTTCAGAATTGCACCTTGCAATGCGGAGAAATTACTGTTTGTGCATTTACAATATTCATTGATTTTTGCCATTGAAAAACGTCCAGAAATGTTTGAAGCTACTGACTGAATGAAAAGAACTGGCATCTCACTCTCTTTGAATCTTCTTTATCATGCTAGGATTAGCAGGAAAAAGCAAAAAATTTCAGAATTGCACCTTGCAATGCGGAGATATTACTGTTTGTGCATTTACAATATTCATTGATTTTTGCCATTGAAAAACGTCCAGAAATGTTTGAAGCTACTGACTGAATGAAAAGAGCTGGCATCTCACTCTCTTTGAATCTTCTTTATCATGCTAGGATTAGCAGGAAAAAGCAAAAAATTTCAGAATTGCACCTTGCAATGCGGAGATATTACTGTTTGTGCATTTACAATATTCATTGATTTTTGCCATTGAAAAACATCATGTTATTCATATACCAGAAATGTTTGAAGCTACTGACTGAATGAAAAGAGCTGGCATCTCACTCTCTTTGAATCTTCTTTATCATGCTAGGATTAGCAGGAAAAAGCAAAAATTTCAGAATTGCACCTTGCAATGCGGAGATATTACTGTTTGTGCATTTACAATATTCATTGATTTTTGCCATTGAAAAACATCATGTTATTCATATACCAGAAATGTTTGAAGCTACTGACTGAATGAAAAGAGCTGGCATCTCACTCTCTTTGAATCTTCTTTATCATGCTAGGATTAGCAGGAAAAAGCAAAAAATTTCAGAATTGCACCTTGCAATGCGGAGATATTACTGTTTGTGCATTTACAATATTCATTGATTTTTGCCATTGAAAAACATCATGTTCCAGAAATGTTTGAAGCTACTGACTGAATGAAAAGAGCTGGCATCTCACTCTCTTTGAATCTTCTTTATCATGCTAGGATTAGCAGGAAAAAGCAAAAAATTTCAGAATTGCACCTTGCAATGCGGAGATATTACTGTTTGTGCATTTACAATATTCATTGATTTTTGCCATTGAAAAACGTCCAGAAATGTTTGAAGCTACTGACTGAATGAAAAGAGCTGGCATCTCACTCTCTTTGAATCTTCTTTATCATGCTAGGATTAGCAGGAAAAAGCAAAAAATTTCAGAATTGCACCTTGCAATGCGGAGATATTACTGTTTGTGCATTTACAATATTCATTGATTTTTGCCATTGAAAAACGTCCAGAAATGTTTGAAGCTACTGACTGAATGAAAAGAGCTGGCATCTCACTCTCTTTGAATCTTCTTTATCATGCTAGGATTAGCAGGAAAAAGCAAAAAATTTCAGAATTGCACCTTGCAATGTGGAGATATTACTGTTTGTGCATTTACAATATTCATTGATTTTTGCCATTGAAAAACATCATGTTATTCATATACCAGAAATGTTTGAAGCTACTGACTGAATGAAAAGAGCTGGCATCTCACTCTCTTTGAATCTTCTTTATCATGCTAGGATTAGCAGGAAAAAGCAAAAAATTTCAGAATTGCACCTTGCAATGCGGAGATATTACTGTTTGTGCATTTACAATATTCATTGATTTTTGCCATTGAAAAACATCATGTTATTCATATACCAGAAATGTTTGAAGCTACTGACTGAATGAAAAGAGCTGGCATCTCACTCTCTTTGAATCTTCTTTATCATGCTAGGATTAGCAGGAAAAAGCAAAAAATTTCAGAATTGCACCTTGCAATGCGGAGATATTACTGTTTGTGCATTTACAATATTCATTGATTTTTGCCATTGAAAAACATCATGTCCAGAAATGTTTGAAGCTACTGACTGAATGAAAAGAGCTGGCATCTCACTCTCTTTGAAATCTTCTTTATCATGCTAGGATTAGCAGGAAAAAGCAAAAAATTTCAGAATTTGCACCTTGCAATGTGGAGATATTACTGTTTGTGCATTTACATATTCATTGATTTTTGCCATTGAAAACATCATGTTATTCATATACCAGAAATGTTTGAAGCTACTGACTGAATGAAAGAGCTGGCATCTCACTCTCTTTGAATCTTCTTTATCATGCTAGGATTAGCAGGAAAAAGCAAAAAATTTCAGAATTGCACCTTGCAATGCGGAGATATTACTGTTTGTGCATTTACAATATTCATTGATTTTTGCCATTGAAAAACATCACGTTATTCATATACCAGAAATGTTTGAAGCTACTGACTGAATGAAAAGAGCTGGCATCTCACTCTCTTTGAATCTTCTTTATCATGCTAGGATTAGCAGGAAAAAGCAAAAATTTCAGAATTGCACCTTGCAATGCTGGAGATATTACTGTTTGTGCATTTACAATATTCATTGATTTTTGCCATTGAAAAACGTATTACCAGAAATGTTTGAAGCTACTGACTGAATGAAAAGAGCTGGCATCTCACTCTCTTTGAATCTTCTTTATCATGCTAGGATTAGCAGGAAAAAGCAAAAAATTTCAGAATTGCACCTTGCAATGCGGAGATATTACTGTTTGTGCATTTACAATATTCATTGATTTTTGCCATTGAAAAACATCATGTTATTCATATACCAGAAATGTTTGAAGCTACTGACTGAATGAAAAGAGCTGGCATCTCACTCTCTTTGAATCTTCTTTATCATGCTAGGATTAGCAGGAAAAAGCAAAAAATTTCAGAATTGCACCTTGCAATGCGGAGATATTACTGTTTGTGCATTTACAATATTCATTGATTTTTGCCATTGAAAAACATCATGTTATTCATATACCAGAAATGTTTGAAGCTACTGACTGAATGAAAAGAGCTGGCATCTCACTCTCTTTGAATCTTCTTTATCATGCTAGGATTAGCAGGAAAAAGCAAAAAATTTCAGAATTGCACCTTGCAATGCGGAGATATTACTGTTTGTGCATTTACAATATTCATTTGATTTTTGCCATTGAAAAACGTCCAGAAATGTTTGAAGCTACTGACTGAATGAAAGAGCTGGCATCTCACTCTCTTTGAATCTTCTTTATCATGCTAGGATTAGCAGGAAAAAGCAAAAAATTTCAGAATTGCACCTTGCAATGCGGAGATATTACTGTTTGTGCATTTACAATATTCATTGATTTTTGCCATTGAAAAACATTCATGTTATTCATATACCCAGAAATGTTTGAAGCTACTGACTGAATGAAAAGAGCTGGCATCTCACTCTCTTTGAATCTTCTTTATCATGCTAGGATTAGCAGGAAAAAGCAAAAATTTCAGAATTGCACCTTGCAATGCGGAGAAATACTGTTTGTGCATTTACAATATTCATTGATTTTTGCCATTGAAAAACGTCAGAAATGTTTGAAGCTACTGACTGAATGAAAGGAGCTGGCATCTCACTCTCTTTGAATCTTCTTTATCATGCTAGGCATTAGCAGGAAAAAGGAAAAAATTTCAGAATTGCACCTTGCAATGCGGAGATATTACTGTTTGTGCATTTACAATATTCATTGATTTTTGCCATTGAAAAACATCATGTTATTCATATACCAGAAATGTTTGAAGCTACTGACTGAATGAAAAGAGCTGGCATCTCACTCTCTTTGAATCTTCTTTATCATGCTAGGATTAGCAGGAAAAAGCAAAAAATTCAGAATTGCACCTTGCAATGCGGAGATATTACTGTTTGTGCATTTACAATATTCATTGATTTTTGCCATTGAAAACATCATGTTATTCATATACCAGAAATGTTTGAAGCTACTGACTGAATGAAAGGAGCTGGCATCTCACTCTCTTTGAATCTTCTTTATCATGCTAGGATTAGCAGGAAAAAGCAAAAAAATTTCAGAATTGCACCTTGCAATGGGAGATATTACTGTTTGTGCATTTACAATATTCATTGATTTTTGCCATGAAAAACATCATGTTATTCATATACCAGAAATGTTTGAAGCTACTGACTGAATGAAAAGAGCTGGCATCTCACTCTCTTTGAATCTTCTTTATCATGCTAGGATTAGCAGGAAAAAAGCAAAAATTTCAGAATTGCACCTTGCAATGCGGAGATATTACTGTTTGTGCATTTACAATATTCATTGATTTTTGCCATTGAAAAACGTCCAGAAATGTTTGAAGCTACTGACTGGAATGAAAAGAGCTGGCATCTCACTCTCTTTGAATCTTCTTTATCATGCTAGGATTAGCAGGAAAAAGCAAAGAATTTCAGAATTGCACCTTGCAATGTGGAGATTTACTGTTTGTGCATTTACAATATTCATTGATTTTTGCCAATTGAAAAAATCATGTTATTCATATACCAGAAATGTTGAAGCTACTGACTGAATGAAAAGAGCTGGCATCTCCACTCTCTTTGAATCTTCTTTATCATGCTAGGATTAGCAGGAAAAACAAAAAATTTCAGAATTGCACCTTGCAATGCGGAGATATTACTGTTTGTGCATTTAACAATATCATTGATTTTTGCATGAAAAACATCATGTTTATTCATATACCA